>NC_052240.1:6304076-6619928 GCF_013401445.1 Tripterygium wilfordii
TAGGTTTCTCCGAATGTAAAAGATGTATTAACTATGTCAATCAGCTTTACATATAATTCATCAAACTTTTCATCTTTTTCCATTCTGATAGTTTCGAACTGTGTGGTGAGACGTTACAATTTAGATACCTTTACAGAGTTCCTTCATGGGTAATTTTCAATAGATCCCATGCTTATTTAGCAATCTTACAATGAGAAATCCTTCTGAAATCATCTATGGAAAGTGCAGCAAATAGAGATTCATGGTTTGCTAGTATCAAGAGGTTTTGGAATCTTTTTACCATCTATGCCTTCAATCATTGGAGCTTTGTACCCTTGTACAACTGATACCTACACACGTTCATCTATAGACTTTGGATATGCTCTCATACGAACTTTCTAGTATGAATAATTCAATCCATTAAAGTGCGAAACTTGATTGTTTTTCTGTTGCATAATGAGTACCTACTCTGATACTAATTGAAAGTTCGTTCTTGTTCAAGAACAATTAGTCAAACTAATGGACTTGTGGAATATTTAAACAATAATCAAAACACACTTGAATAACGTGGAAAACCCAGTAGGGAAAAAATCTCGAGTCTATCAAACGACCAACCTTGAAAACAATCCACTATGTGAATAAAGATTACACATGATCTAACCTAAGATACCTTGGTACATAAAGTATTTAGCGAATATTTTCTAAACCCCAGCAATTACTTCAGCTGGACAAACTTTGGTCACAGCCAAAGTAACAATGTTGAGAAGATACTGTTTGGTACACCCCCAATGAGTAACACACTCCACAAAGAGCTATCTTACGCCAGTCTTCTTCTCGAATAAATACAATAACACAAGAAACGAAAAACTCTGAAGCTTGATAGGAATCAACCTTAAATTTTGAGCTTGTACTTCAATAGATTTGACAGTCTTGAACGACAAGTATATATTACTTCCTAGGAACCCTATTTGCCTAAGACTTCAAATCCCTCATGATTGTAGTTTTCTATGTTGGAATCAATCACCAACCGGATTAATAGGAGTTTCCACAAAAGAGATGGTAGCTAACCCGTTAACAAAAGCAATACCTAGAGATTTTTTTCATTTCATGTTAGAACAATGGGTCTACGTAGACTCTAGTTATGTAAAAGGTATTTGTTGGATTCCTATTTTTTTATGAAATAAAATGAAGTATTATTCATAATATGTTTATGTTTACTACACCACAAATTTAGGCACAATTTAATGTCACAAGGCTACAATCTCCTCACTCACACAGGGGATCATTCTATCACCTGCGTGGTTGATAGAAAGAGACAAGAAACCTAGTTGTCACTTAAGTAGTGACATGAGGGGTTTCTTTTTGCATAAGTTGCTTAATTTATACGTCGCCTCAGTAAGTCTGAGATGAGACTATTTCTATAGTGGAATGTGTGATTAATCACCACATATAAGCCTTACGAAAGCCGGACCAAATGCACGAGTTGACATTTTAAGTTGGATGATTGTGTAGCATCTATGAAAAATCCGTATGATGTTTGAGCAAGTTACGTCCTAGTAAGTGGCAGCTTCATCATAGCATGTAATATGTTTTTATATGTGCTAAGTCGACCACTTATAGAGTGCCATGAAAAACACCTTATCTGTCACTGTGTGAGCCTTAAAAATTATTTATGCTCTTACGGCTGAAGACTATATCATGTAGTTGGAGTTTGAAGTGTTTTCTTAGTTGTGTCATACACGGCCATGAATATCATTACGGTTGAATGAGGTACAACTAGAAAATATTAAAACAAAGATGAATTGATATGAGTCATTAAGGAAGATTGTTTGATAACATGCCTTAATAGTACAAATCCATAGCCCGGGCGATCACAAATTGTTTTTGCAACAAAGTGATCATGGATGAGTACTTGTACCTGTGTGGAAATCAAGCACTGCTCAGAGATTATTCTCAAAAGGGGTTGAGAGTGTTTGGTTTGGTGTGGTCAAATTGTCTAGGGCAAAGATGGACTATATCTATATGAAATGTTACGCTAGTTAGGTGGTAACTTAGTGTAACTGTTCAACCTAGTGTTGAATCTTCTTTTTCTGGTCGCACGCCCTACTGCCTGTTCAACGTTTGAGAGAGAGTCCTATGTGGACGAGTGGGAGATGTGGATATACGTCCACTTAATTAATAATATATGAGATAAATCAAATTGAGTATTTGGTTTATTCTTATATATTATCTTAAGGTGATAAAGTAGTCACATAATCAGTTTAGGAGACTTCAATCCAAATCAAATTGATTACTTGATATATTCTTGGATATTATCTTAAAGTGATAAAGTAGTCACCTAATCAGTTTAGGAGACATCATCCTTATCACTTAAATGCCTATAAATACAAAGGTTAGTCCTTTGTATTTGACACACCAAATAATATACGTAATCGCTCTCTCTCTCAAACTCCGATCTTCCGCCTATGTGATCAAGGCTAGTTAGGGTGTGAATAGTGGGAGGACTCTGGTAGCGATCCCCGAGTCCAGACGTGTTAGTCACCGACGTGCCAACGATAAGCAACGTGGAACCAAGCAGCTCGATCCGTGAATCTACGCTCCAACAAGTATTCCGCTGCGTATTAATACATGTGTGTATGTATCTTATTTCCAACAGTGTCCATTGTGTTGGAAATTAATTAAATAAAGCTAAAATAATTAATAATATTACAAATGACACGTCAAACACTTTTTGACAGCACATCTCATCTCACCTCATCACAGCTTTGCACCTCCCCTCACGTCAACTCAGTAGATGAAAATACACCGCACTCCTAGAAAGACCCAAGCAGCTGGTAGCTGCTTCTAGTCTGACCAGCGATAGGTGAGGTCTGACCTTACTGAGTTGGATTACCAAACGGAGATTATTAAGCATTTGTGTGGTGATGGCCGCTGAATCGCAGTCACTGCACGACAATTGGTGCACCAAAAAGGCAAAAAGACAGAATGCTTGCAGATCCCTTGACCATAGGATTGCCGGTAAAACAGTACAAGAGTCATGCGAATAATATTGGTTTTCTTAGTTCATTTCTGGTTTGACTAGCCACAATATATGAATTTTACAAATTACATGAATTTTTGTTGTGCACAAAAAGCTTATGTTAAAAATAAAGTAGGATTCTGGATGTCTTATGGGAAGTCATTTATTAGGATATATTTGAGGAAATACATATATTGTAACACATGGAGGAAGTGTTGATGGGATTTAAAATCCTACACTGATATGACACTTGTATGATAAGTTAAACTGTGAAGTTAATATGGTCTTGAGGTAAGCTTCTGATAAGCTTCAGAGGTTACTAGATCTGAATCTGCAGTTTGTGTTTGTTTGAACTTTATCTCTGTATTGATTTGAAACACGTTTTATTCAGATAAAATTGATCCGGATATTATCTAATACATGAGATGTGATAGTAACAAAGTATTGAAGTTGATATGGACTTGTGGATTAGTTGAAGTTGATATGGACTCCTTGTTTGTTAGTTGTTGGATAAGAACTAATGTCTATTAATTGAATATATATGTGTTGGTTTTTATCTTAATCATGTGCGGTAATTATCTTCAAGATAATCATCTGATCAACATCTGAGATTATCAGAAGTGGTTCGTGGTGTCTATCTAAAGCACATCAACATGGAGTGAAAGATATCGAAGCTTTAAGAGAAAAACCTAGAGAGAAATATTTTGTGCTTCGAGTCTGTTTTGGTTGTTTTGTTTTGGTTCGTGGTGTCTATCTAAAGCACATCAACATGGAGTGAAAGATATCCATCTATGTATTCAATATGAGAGAGTGTGAGTTTCGTGTTTGAGTGCTGCTCTATTAATTTCTCTGGCTGATCCATAAGAGGAAGAAGAAGAGCAAGACTGCACTATTTCAAAGTAACCTATGCAGGCTACCTCAGAAGTTACTTGGATCGTGCTTGAGTACAAAGTATTTTGGAGGCGCCAAGAGCAATTGCCAATCATCATTGGTGTGTTGATATCGGGTTAAAACATATGCTAAGTCAAGTTGTATGATCGAGTCGTAGGTAATGATAGATTGTAAGCTTTTCTTCACATAGTGGATTTCTTTGACAGGATGGTCACTCATAGACCCGAGGTTTTCTCCCAGTTAGGGTTTCCTCGCTAAATTTATGGTGTTCTTATTTGTTTCTTTTCCGCATTGATTTCTTATTAAGTTGACTAACAATCTTGGAAAAGGAATATAGTATTCTCAATTGATATCGGAGCAGGTGTCAACGATGGAATCGAGATCAACAAATCAGGTACCATAGTTTGATGGATCAAACTACTCATATTGGAAAGCCCGTATGAGGGCATATTTGAAGTCTATTGATGAACGAGTTTGGATGTCAGTTGTGACAGGGTGCAATGTACCTGAGTCCATTGATGACGAGGGTAACAAAATTCTTAAACCTTATGAGAATTGGACTAAGCCTGACCTTGAAAATGCAGGTTGGAATAGTAAGGCCATAAATGCTTTATTTTCTGGTTTGAATATTTCTAAGTTTCGCAGGATCTCACACTGTGAGAAGGTAAAAGAAGCTTGGGATCTATTGGAGGTGGCACACGAAGGAACCAATACAGTTAAAAGATCAAAGCTTCAGCAACTTACTGCTATGTTCAAAAATTTAAGGATGGAGGAGAATGAGGTATTCGATGACTTCTATGCAAGATTGAGCAATATTGTCAATACATCATTTAGTCTAGAAGAACATATTGAATCAAGCAAAGTGGTAAGAAAGATTCTCAGATCTCTACCTGAAAGATTCACAATGAAGGTGGCAGTAATTGAAGAAAGCAAAGCAAAGACATTGATAAAATAAAGGTAGAAGAACTAGTTGGATCACTACAAACTTTTGAGGCAAGTTTTCTAAAACCTAAAAAATCAAAAGGTGTTGCTTATCTCTCTACTAATGATTCTAAGGATACTGCTAATGAATTATTGTTGTTGACAAAAAGTTTTAAGAAATTCATGAAGAACAGGAACTCCAGGGATTTCAAGAAGGAGGAATCATCATCATCCAAAGCTGAAAAGAAAAGTAAAGATCCAAAGCCCTCTCAATGCTTTTAGTGTAAAGGATTTGGACATTTTGCTCAAGAGTGTGCAAATCGAAAAAAGAAGCCAAAGGCTTAACAGACCACTTGGAGCGATGATACAGAAGAAGAATCTAACATTGAATCAGAGGATGAAAAGGATACTCCAGTAACCTTACGCGACCAAAGATTTGAAACAAGCTCAGAAGAAGATGATTCAGTTGTTGATATATGTGAGCTTCGGAATGCCTATGAAGACATGGTTGAGGAAGGTATCAAGGCTAAAAAGGAAAGACACACAGCTATTAAAGAGAAGAAACTTCTAGTGCAAGAACTAGCTGAAGCCAGAAAGGAAATCAAAGAATTGAAGGAAGAATAGTTGAGTTCGAAGCATTGAAGAAACCTGATGTAACCTCTGATAAAGCAAAAAGAAAAAGCATGCTGAAAAAGGTTTGTTCTAATGTTAATAAATTTGAATCTAGTTCTAATCATTGCAGAACATACTTGATATGCAAATGACAAGTAAGGAGACATTTGGACTTGGATACAAAATAGGTGAAAGTTCACAAATGGGTGCACAAAACAAGACCCCAAAATTTATGAAGTTTGTTTCTTCCACGTCTAAGACCTTGGAGCAGGAAAATCAAAAGTGCAATAGACCAAACGTGGTGAATGCTAAAAATGGGAGAGCACCTCCTCAGTTAAGGTATAAAAATTCTTTTTTTTTTGGCCGCACAACTCAACCATTCCATCCTCAATCCTTCTACATGAGGCAAATTTCACAAAGGTATGACCAAGGTAGGTTCATTCCCATTTGTCATTATTATGGAATCAAGGGACATATTCGTCCACACTGTCATAAATTGTATGAAATACCTATGTTATACATATCTAGAAGGACTAATGTTGTCCAAATGCAGAAGGAAAGTTTTGTTAGTAGGTTTCAACCACTAGCTGAAGATGTAACTCAAGACAGGTTACCTAAAAGGTTACCCAGAAAGCTACATGAGGCAAAACAACCTACACAAGCACCTTAAGCTAATAAACAATGGGTCAAGAGTTCAGAATCAAGGTGCGTGTTTGTCCAGACAGCGTTAGCTGCATTCAAAACTAATTCCTGGTACCTGGACAATGGCTGTTCATGACACATAAGTGGTAACAAATCATTTTTCACATCCTTTGAGTCTTTTGATGGTGGAAATGTAACTTTTGGTGATGGTAATCAAGCTGAAGTAAAAGGTAAGGGCATGATAAGGGTTTCTGATGAATGCATCTTAAAAATGTTTTGTATGTTGAAGGTCTCAAAGCAAACTTAAGCAGTATTAGTCATTTGTGTGATTCAAAATACTCTGTCTTGTTCACTAAACCATTTTATAGGATCTACAATGACAAACATACGTGCATTTTAAAGGCTAAGATATCTTCAGACAACTACTATACTATCCCCACTTAAGCTAATGTTT
This sequence comes from Tripterygium wilfordii, assembly GCF_013401445.1. Classification (NCBI taxonomy): domain Eukaryota; kingdom Viridiplantae; phylum Streptophyta; class Magnoliopsida; order Celastrales; family Celastraceae; genus Tripterygium; species Tripterygium wilfordii. The sequence goes on from NC_052240.1 coordinate 6,310,595, forward strand.
CATGCAATTGTTCTATTGTTTCCACCACAGACAGGCTGTGGCATGAAAGACTTGGGCACCTCAACTATCAAGACTTGAAGAAATTGTCAAATAAGGAGGTAGTACGAGGAATGCCAAGAATTGGCTCAACAAAAGGTTGGTTTGGTCCATGCCAACAAGGTAAGCAAACCAAGGTACCACACAAGAAGGTAAGTATTGTAAACTCTTCAAGACCTTTTGAAATACTTCACATGGATCTTATAGGACCTACCCAAGTTGAAAGTCTCGGAGGTAAGAAGTATATTCTTGTTGTGGTAGATGACTTTTCAAGATACTCATGGGTAAGGTTTTTGCATGACAAAACTGAAACATTTGAAACCTTCTATGATCTGTATCTACCATTGGAAAATGGAAAGAAAGATGATGGTTTTAATTTGACTAAAATTAGAACAGATCATGGAATTGAGTTTGAAAATGCTAAATTTGATGCTTTTTGCAGAAGTTTTGGAATCAAACACGAGTTCTCTACCCCAAAGACTCCTCAGCAAAATGGTGTTGTAGAGAGTAAGAATCGGGTGCTTCAAGAAATGGCAAGAACTATGATACACGCAAAGAATGTTACACAAAGGTTTTGGGCTGAAGCAGTAAACACTTCATGCTATATCTCAAATCGAGTTCATATGAGATCTGGAACAAAAATCACGTGTTATGAACTCTGGGAAGAAAAGAAGCCAACGGCAAACACTTCAAGGTATTTGGAAGTAAGTGTTTTATCCTTCAAGATAGGGAAAGCATTAGTAAGTTTGACACTAGAAGTGATGAAGGTATTTTCATGGGAAATTCCTTAAATAATCGAGCTTATCGTGTTTTCAATACCAAAACCAAAATGATGATGGAATCTGCAAATGTTATTATACATGATGATGTGTTTGAAAGTGATGTTAGACAGGAAAATGTATTTCAACCGTCAAATGATGAGCTAAGTACAAGTGTTGAAAAGGAATCTGAAGGTACTGATGTAACTTCACAGCATGCTACCTCTCCACAAGCAGAACCTGCTGTAACCACTGAAGTAACCTTGGAAAAGCCTACATCAACACAAGCAGTGAAGCAGTCCACCTCAGACATTCTTGAGCCTTCTAAACGAGTAAAGAAGAACCATCCATAAAATCTCATTCCTGGAGGAATAACTGCTCCCATGAAGACAAGAAGGCAACTTCAAAATGAGGTAAGTTACTTGTGCTACGTGCCTCAATATGAGCCCAAAAATGTTAAGGATGCCTTAAATGATGAGTCACGGGTGGATGCAATGCATGAAGAGTTAAATCAATTTGCACGCAATGATGTTTGGACTCTAGTTCCTAAACCTGAAAATGCCAATATCATTAGGACAAAATGGATTTTCAAGAATAAAACTGATGAACATGGTTTGATTACTAGGAATAAAGCCAGATTAGTTGCACAGCGGTATACACAAGTTGAAGGCGTTGACTTTGATGAAACATTTACACCTGTTGCTCGTTTAGAATCCATTCGCGTTCTTTTGTCTATAGCAAGCTTACTTTGTTTTAAGTTGTTTTAGATGGACATGAAAAGTGCATTCTTGAATGGATTATTAAATGAAGAGGTATATGTTAAGCAACCTCAAGGTTTTGAGGATCCAATTCATCCATCACATGTGTATAAGCTTAATCATGCCTTGTATGGTTTGAGACAAGCCCCTAGGGCTTGGTATGAAAGACCCACAAACTTTCTCTTGAGTATAGGATTTTCAAGAGGAACAGCTGACAAGACACTCTTTGTAAAGAAAGATCACAAATATATTTTGGTTGCTCAAATATACGTCAATGATATTGTGTTTGGATTCACTTCTGTTTCTATGTCACAAGAGTTTGGTGAGTTAATGAAATCTGAATTTGAGATGAGTATGATGGGTGAATTAACCTATTTTCTAGGATTTCAGGTGAAGCAATCCCAAGAAAGGGTATTCATTTCTCAAACCAAGTATGCAAGTAACTTGGTGAAGAAATTCAATGTAGCCTTGAGCAAACCGGCTCGAACTCCTATGAGCCCGAGCACTAAGCTAAGCAAGGATACAATGGGAAAGTCTGTGGATCAGGCTTTGTATAGAAGTATCATAGGAAGCTTACTTTACTTGACTGCAAGTAGGCCTAACATTGCATTTAGTGTTTGTGTGTGTGCTAGGTACCAAGCCGATCATAAGGAATCTCACTTTTCTCGACAGTGAAAAGGATCTTGAAGTACATCAGTGGTACACTAGACATTGGAAGTTTCTATTCAAAGGGCACTAATGCGTCATTGGCAGGTTACTCGGATGCTGACTGGGCAGGTTTCAGAGATGATAGAAAGAGCACTTCAAGTGGATATTTCTACTTAGGTACAAACTTGGTAGCTTGGCATAGTAAAAAGCACAATGCTATTTCCTTCTTCACAATTGAAGCAGAATACATAGCTGCTGGAAGTTGATGTACTCAATTGCTTTGGATGAAACAAATGCTCGTTGACTACAGATTGGAACAGGAAAGTACCATATTTTGTGATAATATGAGTGCTATTAACATTTCTAAAAATCATGTTCAACATTCTAGGACTAAGCATATTGACATTTGTCATCATTTCATTTGGGACCTTGTTGAAAGCAGTTGTGTGAAACTTGAGTATATTGCTACTGAAAATCAATTGGCCAACATTTTCACAAAACCTCTAGACACGCAAAGCTTTTTGTTCCTAAGAAAAGCACTAGGGGTGATTAGAATAGAATAGATATTTCAAGTAAGCTTGAGGTAACAAGTATGTGGGATGTGTGATTTAATTCTTAATTGATGATTATAGCATTGATTGTTTGATGTTACCTCTGCATATGTTTATTGTTAAATGGCTAATCCGTCCATGGAATTGAAAAGATCATGTTATTAGTCATATATTGTATTTCACAAATCTCTTCTGGTGAAGTCTGATTAACATAATGTGTGAGAATTGACTTGATAGGTCTATTGAACATTTCTTTGGGAAACTTGATGCAAGCAACACAAATGGAAAGGGCTACGTCAAAGGTACAACAAAAAAAAAGGTACGTATCTTTTGAAATAAAAAGAGCTACCTAAGTGTGACTGTGAAAGCCGCCATATAATCTAAGGTTTCACCTCGTGAAATAAAGGGGGTAATCTTGTAAGTTGCTTGTATGTACATAAAAGTACCAACGGATCTAGCTTTGACAACCTATGAAAAGTTTATCTCTAATATTATGTATATCTTGATCTAACCAGTATTATAGAGATTCACACATAGATGTACAAGATCGAATAACATGCATCAGATTTCAAGGAAATGCTGAGGGAATAGTAAGTCCATTTCATGAACATATTTTATGGTAAGTCTTTCTAATCATTGTTTATTTCATTTGATTGAGTACCATAATCTAGAAGTTCCATCCTTGAAACCAATTTCTCTTGATTATCTTGGATACTTTCTATGTGTTTTTAATTCTCTGGGATAGCCTAGTCGTGGTCTAGGTGAGAAAATTTTTTCAAGTAGATTGGCTAAGAACATTTCTGGAATTTTGTCCAAATTGAAAAGTCAGTTAAAGAGGCACACTTTTCAAAAAGGCAAGTTGCGTGGGAATGGGTGAATTTCATTGAATAGATACATCTTTCACGGTTTCCTACAAGGAGGACTTGCATTGGAATGGGTTTCACTGAAGAGATACATCTTTCAGTTTCCTACTCTCTCTCAAATAGCAAGTTACCATTTGGTTTCTCTCTCCCACTCCTATTTCACATCTATCTCTCTTCCGTTCAATTGTTAAATCTCTATTTTCTGTTGAGTTCCATGGCCAAAAGAAAACGAGAGATTCCGGAGTCTTCTTCATCAGCAAAATCGAAGAGACCTCTAAAGAAGCCAAAGAAGTCAAAGAAGCCAAGAGAACCACCCATGGAAAGGTTTTCCACCACTGATGCCGAAGCCTTCTTTGATGCCCACTTCGAGTCCCGTGCTCTCAGCACTAAAAGAAAATTTCTTTTCTCTGAGTTAGATGACCCTAATCTGTTTCATGTCTTTGAATCTCGTTCATGGTCCCCCATTGCTAACTTAGCAGGTATGGCAAGTCCTTTGTTAGTTAGAGAATTTTATGCCAATCTGTGAAATAGGGAACTTGATGATGAGGAACTAGGGGTAATTTCTGGTTTTGTTCGGGGTATTACATTCAATTTTTCAAAAGCCATAATTTCTGAAATTTGAACATTCCTATTGTCCCTGATGCTGAGTTTGATGTTTTTGACCCTCCTACTGACCCACCTTTGAATGACATTCATCAATATTTGTGCGAAGGAGGTTTTGAAATAGTTCATGATAAGTTACCTCATAGGTTTCTTAGACCCAATCATAGGCTTCTGAATATGTTTGTCTGTTCTATATTGTTGCCTACTGAACATCATGGTGAGTTAACCGAGAGATATTGTCGTTTGCTTCATACCATTCTCACTGGAAAAACCATTTGTTTGACTACCCTGATTTTCAATCAATTCATGTTTGCGAAGTCAAATAGGAACCAATCCTATAAACTACCTTATGTGGTCATTTTGACCAAGTTTTTTAAGTCTGAGGGTGTGTCTTTAACACCAAATTTTATGCCACTTCGGCCTCCAATCACTGCAAAGACTATTGTGAGAAGTCAATATCAAATGTCTAGAGTGTTTGACTCTTCTACTGCTTCAGTACCTACATCAGTTGCTCAAGAATCTGTAAAGGTTTCTGCAGAGATTTGGACTCTGACAATGCACGTTACTTCCCTAACAACACAGGTTACCTCACTCACAGAGTAGGTTACCAAGCTGAACTCTATATTTGAGAATCTCCATGCTTTGGTTTCCTCCAAGGCCGAATCTGCTATGAAAGTTGCGAATACCATTCTTTCCTCCAGGCTAACTGAATTTTCAGAGTCCAAACATGTTCTTGCTTCGAATTTGGACTATGTCATGGAGCGAGTGGATTTTGGAATTGAGCGTGAAGGGATTTACCATGTTGACAAGCGCCACAAGTTGGAAACTTTACAAAGGGAAGTTGCTGAATGTGCTGATATTTTTCATGCTTTTCAAAATAGGGGGAGACGTTGACCCTTGTGTAAACAAAACAGGGGGAGAGTTTGTTATGTGTTTTTTGATTGACACATTGATATTGGTTGATACATTGATGATGTTTGATTACTTAGTTTGTTTTTTAGTCTAGCATGTGGTTTATGTCTGCAGGTTTGAGGTTTGGTGTTTAGTTACTACAGGTTGCTTAGTTGATTGTTTACTGCAGGTTGTTCCATTAAGGGGGAGTTTCATTCAAGTGTTTTTGGTCTGGTAATTTGGTTGTTTTTATGCAGGTGTTTTGATCACAAGTGTTTTGATCACACAAGTGTCAAGGGGGAGATTGTTGGGATTAAAAATCCTACACTGATATGACACTTGTATGATAAGTTAAACTGTGCAGTTCATATAGTCTTGAGGTAAGCTCCAGAGGTTACCAGATCTGAATCTGCAGTTTGTGTTTGTTTGAACTCTATCTTTGTATTGATTTGAAACACGTTTTTATTCAGATAAAATTGATCTGAATATTATCTAATACAGAAGATGTGATAGGAACAAAGTATTGAAGTTGATATGGACTCCTTGTGGATTAGTTGAAGTTGATATGGACTCCTTGTTTGTTAGTTGTTGGATAAGAACTAATGTCTATTAATTGGATATATATGTGTTGGTTTTTATCTTAATCATGTGCATCAATTATCTTCAAGATAATCATTTGATGAACATTTGAGATTATCAAAAGTGGTTCATGGTGTCTATATAAAGCACATCAACAAGGAGTGAAGGATATCGAAGCTTTGAGAGAAAAACCTAAAGAGAAATATTTTGTGCTTCGAGTCTGTTTTGGTTGTTTTGTTTTTCCACTCTCTTAGATGTTCTGATGAGTGATCCATATATGTATTCAATATGAGAGAGTGTGAGTTTCGTGTTTGAGTGTTGCTCTGTTGATTTCTCTGACTAATCCATAAGAGGAAAAAGAAGAGCAAGACTGCACTGTTTCGAAGTAACCTACGTAAGCTACCTCAGAAGTTACCTGGATCGTACTTGAGTACAAAGTCTCTTGGAGGCGCTAAGAGCAATTGTCAATCATCATTGGTGTGTTGATTTGCGGTTAAAGTATAAGCTGAGTCAAGTTGTATGATCAAGTCGTAGGTAACGATAGATTGTAAGCTTTTCTTCACATAGTGGATCGCTTTGACAGGATGGTCGCTCATAAACCTGAGGTTTTCTCCCAGTTAGGGTTTCCTCGTTAAATTTGTGGTGTTCTTATTTGTTTATTTTCTGCATTGATTTCTTATTAAGTTGACTAACAATCTTGGGAAAGGAATATACTATTCTCAAGTGTTCCATTATGGAATATTACTGCCATTAGGGCTCACCATTTGGCCCGGGGGCCTAGGCTCGGCTCGGCCCAAAAGTAGACTGGGCCTGGGCTCCAATTTTGGGGCCAGGCCCGGAGAAGCCAGACACCTCAGGCCAATATTGGGGCAAGCCCTGCCCGAGCCCGAGCCCGAGCCAAACCCAACATTATTTATTTATATATATATAATATGTATATATTTACATATTATATATATATATATATAGACACACACACATACACAAACAATGCACACTGCCTGTGTATACATACACATATATATATATAATATATGTAGTACCCGGTTTTCGTCCGGCCCCCAAAAAAAAAATAATAATAATAATAATAATTCAAAAGCCCGTTCTCGAGCCCGTAAGCTCACAAAAAATTCAAAGCCTGTTTCTTGGACCCACAAGCATGCAAAAAATCCTAAAGCCTATTTCTTGGACCATAAGCCCATAAAAATTCAAGCCCAATACAACAAAACCCTAGAAAATATCTAGAGAATAAAAATAAATAAATTAAATGGAAAACTAAAAAGTGGAAAAGACCAAAAAGAATAGCCACCTTGGTTAAAAGAAAAGAAAAGTAAGGGTAAAAAAGACAAATTGAAAGAACTAGGGTTTTAGGAGATGAGGTCTCTCTTAGTATAAAAGGAATGCAATATTCTTTGACAAGAAAAAAAAGGGAAAAAAACAGCCGCCCAAGACAAATCAAAGAAAAAGAAAAGAAAAAAAGAAAAGAGAAAAGCAGCTGGCAGAGAAAGAAAGCAGAGAGAAAAAAGGGGCAGCCGGCAGAAGAAAGAAAAAGGGAGAAAGAAACAAAAGGAGAGGAAATCGGAGGAAAGAAAAAGGGAGATGGCCGACTAAGAGAAAGCAGGAAAAAGAGAAGAAAAACTGAGAGAAAAGGGGGTGATTCGCCGCACATCAAGAGAAGAGAAGAGAGAGCAGAACTAGAAGACGATTTTGTTCCTTTAAGCTCTATTTCTCTGCAAGGGTAATGATCTACACACATCTCTGTATCTTTTGTCTCTCTATTGAGTTCATACTCTGTATTTCTTTGGTTTGGTTTCTCTTGGTTCTTTTGATCTATCTGATTCCTTAGGCTTCTTTATTTTTTGGATTTCGAACATTTGTTCTATATGTCCATATTGCCATTTCGAGTCTTGTTTACAATGTTTTTGTTCATATTTGTGTCCTGCTTATTGTTTGTATGATTGTATCGATTCTTTAGATTTGTCTATATCAGTCCCTGTTCATACCAATCTGTTCATATCGACTTGTCAGTGAATATGTATATATGGTGTGCGTGTGTATATATATATATATACAGTATATGTGTGCGTATATATTATACACGGTTTGCAAGTTTGTGTGTGCTTGTAATGTATATACAGTATATATGTGCGCAAGGTTTAGGATTTGTATGTATGTTTATATGTATTGAGGGCCCGAATATATATGTCTATAGGTATGTGTGTATATACGGTGTGTGTATATATCGTGGGTTGTGTGAATTTGTTTGTGTGTATATGTATGTACAGGGTGTATGTGTATATATACAGTGGGTTTGCGTGTGTATGTGTATATGCGTTTGTATATGTATACCAGTTTATATATATGTTTATAATGTATATGGGTATGTGTACTTAATTTCATTTGAATTTGATATTATATTTGAATACCCATTTGACCCCATTCTTTGTGTTTGATGTTGGGGCTTGGACCGGGCTTGATCCCACTTGGGCCGAAGGGCAAACTTAGAGGATTTGGACCGGATTTGAGCAACGGGCCCCATGGGCAATATTCCAATTGTTGTATAATATTTGTCTTTTATCATTTTATATTTGTCTTTTGTGCATAATTGTAAAGTGTAAGCTTTGTAATAACGTAACAAAAATAGTGGATGTAAAATAGAAAATGCATACATGATATTCTAGGATGCTAGAAGCATATAGAAATTAGGAATTGATTTTGTGAATGATGATTGCATTAGAATGCATGCTTAGGACTTTGATTTCTCATACTATGCCACGATGCTTAGAGGTATGCTAGGATTGTTTGAATGCCATGAAGATAAATGCAACGCGTTAGTCACTAGAATTAATCCAAGCCGTCTCATCTTAATAAAAACACCAAGATTAACTTATGGAACCTTTATGTTTTGTTTAAATACCAAGGAGCCTTCAAGATATTGGGGTTCTATTGGCATTCATCCAAAACATTTGGATTTCGTGGACCCGGAAAGCAAATATGTTTTTAGGGATTAGGAGAATTTATTTAAGGACCCAAAGGGGGGTTTAAAGATATTTGGCCCGTCCGATGGGCCTTAAATGGATTCTTTCTTTTCTCATGAAGAACATAATTGTGAGTAAGGCTTGAATTGAATCTTCTCCACTGAGTGTGGGCCTTTTTGGTGCATCAACCAAGTTCCCAAAAATCTCTTCTCCAAAACCATCAAAACCCATTCCAATGTTCCTATCTAAATAGCCTTTTTTCCAAATCATCAAAACCATCGAAACCCATTCCAATGTTCTTATCTAAATAGCCTTTTTTCCAAATCATCAAAAACATCAAAACCCACTCCGATATGGATTTTTCATCCAAGACCAAGTAAAACATTTTCGGCCAAGCCGGGAATGGCCATAGTGATCCCGTGCACATTTTTTCCTTCTTTTTTATCAAAACCCATAAAAATAAGATTTTTAAAATCAAATCTTGGTCTAACATTAATGGAACATTTCCATCCACTTGATAATACATGATTTTCCGGGCATATGGAAAACTCATTAAAACATTTGGGACATACAATCATTCCTCAAAACAAAGTAGAGCCAAATAGGAAAACTTCTTTGAAGGTAACCGTTTTCGGGAGTTGTGGGGTGCCTAACACCTTCCCCATGCTCAATAGACCTCCTTACCCACTTTTCTCGTAGACCAAAATGGATGTCCAATTGCATCCTAAAAATCAATTGGTGGCGACTTCATCGTTTTTCTTGCCGGTTGCTTCAGCTGGCGACTTCACTGGGGACCATGGTTGTTGTACCAAAGGGGTCGGGCCTTGTTGTCTTGGTGTTTTCCTATTTGGTTGATTTGTTTATTTTGTTGTATAATAGTCTTTCAACATTTTGAGGAATCTAATGTGTTTGTTCATGATTGTAGATAAAATAACAGGTTTTTGGTTTCATAAAATTTGAGTGTTTGAGTGTTTTTAAGGATATGGTATGTTTCCCCGCACACACATCACTATTCACATGCACACAAATGGCCCATAAAAACCGGGTCCTACTAGTGATTAGTGAGGGTTGATCTTTGCTTTTGATGGATTTTGTCCTCACGTAAGCAAGGAAAAACATCCTCCTGGATTGACGTCCCTTCAAGATATTGGGGGATGGGTTCCACTTCCAGATATGGGGTGTGAACTAACCTGATCCAGTGGCCTCTCGCGTAGCCGCGTTATAGTTAGATATGCCAACCATATGCACATTAGATAACCCTTAGATCTAGTTCGAGACCTTCAGAAGTTTGTAGGAACCTCATTTTTTTAGGAACAATGGGGGAACTCTCCTATCCTTGACTTTATTTATTTCTTGTATTTTTTATTCTTCATTTCATCAAACCACACATGTACATCTTTTATACACTTGCCATGAATATGTTAGCCTAGGTTATGATCTTGTACATTTGTTAATCATCCATACATGTTCATATACACTTGTATACTTGTTAATTACCCATACATGTCCATATATACTTTCATAAATGTTAATTACCCATACATGTTCATACGCATCTTATACTCATTCTTTTCAAACCCACATACATTCACTAGGCACATTCTTTGCAATTGGACAAGAGGATGTTTGCGGAAGCAGTGATAGGAACCAGTGACATAAGACGAGACAGCCCGTGGGAAACTAGAGATGCGTTGGAGAAATTACAGGCAGAACTCGGAGATAGTTTAAAAGATGATTTACCATTGGGAATTGTTCGGAAGACGCAGTTTCAAGAACAGGCACCACCAGGGCTAGCGCAGTTTTGGGAGGCACAAAGTAATGAAGCACGCAAGAATTTTGGGAAAATTTATGGACATATTGGGCATTTATTAACTGTCAGAACACCTGTAACTCTTCTTCAGGCTGCTATGCATTATTGGGACCCAGCATGTCGCTGCTTTACTTTCAATACAACAGATTTGTCTCCATTATTAGAAGAATATGGTCAGTTGTTGGGATATGATCCACATGTGAACAAGGTTTATAATCCGGGGGAGGTAACTGATGGAAGGAAGATTGTTCACCGACTTTTACAGATAGAGCATACCAGGACTCCTGGAAAGGATAAAGGTAATATTTGGGTGTTTCTAATTGACAGACTTATGGGTTTCGCTCAGGGGAGGTTTGCGACTCCAGAAGGGCAGATGGCTTTTGCTCTGGCGGTGTATGGAGCAGTGTTATTTCCTTGTGCAGGAGGATATGTAGAAAAGAATGTGATCAAATTGGTTCACCTTGTCAAGTACGGCGCCAATCCAATACCAGCAATCTTATGTGAGACAATCCGATCCCTTAATCATTGTCGTATTCAAGGAGAAGGCAGTTTCCGGGGATGTTCGCAATTATTAGGACTCTGGTTGGTGAGTCACTTGAAGTACCCAAAAGGAATTGGAGCACCGATCATTATATTTGAAGATCACACTCGGATGCTTAGAGATCCTATTCAGAATTTCAAGATGGCAAGGATGCAATCTAATGTACCAGCTGTTGACGTGTGGAGACAATTCCTGGAAGAGTTAGAGCCGAAGGAGACATTTGATCGAGCAACATGGTACAAACCCAAAGGTTTACTTTACAGATGCGGTAATTACAACTGGGTGCCATTGGTGGGACCCTGGGGAGGTACCGGCCAAGCACCAACAATGTTTTTGCGTCAAGAGGCTGGCAATTTATGCACGCCAGTTACACATGGCTTGTGGGAGTTTGAATTCGCACATGGGGATGAGAAAGGGAAATGTCTATCTCACCAAGTGGTAGAAGCCTGGAAAAGGACCCACATAATGGAGCGCGGAAGGCTTACTGTAGATTCGGAAGGGAAAAATCGATATGTACAATGGCTCCGAGGAAGGAAGAAAACTATTACCCAGTATGGCAGCTTTACTAGTACGAAGAGGAAGGAGACTATATCTTGTGAAAATGAAAATTCAAGTCTGGAAATACCATCCAATGAGATTAATGAAGTGGTGGACACCCTAATTGAAGAAGAGATAGAAACAAGGCAAAATTCATGGAAAGAGAAGTATAATAGATATAAGAATAAATGCAAAAAGCTGAAGAGGAAGGTCCAGGGAGAGAGGGAAGCCCGAGAAGCGGAAAAAGGACAGTTTGATATGTTGAAAAAGAAATTCTTGAAGCTGCAGAAGAAAATGAAGAAAAGAAAAGAGAATGATTTAGCAAAGCATAGCAGGACACAAGTGGAACTCCAAGAAATGCAGGAGCAGATTCGGAAGCTAAATGAAGAGCTCACATCTTGGAAAGAAGACGCTTATCAACTACAATTGCAGATGCATGCAGATAGAGAAGAGCAAAGAAGAATAGAAGCTGAGAAGGATGGATTGATAGAACAGATGAATGAAATGTTTGAAGTGAACCAGCAACAGGTGGAGGGGATCACAACTTTAAAGGAACAGAATGATTATTTTCATTCAATGCTGGAGGAGGTCCAACAAGAGCAGGCAAGTACCAAATTCAAAGTAAGGTTGATGATGAGTCGCTTGATGACCCTATCAGATTGGGCTGAGGTTTATGAACGACGTCTGCAAAATTGGAGTTCCAACCCTGTTTTGGAAATGCCAGAGCTGACAAAGATATGGGCATTTTTGAAGAATTTGAAAAGTGACTTACAGGAGCTTCAGAAGAGATTAAATGCAGTACAAGCAGGAGGTGCTTTTGTGGTTGAAATTCCGGTTATTCAATTGGACTGAATCTGATGGTTCTCATGTATGCTTTGAATGAATGAAATGAATAAAAGGAGATTCTGCTTTTAATTGTCTTGTCCTATTGCAAAGAATACTTAGGATTTGCACAAATAATAGCCACATACATGCACATTTTGTAAAATAAATGAGAACTAATGTCATTGTTTGTATAATGCAGAGAAAATCATAAATAATCATAGCGCCCAAGAAGCACCATCGACACCCCTATCAGACTCGCCTACAATCAAGAATTATTGAGAATATGGAGCGGGAAACGGGTGAGCATAGTCAGAATCAGGATATAGCTGAACTGAAAGAGCAAATGGCCCTATTAATGAAGAATATGGCGTTGCTGATGAAAGGAAAGGGAGTAGTTGAAAATTCTGAAACACCAGAGGTTCCTGAGAATCATTTGCACCAAGAAGTACCAATTTACCCACCCGGGTTCACTCCTGTCTGTAACCAATCTTTGCCTGGTTTGCACCAGCATCAATATGTTTCTCAACAGGCAACGACTCAGAACCCAGCTTACATTCATCAAGTTGATCCTCATGGGCATGAGAATCCCTTCCCAGTCGGTGCTGATACCGCGGGAACCTTTATTGGCGGGGTAGTAACTGAGGGAGTTCAGAATGAAGAAAGTAGCTCAATGGATGCTATCAAGAAGTTGGAGAAGATATTAAGAGCCATGGAGGGTTTCAATACTGCAGGGATGCTGAACCCAGCCAATTTGTGCTTGGTGAAGAATTTGAATGTTCCACATGACTTTGTACTACCAAAATTCAGTTTGTTTGATGGCACTGGAGTCCCTTTTGATCATTTAACGATGTATTGTCGGCGCATGCAGCCATATGCAAGCGATGAGAAAGTGTTGATGCATTACTTCCAAGATAGTCTGACTGGGGCAGCTCAAAGGTGGTTCAATACCCTTAATCCTTCATCAGTAGCTTCGTGGGAGGATTTGGCTGAAATATTTATGAAGCAGTATAAACATAACGAAGAAAAGATCCCTACCATTTACGATCTACAGAACACAACAATGAAAAGTGGGGAAAGCTTTAGGGAATTTGCCCATCGATGGAGGGATTTGGCAGCCCAGATAATTCCACCCCTTTCAGAAAAGGATTTGTTGAACGCTTTCATTGATGCTCTCCAGGAGCCTTATACTTCCAATTTGGCGGGAGGTGGCCATAATAACTTGGCTGATATGATACAAGCAGGTGAACGAGTCGAACGGTGCATGAAGAGAGGTACTCTGTATTATCCCACCCTTGATAAATCAGACCCGGCTAAAGCAAGTAAAGGCAAGAAGGCGGAAGTGCATTCTGTGAATTTTGATTCAAATCCAGCTGTTTATGGTGTGCCTACTTCAGATTATCGCCCTAGAAGCAATGCTCCAAGGATGTCAAGCCCAGGAGCCTACTATAATCATACCCACACCCAAAATCCTTATCCACCCCGGTTCAATACACCATCACCCAATCAATACTCGCAGAACCCAAATACTTACCAAAATTTTCAAAACCCAAACACTTACCAAAATTTTCAAAATCCAAACACTTACCAAAGCCCTCGTCCAAATTTCCAAAACCAAAGACCCAGAAGGCCTGTTGAGCATTTCGATCCTTTACCCATAACTTATGCTGAATGCTTCAAGAAACTTCAAGCGCAAGGAGCAGTGGCTCCTGTTCCGGGACGGGTCCATCAACCTCCATATCCCCATTGGTATGATCCTAATGCTATATGCTTATATCATGGGGGTACACCCGGGCACTCAATTGAAGGATGTTTACAATTCAAAAGGATAGTCCAGGGGATGATTGAAGCGAAATGGCTGGATCTTAGTGCAATCAATAAACCAAATGTCAACAACAATCCATTGCCTAATCATGAGAAAGAGGGGGTGAATGCCATTGAAGAATTTCGTGCTACAAAAAGATGGGTATCAGAGATTGCAATGCCGTTGGGCCAGTTGTTTATGGTGTTGAGGAAAGAAGGATTGGTTGAGGAAGTGGCAATGGATACGCCCATTCAACGTGGACTTTTTGATGACAGGAAGACTTGTGAGTTCCATAGAGGACAAAGGGGACATGCTATTGAGAATTGTTGTGGCTTTCAGGAGAAGGTACAAGAGTTAATGGATTTGAAGATAATAAAGTTTGAGGTGAAAGGCCAATCAAATGAAGTCAGTGTTATAGGAGGATATTATCAAGGGCCTAGGCCGAACCGTGCTCCGCAATTTGTCTTGCAGTATTATGTGGAAGATGCGCCACCAGTTGGGCCACTCAAACCAAAGATAGATCCTTTGTACAAGAATGACAAGGCTGTGCCATGGAATTATGAGGCTGAAGTTAAAGGAAAGCAAGGAGAAATGGTAGATAATATTTCTGGTGTCAGTGGAGTTACCCGAAGTGGGAGATGTTACACGAGAAATGAGCCAGAAGGGAATCCGGTGGTGGATCTTGAAGCTGAACGTAAAAGAAAAGGGAAAACAATACCTGAAGTTGAAGGATCAGGTTCTATTCCAGAAGAAGGTCTTTTTGTACGCCCAGAGGAGAAAAAGAAAGTTGTAACTGATGTGGAAGTCCAGGAGTTCCTGAAAATTATTCGACAGAGTGAGTACATGATAGTGGATCAATTGAAGAAAACCCCTGCAAAGATTTCGATCTTGGAGTTGATAATGAGTTCTGAACCGCATCGACAAGTCTTGATGAGAATGTTAAATCAGGCGTATGTATCAGACAAGATTCCTACAGACTCTTTTAATGGCATTGTGGGAAATGTGTTGGCGTCCCATTTATTGTCCTTTACTGAGGATGATGTTCCGCTTGAAGGGATGGGGCACAACAAAGCTTTGCATATTTCAGCCATGTGTCGTGGAAAGGAATTAGCAAGTATTTTGGTGGATAATGGGTCATCGCTCAATATTTTACCAAAGGAGACTTTTGAAAAGTTGCCGATTGACAGATCTTATTTAAGACCAGTGCCGATGGTAGTAAGGGCATTCGACGGAACACGTAGAGAGATTATGGGAGAAATTGAAATACCTTTACAGGTTGCAAGCGTAACTTTCAATGTACCATTTGTGGTAATGGATATCTCACCAACTTACAGTTGCCTGTTGGGACGACCTTGGATTCACACTGCAGGAGCCGTTCCCTCATCGTTACATCAGATGCTCAAGTTTGTCCATGATGGAAGGGTTTATATAGTAAAGGGCCAGTCAGAATGGATGGTTGCTAGTTTGTCTAATAGTTCTCCTATTGATGCTCCGGCAGAGGGGGTTGAGAGTTCATTCCAATCTTTTGAAATTGCTAGTGCTAGCTATGTGAAGGAAGGACTCTCTCCCTTAAAGCCACAAGTATCCAAGGTTACGAAGAATGTGGCAAAATTTATGTTGAAAAAAGGGTTTCGCCCGGGAGAAGGACTTGGTAAGAATCGACAAGGAATTAAGAAGCCAGTAGAAATGGTGAAACATCCAGAACGTTGGGGCTTGGGTTATAAGCCAACTAGGGTTGACCGGAACCGTGTGCAGGCAGAAAAACAGGCAAAGAGGTTTGCTCGTCTGGAAGGAAAGGAGCTGGAAGTTGAAAAGAAACCGATTCCTTGGCTTTATGACAGTTTTGTGTATGGAGGGATGCAGAACAAGATAAGTTTGGCTGATACTGGGGCAGGGCAGTTTTTGGAAAACTGCCAGTTGAAAAATCGGCTGATAAAACTAGGGCAATTTTGGCAAATATGTGTGATCAGTTTGAAGACTTCCAAGTTGCTGTGGTGGAAGAGGAACAGAGTTCGGCTGCTAGACCTTGCTTTGTCATCTCGCGTCCTTCAAATTTCAAATTAGGCAACTGGACCAGTCTGGAGCTCCCAGTATCTCTCAAGAACTTGCAAGAGTAATCCCGAGTGCACTACCATCGTGGGCCCAGCTCACGGCCTTCGTTTGGGTCTTTTGTAATGAGCATGCTTTACTTTGCTTTCAATAAATCTTATAGTATGGCGATTGCATGTTCAATCTTTGTACATATTCCCTTTTCCATGAAATGAAAGTCTTTTGACAGTCTTCCATATTCATGTTTCTCCATTTCCATTTAAGTTCTGTTCTCCATTCTCAAATCCATTCATTTCTTTCAACAGGATTGAAAATGATGATAACGAAGATGACGAACTTAATGAACCAGATTTTGATGCGCCCATTAGCAATGTTGAATCTGACTATGAAATAGAGGAAGAAATTGAGATTTTACCTGAAATGTTAAGACAAGTCAATCAAGAGGAGAAAATAATACAGCCACATCAAGAGGTAACAGAAGTTGTTAATTTGGGAACTGAAACGGAGAAAAAGGAGGTTAAGGTAGGAGCTGCCTTCGAAGGAGAAAACAAGAAGAAATTGATAGATTTATTGCATAATTACCAGGATGTCTTTGCATGGTCTTATCAGGATATGCCCGGTCTTGATACAAGTATAGTTGTTCACAAGTTGCCATTAATTCCAGAATGTACTCCAGTGAAACAAAAGTTGAGGAGATTAAAGGCAGATATGCTTTTGAAAATAAGAGATGAAGTGAAGAAGCAGTTTGACGCTGGTTTTTTAGCAGTGGCTAGATACCCTGAATAGGTGGCAAACATTGTACCTGTTCCCAAGAAGGATGGTAAGGTTCGGATGTGTGTCGATTACAGAGATCTCAATCGTGCAAGCCCGAAGGATAATTTTCCTCTTCCCCATATCGATGTTTTGGTGGATAATACGGCTAGACATTCAACTTTCTCTTTCATGGATGGATTTTCGGGTTACAATCAGATCAAGATGGCGCCAGAGGATCGTGAGAAAACAACTTTTATTACCCTCTGGGGAACCTTTTGCTATAAAGTCATGCCGTTTGGTCTGAAGAATGCCGGTGCTACTTATCAACGAGCCATGGTCACTTTGTTTCATGACATGATGCATAGAGAAGTTGAAGTATATGTCGATGATATGATAGCAAAATCCAAAGAAGGTGAAAATCATATTGTGAATCTTCAGAAGTTGTTTGATCGATTAAGGAAGCATCAATTGAAGTTGAATCCAGCTAAATGCACATTTGGGGCAACCTCGGGGAAGTTGTTAGGTTTTATTGTAAGCAGGAAAGGAATTGAGGTAAATCCTGATAAAGTGAAGGCGATCTTGGAGATGCCACCCCCTCGGACAGAAAAGGAAGTTAGGGGTTTCTTGGGAAGATTGAATTACGTTGCCAGATTCATTTCACAGTTGACAGCTACTTGTGAACCTATCTTTAAATTGTTGCGTAAGAGTAACTCTACTGAGTGGAACGAAGATTGTCAGATTGCATTCGAAAAGATCAAGCAATACTTGAAAAGTCCTCCAGTGTTGATGCCTCCTGTGGCTGGCAGGCCGCTTATTCTTTATTTGACTGTCTCGGATAGTTCGATGGGATGTGTGCTTGGACAGCATGATTCATCAGGAAGGATAGAGCATGCCATTTATTACTTAAGCAAGAAGTTTACTAGTTGTGAAGCAAATTATTCGATGTTGGAGAAAACGTGTTGCTCTTTGGTTTGGGCTGCACATCGGCTTAGACAATACATGCTTTATCATACGACGTGGTTGATTTCCAGGATGGATCCTATCAAATACATTTTTGAGAAACCTTCTCTTTCAGGGAGGATAGCTAAATGGCAGATGTTGTTATCAGAATATGATATTTTGTATGTTACACAGAAGGCAATCAAAGGGAGTGCAATAGCAGATTATTTGGCAGATGGAGCAATTGATGATACTCAGTCTATGGATTTGAAGTTTCCAGATATTGATGTCATGACTGTGTCGATAGAAGAGGGGAATCAGAAGGATTTGGCAAAATGGACTATGTTGTTCGATGGGGCTTCCAATATCATGGGATGTGGAATTGGTGTAGTGTTAATATCACCTGATGAGAATATTATCCCGTTTACAGCTAAGTTGTATTTCGAATGTACTAACAATGTGGCTGAGTATGAAGCATGTACGATGGGAATTCAAGCTGCTATCGATATGGGGATTAGGAGGCTACAGGTCTATGGTGACTCACAGTTGGTGATTAGGCAATTGAATGATGAGTGGGAAACTAAAGATGACAAGCTCATTCCATATTACCAACATATCAAAAAGTTAGTTAAGTTTTTTGATTGGATTGAGTTTGATCATATCCCCAGGGAAGAAAATCAAATAGCAGATGCTTTGGCGACTTTGGCGGCAATGTTTGATGTAGACCCAAAAGGGGAAGTGCAGCTAATTAAAATTGAGAAATGAGAAGTTCGAGGTTACTGTTCAAATTTCGAGGAAGAGCCTGATGGTAAACCGTGGTATCATGATATCCAACAGTACATTGAAAAGAAAGAATATCCATCAGGGGCATCAGAGAATGATAAGCGCACCATCAGGAGATTGGCGGGATCTTTCTTCTTGAATGGAAATGTTCTTTATAAAAGGAATGATGGGGTAGTTTTCTTGTGTTGTGTCGATATGGCGGAGGCTAAACTAATTATGGAGGAAATTCATGAAGGAATATGTGGGACTCATTCCAGCGGATATGCAATGGCACGGAAGATTATACGTGCAGGGTATTATTGGTTAACCATAGAGAGGGATTGCATAAGTTATGCAAACCGATGCCATAAGTGCCAGATTTATGCAGACAGGACACATGTTTCGGTTAATCCATTACATGTGTTGACGTCACCATGGCCTTTCTCGATGTGGGGATTAGATGTCATCGGTCCAATTGAGCCAAAGGCTTCTAATGGGCATCGTTTCATTTTGGTTGCTATTGATTATTTTACCAAGTGGGTGGAGGCTGCTTCATATTCTAATGTGACGAGTAGCGTGGTTGTTCGGTTTTTGAGGAAAGAGATTGTTTGTCGATATGGAGTCCCAGAAAGAATTATCACTGATAATGGCACGAATTTCAATAGCAAAATGGTGAAGGATTTTTGTGACCAGTTCAAAATTTATCACCATAATTCGACTCCTTATCGTCCGAAGATGAATGGGGCTGTCGAAGCGGCGAATAAGAATATCAAGAAGATCATTGGGAAGATGACAGAGAATTACAAAGATTGGCATGAGAAGATCCCTTTTGCTCTATATGGTTATCGGACCTCAATACGGACATCTACCGGGGAGACGCCTTTCTCCTTGGTGTATGGCATGGAAGCGGTTTTGCCTATCGAAGTGGAGATTCCATCCCTTCGAGTAGTTCTGGAGGCAGGATTGGAAGAATCAGAATGGACTCGAATGCGATATGAACAGTTGAATTTGATTGAAGAACGAAGATTACGAGCAATTTGTAAAGGGCAATTGTATCAAAGAAGATTGATGAAAGCACATAATAAGAAAGTTCGACCTCGCAGTTTCAGGGAGGGAGAGTTAGTGTTGAAGACGATTTTGCCACCTCAAAAGGATCACCGAGGGAAGTGGACACCGAACTATGAGGGACCATATGTGGTGAAAAAAGCTTTTGAAGGGGGTGCATTAATTTTGACAAGAATGGATGGAGAAGAATTGTCTAATCCGGTGAATGCAGACGCCATCAAAAAGTATTACCCATAGCAAAAAAAAAAAAACTCGCTAGATTGAAAACCCGAAAGGGCGATCTAGGCAAAAATTAGAGTTAAAAAGCTCGCTAGATTGAAAACCCGAAAGGGCGGTCTAGGCAAAAATTAGAGCCATAAAAATCCCGCTGGAGTGAAAACCCCTCGTGGGCGCTTCAGGCAAAAGTTAGGGAAAATATTAAAGTCTCTACTAAAGTGAAAACCCTTCCTGGGAGCTTCAAATAATATTGAGATCAGAAAGGGGTGGTGAAAACAACTAAGGGGAAGGTGGCAGAGGCCTTTCGAGGATTTGAGATGAATATAAGGAAATACAATGAATGACAGATAGCGAGGCTGTACAAAGGTAAATTGGTTATGTTTAGGGGTATGCATGATGAGTCTATGACGGAGAAGCTTCATATGGAGGTAGTCAGATTCAATAATTGCAAAATGGGGGCACACAAAACTGGGGCAGTTTTGTGCGGTATCAAAGTTATCTCATATCCTGTAAAAATTTCTGCTATTTCCTTTATTTCTAACCCTCTTGAATCATATATACTTGATCAGTCTTTCCTGTTATCTATCTATTCTAAATAAAACTCTCTGAGGTTATTCAGTTCATTTCCAAATTCCTTATTCATTGCTTGTGTTCTTCACGATTTTATTGCTTATATATTTTGCCTTCAGAAATCTCGTGTAGTACAAGCGTTGCCATACTATTGAATTTATTTGGAAGTTAAGTTTAGTAATAAAAGAATCAAGACAAGTGTATTAGGACATTGTTCTTAGCAGGAATTTGAGAGATTTGGTGTTCTTGACTGTAAAGGAGCTAAAAGAAATTAAATGACGCTAAAAGGGAATGGTGGAGCTGAAGAGATTTGGTGTTCTTGACTGTAAAGGAGTTAAAAGAAATTAAATGGTGCTAAAAGGCATGGTGGAGCCTGAGAGATTGTGGTGTTCTTAATTCTAAGAAAGCTAAAAGAAATTAAATGACGTTAAAAGACATAGTGGGGCCCAAGAGATTCTGGAGCTGAAAAGCTTTGGTTTGGCGTTAAAGGTATGTCGGATTTGATGGAAATAAGATGGAAGCAGCAAATCGATGGAAAGACAAGACAAAACAACAATGAAAGATACAAGAATAAGTGTAACATGGTAGATTCAAGATGGGATGGAGGCAAAAGATGCAGTCTTCTCATGATGGATAATTGCAGGATGATAGGGGTGATGGTGCTTACGACAATTAACCAAAATCAAATTTTCAAAATAAGGAAAATAAAAGAAAATACAATTTTCTTCATGCATTCATACACTCATGGATATTTTCTTGCATAAATTCAAACAAACATTTGGCCAAGCCGGGAATGGCCTTGTGATCCCGTGCCCTTTATTTTTCTGCACCAACATTTGGCCAAGCCGGGAATGGCCTTGTGATCCCGTGCCCTTTATTTTTCTGCACCAACATTTGGCCAAGCCGGGAATGGCCTTGTGATCCCGCGCCGTTTATTTTTCTGCACCAACATTTGGCCAAGCCGGGAATGGCCTTGTGATCCCGTGCCCTTTATTTTCTTGCACAAACAGTTGGCCAAGCCGGGAATGGCCACAGTGATCCCGCGCATTTCAGTTCCCGTACGAAACTCGGTTGACTACACCTTTGTTTATCTTTTATTTCATAAAAGACATACAAAGGGGGGCAGCTGTAGTACCCGGTTTTCGTCCGGCCCCCAAAAAAAAAAATAATAATAATAATTCAAAAGCCCGTTCTCGAGCCCGTAAGCTCACAAAAAATTCAAAGCCTGTTTCTTGGACCCACAAGCATGCAAAAAATCCTAAAGCCTATTTCTTGGACCATAAGCCCATAAAAATTCAAGCCCAATACAACAAAACCCTAGAAAATATCTAGAGAATAAAAATAAATAAATTAAATGGAAAACTAAAAAGTGGAAAAGACCAAAAAGAATAGCCACCTTGGTTAAAAGAAAAGAAAAGTAAGGGTAAAAAAGACAAATTGAAAGAACTAGGGTTTTAGGAGATGAGGTCTCTCTTAGTATAAAAGGAATGCAATATTCTTTGACAAGAAAAAAAAGGGAAAAAAAACAGCCGCCCAAGACAAAACAAAGAAAAAGAAAAGAAAAAAAGAAAAGAGAAAAGCAACTGGCAGAGAAAGAAAGCAGAGAGAAAAAAGGGGCAGCCGGCAGAAGAAAGAAAAAGGGAGAAAGAAACAAAAGGAGAGGAAATCGGAGGAAAGAAAAAGGGAGATGGCCGACTAAGAGAAAGCAGGAAAAAGAGAAGAAAAACTGAGAGAAAAGGGGGTGATTCGCCGCACATCAAGAGAAGAGAAGAGAGAGCAGAACTAGAAGACGATTTTGTTCCTTTAAGCTCTATTTCTCTGCAAGGGTAATGATCTACACACATCTCTGTATCTTTTGTCTCTCTATTGAGTTCATACTCTGTATTTCTTTGGTTTGGTTTCTCTTGGTTCTTTTGATCTATCTGATTCCTTAGGCTTCTTTATTTTTTGGATTTCGAACATTTGTTCTATATGTCCATATTGCCATTTCGAGTCTTGTTTACAATGTTTTTGTTCATATTTGTGTCCTGCTTATTGTTTGTATGATTGTATCGATTCTTTAGATTTGTCTATATCAGTCCCTGTTCATACCAATCTGTTCATATCGACTTGTCAGTGAATATGTATATATGGTGTGCGTGTGTATATATATATATATATACAGTATATGTGTGCGTATATATTATACACGGTTTGCAAGTTTGTGCGTGCTTGTAATGTATATACAGTATATATGTGCGCAAGGTTTAGGATTTGTATGTATGTTTATATGTATTGAGGGCCCGAATATATATGTCTATAGGCATGTGTGTATATACGGTGTGTGTATATATCGTGGGTTGTGTGAATTTGTTTGTGTGTATATGTATGTACAGGGTGTATGTGTATATATACAGTGGGTTTGCGTGTGTATGTGTATATGCGTTTGTATATGTATACCAGTTTATATATGTGTTTGTATATATGTTTATAATGTATATGGGTATGTGTACTTAATTTGATTTGAATTTGATATTATATTTGAATACCCATTTGACCCCATTCTTTGTGTTTGATGTTGGGGCTTGGACCGGGCTTGATCCCACTTGGGCCGAAGGGCAAACTTAGAGGATTTGGACCGGATTTGAGCAACGGGCCCCATGGGCAATATTCCAATTGTTGTATAATATTTGTCTTTTATCATTTTATATTTGTCTTTTGTGCACAATTGTAAAGTGTAAGCTTTGTAATAACGTAACAAAAATAGTGGATGTAAAATAGAAAATGCATACATGATATTCTAGGATGCTAGAAGCATATAGAAATTAGGAATTGATTTTGTGAATGATGATTGCATTAGAATGCATGCTTAGGACTTTGATTTCTCATACTATGCCACGATGCTTAGAGGTATGCTAGGATTGTTTGAATGCCATGAAGATAAATGCAACGCGTTAGTCACTAGAATTAATCCAAGCCGTCTCATCTTAATAAAAACACCAAGATTAACTTATGGAACCTTTATGTTTTGTTTAAATACCAAGGAGCCTTCAAGATATTGGGGTTCTATTGGCATTCATCCAAAACATTTGGATTTCGTGGACCAGGAAAGCAAATATGTTTTTAGGGATTAGGAGAATTTATTTAAGGACCCAAAGGGGGGTTTAAAGATATTTGGCCCGTCCGATGGGCCTTAAATGGATTCTTTCTTTTCTCATGAAGAACATAATTGTGAGTAAGGCTTGAATTGAATCTTCTCCACTGAGTGTGGGCCTTTTTGGTGCATCAACCAAGTTCCCAAAAATCTCTTCTCCAAAACCATCAAAACCCATTCCAATGTTCCTATCTAAATAGCCTTTTTTCCAAATCATCAAAACCATCGAAACCCATTCCAATGTTCCTATCTAAATAGCCTTTTTTCCAAATCATCAAAAACATCAAAACCCACTCCGATATGGATTTTTCATCCAAGACCAAGTAAAACATTTTCGGCCAAGCCGGGAATGGCCATAGTGATCCCGTGCACATTTTTTCCTTCTTTTTTATCAAAACCCATAAAAATAAGATTTTTAAAATCAAATCTTGGTCTAACATTAATGGAACATTTCCATCCATTTGGTAATACATGATTTTCCGGGCATATGGAAAACTCATTAAAACATTTGGGACATACAATCATTCCTCAAAACAAAGTAGAGCCAAATAGGAAAACTTCTTTGAAGGTAACCGTTTTCGGGAGTTGTGGGGTGCCTAACACCTTCCCCATGCTCAATAGACCTCCTTACCCACTTTTCTCGTAAACCAAAATGGATATCCAATTGCATCCTAAAAATCAATTGGTGGCGACTTCATCGTTTTTCTTGCCGGTTGCTTCAATATATAATATATATGTATCTATATATAATATATAATATATATATATATATATTATTGCAATGTATGTGTATATATATATAATACGTATATATTTCACTATCTATAAAATATTGTTCAATTGTATAAAATTTAAAGTACAATTATGACATTAATAAATTGTAAGTAATATGTATTTTTTTTTTTTAAAGTCAAGCCAGACCCGAGGCCCAAGCCCGAAACCCGAGCTTTATGGGCCCGGCCCGGGCCTGGGCCTCATATTCCCACCTTGCCCGAGGCCCGAAGATCTAAACAGGGCCCGAGCAGGGCCTGGGCCTAAAAAAGTCGGGCCGACCCGGCCCGATGCCGAGCCCTAATTGCCATGATTCATGTTTGAACTCAAACTATTTAGTTTATGGCCAAATTACAATTGCAATTTATCAACTATTTGTAACTTTGAGCCATGTGGGTCAAGTGGGAGAATGTTAGCCACGTCTCTTATTATAGGCTTAAAGTGGCCCACTTGTCACATCAAATTGAAGTAATTACTAGTCAAAGCTATTGTGATTAAGTGGTTAGAATTTCAATTGTGTTTGAGTAATGGATAAACCCGCTATAAGTAAACTTCCTTGATGGTAGGAAGAAAAATTGTTGTTTTTGAATGTCAAGAGTCCCTGATCTAACATATATAGATGAAGGTTTAAGACCACCATTAAATCATACGTTCTGTCAAAGGTATACATCAAAAAAGATACCTGATATATTAAAGGGAGCACAAAGGGAGTTTATTGTTCCTACGCTTTGCATTAGATAATTCTTACAAAAGACTTGAACAACAATGGCTTGAGATACATATTTATTCTACAACATATGACTTCTAGCTTTATGTTTTCTTATAACTCATAATATTCTCTTGCGAGAATGCCTATTGTTTCATTAGAAGTGGCAAAACTATGTTCGGTCCGAATTACTGAATTTGTCGAATTCAAATTAAACCATGTTTGGATATCAGTTGTGAAATTTTTAACTAGTTCCTCAACTTACAATCCTTATTATCAAATAACATAAAATAAATCTTAACATGAGTTTGCTAGGTCATTGGAATACTCGTACCTGTAAGAAAGAGGTGTTCATGATCCAAAAAGCTTATCCTGTTTTATAATTAAGACAAACGAAGTTGCATATTCCAACACTCACTACATCACAAGTTGTTAATAACCAAAAACACTACAAAAAA
Organism: Tripterygium wilfordii; assembly: GCF_013401445.1. NCBI lineage: Eukaryota > Viridiplantae > Streptophyta > Magnoliopsida > Celastrales > Celastraceae > Tripterygium > Tripterygium wilfordii. The sequence continues at coordinate 6,336,196 of NC_052240.1, forward strand.
CGTTTAGTTATTGAAGCCTAGCTCTCGCAGTCGGGAACTGACAGAAACTGATTGTGATGGGTCTTATGCATCTGAAGTAACAGAAGAACTGACAGAAAAACTAATAGTGATCCAACAATAATTTTTGAATTGCAAATGATAAGGTTAGTTTTTGCCAGTGCAAGAACAACGAATGCTTGACATAATTGCTGATTGGAGTACTTTCATCCACCACCTTATCTTCTTTGATGTTCGAGACAAACGAAGTGACGCATTAAGGCATATAGAAGAAGCCAAAACACTCTTAACTTCCATTACGCACAACTTCAAAGGTTGTTAGCTAGTAACCAAAAACACTATATAAACATAGAAAGTCTCTCCGATCCAACAATCACATCACAAGCAGAAGCTAAGGAAGCTAGATATATTCCCACAACTAGCTTAAAAGCCTTAATAGGAAAACAAAAATGAAGGGAGCTGCAGTTATTTTATTTGTGGTAGCCATGGTTCATTTCATGGCCAAACCAGGAGAAGCAGTGCCGAGTTGCGGGCAAGTAGAGTCATCTTTGGGTGCTTGCATGCAATACCTCATTTCAGGCAGCAATCTCACACCAGCTTGTTGCGAAGGTGTCAAGAATTTGAAGGCAATCACTCCAACAACTGCGGATAGGCAAACGGCCTGCAACTGCCTCAAACAAGCTGCCGCTAAATTCCCAAACATAAACCAAGATGCAGCCTCTTCTCTTCCTCAAAAATGCGGCGTTGACACAAGCGTTCCCATCTCCAAAAACATAGATTGTACCAAGTAATTCTTTTATTCTTCTTTCCTTCTTCATTATTTGGAACTTTTGGAATTTTGGTTATGAACAATGTTAATTAACTTGTGTTTTTTATTGCTTGCCACGGTGCAGGGTTAACTGAGAAGGAATTTAAGGACATGCAATGAATAAAGCTCAAGGGAGTTTTGGGTTCTTATGATAATATTTATCATCACTTTCATAAAATAAAGGCTTTGTTTGATGTTATCAGGGATATTGTTATATGGTAATTTTGTGATATATAAACCAAGTTGTACCATGATTTCAATAATATGTTATGCAAGGGTCACAATTGTTTTGTTCTCTCTCTATCCCTCGGTCTCTCTCATTTTTTCCTAAATTCAACCTACATAAGTCGCAAAACACCCAAATAAAACCTGCAGTGGCAGTTTTTCCTCATAGTTCTGAAGTCAAAACTACACATGATCATATATTCAAATACTTGCTATGATCCGTTATTTATTTTCACTAATAAAATATCACTTGACTTACCGAAATTTAGAGAAAGGATGTCAAAAGAAGAAGAATGTAATATGAATGTAATATGTAATCAGTCATGTGTTTTTTAAAATTTCTAAGTTAGCTTACCCTTTTCTCTGACATTCCAAAACCACTTCAACCTATCAGGAAATTTCATCGAGCAGTATTTAGATACTTTTCTCATTATTCATAATCAATTTCATCCTTATCACTCATCTCAACCAGCGCAGTGACCGACTGAAGCAAGGAAATATCCATTGCCATCCAAATCGTTTTAGTCGTCAGTATGATTGACATGCCCAAATTTTTTTTTTTTAATCCCAGCAACAAGACATGCAAGCTGCACCTGCTGAAAAAGATCATATAATCTTGCAAGCATTATGGTTTTTTATACTGCAGCTAAAAGATTATTTTCTCTAAAGTACTTCCCGCATAAAATTTTTAAAAAATTCGAGGAATCAACTAAAATGTGATAACAAGAATGGGGACTCATAAGGGAGTAAGTAGTTTCTTACTTCATTCAACATGTCCACATTTCTCCACGCCTTTCCCTGTATGATTTTCAGATATTTCCAATCCTTGGGGCGCTGCACACGCGCATAAACCTGGGCAGAGAGACTTCTGCATCTGCTTATGGTGTGCCAAATGAAAATAGCAATCAAAAGTTCCATATTACAATAATGCATGCTTGGTAGTTTGATTAGATGCATTCTCCTTAAATTAAAAATCCACCCTAATAGTGCTCAGAATTTTAGCAGCAAAAGGTGCTCTGTATAGAATTTTCACAAATCTGAAGAACATTAATAATAATAAAAAATAAAAAATAAAAACGGAATTTGCATGCATTCATATGAAGGTAACATGCTGATAACAAACATTAAAAAGTAAAAACTCTTCGTCTAGTGGTAGCCACTCCTTAGGATTTTGAACAGGTTAAAGATTTGAATCCTCGCACACACTAAGTTAACAAACATTGAAATCCATGTGTTCATCAAAAAAATGAAGGTAACATGCTGATGATAAACTGAAGGCCAAAGTACTCACTCAGGCAGCCTCTTCCGCATGGACTTCTTTCTTTTTGTGTCTTCTCGTATCATCAGGCAACCCATTGTTGTTGCTCAGCCTTCTTCTAAGCTCGGATCATGGCAAGTCTTGCACGGGGCCGCACTTCTCTAACTTTTTGGGCAGGCATTACATAAAGTTCAAGGGGCCTGTCATCAAAAGGGTGTTCACTCCCAGTAAAAATCCTGAGTTTACGATCTCTATCCTGCATATACAGGAAACAACGGTGTGTTATGAATTGGGCAATTCTCCAACAAGTGCAGCATTATTGCATTTTTACAATGATGACTGTTTCTCAGTTCTGAACTCTATAAACCCTCTTCTTATCGAAAAAGTATAACTCTACAAAAGAAGAGCTAAAATTTAGTTTCCCACCCCTGGTTTGCTGAAATAAAAACGTTAATGATAACAATAGCTTAATTAGCAGTGATAGTGGGATTATGCAAAAAAAAAAAGTCATTCGTGTTCATCTTGAAAATAAATCAATCCAAATCAGCTCAAATTTAGTTATCCACTCCTGATTATCTGAAATAAGAACGTTAATGATGACAATTGCTTCATTAGCACTGATGGTGGGATTATGCAACAAAAGTCATTCGTGTTCATCTTGAAAAATAAATCAATCCAAATCAGTTGCCTCAATAATGATTTAAAGTACGTATAGCTGCAATTCAGCACATTCTGGCACACAGTGATAGAATTTAGGAAGTTACACTCTTGAAGAAAATTTTCAGATATTGATTCTACAACTCTATAGGTGCCAACCATAAGAAAAAACGCAAACTAAGCCCATATTATACTGTACGAGAAGTTAAAATGCAGGAGAATCACTCACATCACACAATTTGTTTCTGGGAAGCATGCGTAGGACAGCTTTGCGAATGACTTCTGTAGGATCCCAGTTCTTTTAAAGTCCATTCCTTGAAATGCCCAACATACCTGAAGGAAATATGCATTAACATCAGGACATCAACAGCAACACAAGTTAAACTGTTAAACTATAAGGATATATTATATCATTCTTTAAGCTGAGCAAATGGATCAGATTTATTTTTCAAAAACGTCAATATTTGTGAACTTGGTTTTCCGAAATTCAGCTGATTCACTTATTATAATGATAATTTAGCCACAATCTCAAAGGCCTTGTTAGGATTAAAAATCCTACACTGTTATGACACTTGTGTCATGAGTTGAATTGTTTAGCTGAAGTAGCCTCGAGGTAAGCTTCAGAGGTTACCGTGACCAGATCTAAATCTGCAGTTTTTGTTTTTTCGTGAACTCAATCTCTGTATTAATTTGGATCACGTTTTTGTTCAGATAAAATTGATCTGAATATTATCTAATACAGGAGATGTGATAGGAACAAAGTATTGAATTTGATATGGACACAACTAATGTCTATTAATTGGATTTATGTTTATATAAAGCATATCAACATGGAGTCTGATGCATCGAAGCTTTGAGAGAGAAAAACCTAGAGAGAAATATTTTATACTTCGAGTCTGTTTTTGTTTGTTTTGTTTTTCCACTCACTTAGATGTTTTGATGAGTGATTCATATCTGTATTCATTATGAGAGAGTGTGAGTCTCGTGTTTGAGTGCTGCTATGTTGATTTCTCTGACTGATCCATAAGAGGAAGAAGAAGAGCGAGACTGCACTGTTTCAAAGTAACCTAACTTTAGCAGGCTACCTCAGAAGTTACCTGGATCCTACTTCATTACAAAGTCTCTTGAAGGCACCAAGAGCAATTGCAAATCATCATTAGTGTGTTGATTTGGGATTAAAGCATACGCTGAGTCAAGTTGTATAATCGAGTCGTAGGTAACGATAGATTGTAATTTTTCTTCACATAGTGGATTGCTTCAACAGGTTGGTCGCTCGTAGACCCGAGGTTTTCTCCCAGTCAGAGTTTCCTCGTTAAATTTGTGATGTTCTTATTTGTTTATTTTCCGCATTAATTTTTCTATTACGTTGACTAACAATCTTGGCAAAGAAATATTGTATTCTCAGGTCTAAATGTCTACCATAATTAGAACTGAATATACTGATATCAATATGCTTTTCCTTACCCAGTATGCCAGTAATAAACTTTATCTGTAAGTTTCCTCCCCGTAATGCATATATCCTTTGCATTTGGCACAACACACTTATCTCCATCATCACAATTAGAGGTATAGGTTGGCTTATCCGTGCCTTGACTGTAGCTATTTGAGATGCTAATCTCTCAAGGACCTATTCAAAGTAAGTTAGTGTTATTATTCACAAATACATGATAAGAACAAATTATAATTTTACACCAAATAACTTCTATTAGTTGCTAAGAACACATTGATATCGAGAAACCAGTTGTGTCAGAAATCTGTATCAGTCCTCAACCAGCCTAATTTGACAATCAAACCACTCAAAATGGGTATGTTTTCCAGTTGTGAACTACTAATCTTATCGTTTATAACATAAGCTAAATAAGCTTGACACCCCCTTTTTATCATTCTATTAGTTACACTAGCGGTAATGATACTTCTTGGTAAGATCCTCCTCTCTCCAGGAAATATGATCCACACTCCCCCTTCAACAGGTATGTAAACCTCCTTGGTTAAATAGTCCATCCTTACCCGATTACTAAACGACCAATCCATACCTAAGATTATTTCAAATTCAGGAATTTGGGCGGGTATAAGATCAACCTTAAACTTACAATTCTTATATACTCTAGTGAGGGTTATTGACTTTCCAAAAGCCGACATTACATTTAATCCCTTGTCTAGCCACCCTAATTCAAGATAAGTTCCTAAAGATAAGTCTTCTTTAATAAAAGAATGTGTGGCTTCAAAGTCTATTAAAACGATGACAGGGGTATCAAATAACTTAAGTGTACCTGTGATGAGGTTGTCAGAGTCTTGTGCTTCATCCCTGGTAATGACATTAATCGTAGATCCACCAGTCTGGTCATTTTGTCGTGCGTATTGATTTCCTCTACCTCTTTCATTTCCTCTTCCCCGACCTTGTTGTCCCTGATTCACACTTCTGTTCCTTCCTTTTCTGTGTTCTAGCCTTTGCAATGTATGCCTTTCTCAACAATGTTTCAAAATCGGTACACTCAAACGTTTTAGTATAATCTTGAATGTTCTACCAAAGTCCATGCTCAAACTTCTTGCATTTCATCTCCTCAGTCGCACATATACCAGGGCAAAATTGGTAAAACTCCTCAAACTTTTGGAAATATTCATACACGGTCATTCCGCCTTGCATGAGTTCAAAGAACTCACTAATTTTCTTGTCAACATAACTCGAAGGATAATATTGTCTTGTGAATTGTATTATGAAGTCTTTCTAGCTCATTGAAGCTGGATTCTTTTGTCTTTCAAGATATAAATTCAGCCATCGAAATGCATCGCCTTCTAGTAAAAATGTTGCATAGCTTCCTACCTTCATCACACTTCAGCGCTCTTTCTACAGTTCTCGGCTAGGATTCGGCCTCACTAGGTGTTTTGGTACCATGAAATTGGGTTACTACCAATTTGAAGAACCTTTCAAACGACTGTGCTTTCGTCTTGTCTTCTTTATCTATCTTCCCTACCGCCTGCACAATTGCTGTTACTAAACTCACCAACTTACTCTTTTGTTCTTTCTTGGTCTTACTGCAGCATCTTTATTTCCACTTACCTCAACACCCACATCACTCTTAACTGGAATACTCGAGTCTTCTTTTTCCAATAGCCTGTTAACTTCCTCTATATAATCTTCATCATCAGTAGAACTTTGATATGACTGCTCATCACTTGGAAGGTTTACAAACTCCTCTTCATCTTCTATTGGGGGTGATAACTCATTCACATAGTCTAATATTTCATTGAGATCATCTTGTTCTAGTTGTATTGGTCCAAGTTGATTTTGCGTATTTCCTGAAGTTTCTTCATCTGAGGAGTGGGGATGACTCCTAGTTCGCGGTCTTCTTGGTGCCATTCTTCAAAAGTGAAAATTTTACTTTAACTCAAAGTTCTATTTAATTTCCTTTTAAAGAGGGAACTACTCGATCATTTTTTTACAACATTAGTGGATATCACACTTATTTTATAAGTGGCGCCAAACAAAAGATGGATATAGTATACAACTAGCAATTGCGTAATAGTAAAGATCATTATTGTTCAAAATACATACTTAAAACACTTATCACTCATCATATAACAATATCTCAAATTTGCACATAATATCATTTCATTTCTTTGTTGTAACCAGACTTATATTTACACAAAATATTGAACCGACCATTACTAACATTTTGGTTACATGGCACATCAAAACATGGTTACAACTTAAAACATCACACCCAAAACTATCATACTATTAGTTCATAATACCAGTCGTTAAGATAAAACAAGGGTCACTAATCCCTATACCCCGAGGCTTGCTTCTCGTCCTCGCTAGGATCAGTCTCAATTTTACTGCCCTCAATAGTGTGACTATTGCACTTTTATTTCCAATTGGGCAACCCTTTCTTGCAACTCATTGACCTCATCTTTAGTGGCTAATAATTTCCGTTCAACCACACTTCGCTGTCGAATTTCCTCAATCAACTTTCTGGCTATTCTAAATCCCTTGTTTTCCAACTTTTCTACCTTATTCTCAAGATTCTTACATTTTCTTCCCCAAATCTCCTCTACTCCGCTAAGCTCCATTGCCTTGTTAAAATTATAATCCCCTTTCTGGCATTTAGCATGTTCACATATTACACCTATCATCTTTCCAGCCAACATCTCCATTGTCATATCAACACTCTCCATTGCTTTGTCATGCACCTCTAGTTGGGTTTGAGGATTCGTAGAAGTTCCTACAGGAGACTAAACTCGAAGAATCATCGTCACATAATCATCATCTATTGTAAGCCAATATCCAGGGAATCCATACCCTACGCCTCTAGTCAACTCTTCCAGCATCTTCACCTTAGACATATATAAAGTCTTTCCATCCGGGTCCATCTACAAAATAAAAATAAATACATAAATAAATAATATTTTTTTCCTACATCATAAAAATAAAAAATACTGAGGTTTTACAAAAGTTCTTCTCACATATTTATATAACAAAAATCTATTCATTTATATCTTAACTTATTTTCATACCTAGGCTCTAATTCATACTTAATCTAAGATTCGAACCTAGGCTCCGATACCATTAAATGTAACACCCCAAAACTTCACTAGGGGTAATTACATGGCACGGTAACTATTCGCACATTCCCAGTTACCTGGGTCTATGTAGATAGCGTATCGTAAGCCTTTATTATCGGAATATCATTATCTAACTTCAATACATCAAAGTGTCTTATATTACAAACATACTCCATAATTTCAACATAGTTAAATACACACTTAAGTACTTGATACACGATTACTTGCATATATTTACATAGCTCTAGATCTATGATACTACCTTGATCTTTATTTAGCCTGGTTCTTCCCCAACTTAGCTCTCGTTAATCTACATGCATGGAAAACATGTAGGAGGGTTAGCCAAGCTAAACGTAACCAATCAGAGTCAAGTTCAAACATTTATCAAAATCATTTGAGCAATCATAAAATTAAAATTCATATAGAATGTAGATGAGATCACAATAGAGAGTTCAAAGTTCTTTTGAAGGTAATAATTATAAATTCATAGAACTCATATTTCAACACGAATCATCCATGTCTGACATTCCAAAATATAAATCTATTCAATGGATTCCAGCATCCCCACTTTACAGTTTTCCCCAGATTCGTCAATCTGGTTAGTATGTGGGGTACCCACCAGTATGCTTTTTCGTCAAAATGATCGTGGAAATAATTCAATTACATAGTGTGGGAGTAAAATCGCTCTGACCACACACTCTAGTCGCAGTTTGAGACTAGTTAGCAGAACCACAACCGGGCCAAGATTGGGGCGGCTATGTGCATAGGCAAACAAAATAATCATATTCTTCCATTTCCACATACTCAAGGAATTCAGCACTGAGAGTTGGAAATCACATGAACATTTATATCAGATTGCGTCATCTCAAAATAAAATTCCTTTTCCCGAAGATTCATGGCAATCTACATTCAACCATTTATTTGGCAAACTATGCCACACAATTCATCAATTTCAATCTATATAAACTATATATAAATATCTTTCCAAAATTCATTGCAAACCACAAATTGGTATTTAAGCCCAAATAAAACGTATTTTCTGGAAATAATCAAATTCTTTATTTATATATATAATTCACCACATCAAATAGGCACAGCAATTAAATTATATATCGCGTCAAAATCATTTTTAAATTTAGTAGCAGTGGCAATCCTCACCTTTGCCGATACTTTCAATTTTCAATGAGTGACTTCCCTTTCTTTTTATTGTATACGAGACTCGGTTCGACGTCCTCGGTTCCTAGTCAAATATTTATTTTTATTTTCACTCAAATATCGTAGTATATAGATTGTTTTCTACTTATGCATGACAATTTAGTAATCACCTAGAGAATAAATCCTTAATCTTCCCAACACTTCATATATTTAAGATAATATAGATAATTGGTCTCTTTAATTTCTTTTTTGATGATACTACTTCACATCCCGTAGATCATTAATTTCCATTTCACATCAACATACATAACTATAAGTCATTTCTCACCACTAAAATTACATGCATATTTCGATTTAAGCCCAATATATAATATTATCACAAAACTTCTTTAACGATGCTCCAAGAGAAAATATCATTTATTTTATAAATCAAATTCAGATTCCAAAGCCAATTTATATAACCGACTCTTTATATGGACTCTACTCTTCTTGGTAATATATATATATATATATATATATTATTTACAAACCCATGCATGCATGTTTTAAATTTTATTCATTACTTTGGATCTACATGTTTGCATGTTACTTTCTAAACTCATCAACTTAGTATACAACTCCAAACTTTCCATAAATCATCACATAATATCATACCCTAGCTCAAAAGTTTGGGTAAAATTACCTTTCCTTTCCCTTTTAAACCACTGAAAATTTCTTCGTTACTCCTTGGAATACCCTAGCAAGAATCGTTCCCTATTCATTAGAGGGATTTCTACAAAAATTTATATTTCACTCAAAATAATTTTACACAAGTGTTACCTTGATATTAACTCTTATTTGATCTTGAACCCTCCTTCTTCCTACGACTTCCACTCTCTCTCTCTCTTGGTTTACTTTCTCTTGCCGAGTAGGTATTTTTTTTTACTTAACCCACTCTTCCCTCTTTATATTTATAAGAACTTATTAACTCTTATAACATTTCAAACGTCGACACCTCATTTCACCCTTGTTTGACAGGTGTTCCTCATGCATGAATATGATTACATTCCACCCTTCTTTCTATATACATGGCAAGGCTTCCCTATTCATTTAATTTTTTTTTAACTTCAATTTACACCATGGACCAATATGCATTTCTTAATTTAACCTATACAAATGCTTGATTATTTTTGCTAATCATAATTCCAACCTGTATTTTCTTACTCATTTGTACAGCACTAGTTAGAGTTATTTCTTCTAAAAAAAATTAAACGTGAACCACTATAATAACCCATATACGTACAAAGTTCGTTAACATACTCGGTAAAAAAAAATTTCGGGTGTTATAGTTACACTGTTATAGGAAGTGTAAATTTTTAGTAAGCAATTTTCATATCTTTTAAATAATATGTAGGATGGATATTCTTGAGCATCGTAACTAGATGTATATAGACTTCTTCTAAGCCGAAAAGGAATTACAGAGAAATTTTTACTTGGGGTGGAGGAGTTTATTTCTTTTGCATGTCAACATCCGATATTTTGAAGTGAGGGAAAATTAAGGTGTCCATGTTCAAAACACAAAAATCAAAAGTACTTAACTCCTGATGAGAAGAAGGTTGATCTTTATAGAAAAGGGTTCACACCTAATTATTGGTATTGGATTTCACATGGGGAGGAAGAGCCTCAAACAAATGTTTAGGTTGACAAATCTTTATCGGGTTCAAGGAATGTGAACTTTGGTGATGATCAAGAAATGAATAGATATCAAAAAATGATTTTCGATGTTGTAGGCCCTGATTTTACTACTCAATATGAACAGAATGTTGAGGAAGTTACAAATATGGATGCTCAAAAATTTTATGATATGTTGCATGCATGCCAAAAACAATTGTGGCCTCGATCTAACCACTCTGAGTTATCAGTCGTTGTTAGGATGTTGAGTATTAAATCTGATTATAATATGCCACAATGATGTTTTGATGAAGTTGTACAACTCATGAAAGAGACAAATCCTCCTGAGAATTTCATACCTTATACTTTTTACCAATCAAAGAAATTAGTCTCCAAACTTGGTCTCATCTCCCAAAAAATAAATTGTTATATTAATGGTTGTTTATTATATTATAAGGAGAATATAAATTTGAGGGAATGCAAGTTTTGTGGCTTTACTCGGTATAAGCAAAGAGGGAGTAGTAAGAGAAAGTTGAAAGATGTCCCTTTTAAAAGGATGCATTATTTGCTGCTCATTCCTATACTTAAGAGGCTATATGCCTCAATGAGTTCTGCAGGTCACATGAGATGGCACTATGAGAAAAGACGGGAGGAAGGTGTTTTGTGTCACCCATCAAATGGAGAACATTAGAAACATTTTGATCAAACTTCCCCTGATTTTGCAATTGAGCCAAGAAATGTTAGACTTGGTTTACGTTCCGATGGTTTTACTTTGTATAGTCAATCAGCTTCACCTTACTCGTGCTGGCCAGTAATTGTTACTTCATACAATCTTCCTCCTAAGATGTGTATGACCACTCGGTACATGTTTTTGACTTGTATTATTCCTAGTCCGCATAACCCCAAGAGTAAGATAGATATATATTTACAAACTTTGATAGATGAGCTAAAATTGCTATGGGACGAGGGTGTCTTAACGTATGATATTTCAAGAAAGTAAATCTTCCAAATGAGTGTAGCTTTAATATGGACAATCAATGATTTTCCTGCATATGGAATGTTGTCAGGGTGGAGCACAGCTTGCAAATTAGCATGCCCTTATTGTATGAATCAATCAAAGGCTTTTACGTTGAAAAACGGGGTAAAAATTCTTGGTTTGATTGTCATCGCCAATTCTCGACAATGGATCATGTATTTAGAAGGAATAAGGATTCTTTCTTCTGAAATCGAGTTGAGAATTCACAATCATCGAATAGGTTGAGTGGAGATGAAATGTTTGAAATAGTACAATATCTTCCCAAAGTAATTGAAAATGACCTTCATAGATTGGGTGGTTATGGTGTACAACATAATAGGTTGAAACAAAGTATATTTTGGGAATTACCATATTGGAAATCTCACTTGCTTCGTCACAATCTAGATGTCATGCACATAGAGAAGAATGTGTTTGATAATATGTTTAACACCGTCATGGATGTCAAAGGTAAAACTAAAGACAATATAAAAGCAAGAATGGATTTGAAAGAATATTATAGGCGACGGAATTTGGATCTTAAAGAGTTACCCAATGGTAGAGTGATTAAGCCAAAAGCAAAATTTTCATTCACCATTGAGCAAAAATGAGCCGTATGTGAATGGGTGAAAGGGTTGAGAATGCCTAATGGATATGCCTCAAACTTGGCTAGGTGTGTAGACATGAAGGAGGGCAAATTGTTTGGTATGAAAAGTCATGATTGCCATGTGTTTATGCAGTGGTTACTTCCAATTGCCTTTAATGTTTTATCAGAACCAATATGGAATCCTATAATTGAATTGAGTCAGTTCTTTCGAGATTTATGCTCAACAACTTTACGAGTGGATGAGTTACAGCAAATGTAACAAAACATTCATATTATCTTATGCAAGATATAAAGAATCTTTCAACCAGGCTTCTTTTTGCTCAATGGAACATTTACCTATTCATTTGCCATATGAAGCAATTGTGGGTGGACCAATTCAATATAGATGGATGTACCTCTTTGAGAGGTAAAAATTATTTAATTATAATCATGGAAGTGTTAGTTATTTTTTTGATATGGAATAACTTTCTTAAATTTACACTAATTGCACCATATAATTACAAACAGGTTTCTCGATAAATTAAAAAAGATGATGAAGCAAAAGGCTCGTGTGGAAGGTTCCATCTATGAGGTATACTTATGCCAAGAGACTTCTCATTTCTACTCGTATTATTTTGAGCCTCATATACATATTATGAGAACCAGAGTTGGACAAAATGATGATAGGGGTCAAGATGACTCAATCCAACCAACTCCATCTATTTTCAATCAACTTGGACGTCCATTTGGACAATGCATATCTCATTTTTTAAACAAGAAAGAATTGGTTGTAGCCACATTACATGTCCTGTTAAATTGTGAAGAGGTCAATCCATATCTTGAGTAAGTAGCACATACTATTAACAACCCTTTATATTTAATCACTCAAACACATACATAATGTAATCATTGATAATGATCAACTTGGAAACTTATGGGACATTGAAGGCAACTACGAGGAGGTTGGTGGTTATCGTGAAACGAATGATGAGGATATTGAAAGTGATGACGAATCATAATTTACTACTGATAGTGATTCTGAATAAGTGATCGCAGTTTCCCCACATGTTTTGTGCTTTTGTTATATTTGTTAGTTGAATTTGAATTGGAAACTTTACTACAGATTGATACTTGTCATTGTGCTTTTGTTAGATTCATTAGCTGAATTTTGAATTATGAAACTTTACCACAAATTGATAAATGTAATTGTGCTTTTGATGGATTGGTTAGCTGAATTTTTTTTATTTTCTTCCAAGGCCTGGATAAAATTACTGTAGATTCTGGGAATTAGGCATGATTGACTCCTATGCTTTTGTTCGACTGTGACAATGCAACATGTTGTTTAATATTTATATTGGCTTTATCAATCAATACTGCTAGTTTATTTTGAAGTCGGAGAACTTGATTTGGAGTTGGCTAGTGGCACTTTAGGAGGAGTTGTTACAACAATGAAAGTAAGTATGATTCTCCTTCTTTATTTAGTATGATTTTTCTTCCTGGTATTAATAATAGTTTAGTATTCTTCTTCCTCTAGCTTATGCTGTTGGATAGATGTGTTACTAGGTTAAGCAGTTGATATTTTTTTTGTACGTATAAGAATCTCATATAGCATAATTATACATGTGTAGATTGGTGTACAATTTGAGTAGTGTGTTTTAGTGTATTTGTTTATCACTTTTGAATTGAATACCTTCTGTTGTTAAGTTGTTACAACAGTGAAAGTAAGTATGATTTTCCTTCTTTATTTAGTATGATTAGTGTTCTTTATTTAAATGAGAAGGTATGGTTCAGGGTGTACTTTCAACATTGCTTAGCATATTTGTAATCAAATTGCAGTTATATATCCAGATGTCAGATTTGGGTCATAGGCAGGATTCTGGGAGAGGGACCTCAACTAATAAGGGGCTTAAGGAAATATAGGCCTAGAGTTTCTAATGACAGCCCTACACCTTCCTTTGCAGCTTCACCACCTCCGTCCACTATGCCACCACCTCTACCAAGTTCTAGCCCAACTACTTCACAGAATATATATCTTCCTATAGAGTCACCACCCATCAATCAAACACATGCTACCAGTTCTAGTCATGCGGAGGTCAATGAGACATCGACTCCAAAGAAGAAGTTAATAGAGCCAGATGGGGAAGGATAAGTAAGAATCAAATATGAATTTTTATTTTTTACTTTTTTTAGAATATATATTTTTGTTATTACTTTTAAACATATTTCATCCACATAAGCCTGCAATTAGTGGAATATCTAAAATTGTTCGGAGCAAATTTGATATGCCCTATCCCTCATGGAAGAAAATACCTTTAGAAGTTCGAAAGATGTGGTTTAGAGAGTTTGAGGCAAGTTATTGTTTAAAATATTCATTGCTGTTAATTTACATTACCATACATAATGTTATTGTGTAATTCTTATTACAAATGTAATGTAGAAGAGATTTACTTGGCTGCCCCATCATGATCTACTTATTCGCGCTAATTTTGAGAAACGTAGGGAAACTCGAATGAAAGATATGTTATCATATGTGCGTGTTAGAGGGATCAAGCCAAAATGGAATGTAGATTCAGTGTGGGAGGCACTCTGCAACCACTGGAGTTCTGAACACTTCAAGAAGATAAGTGTGCAAAACAAGAGCAATCGTACTTCCTCGAACAATGGTGTTTCATTGCATACATGTGGCTCCGCCCCTGCCACCAAACATGCAAGAAAGATGGTATTCTTGACAATTATATATTTCACTTTCTTTTTTTATTAACACAAATGTTATAATAGATGTTAATATTATAGTTCTTTTAAATTACAAGAAGAAGAGTTGGGCAGGAAGCCAACTATAACTGAATTATTTATGCGCATGTATATGAAAAAGAACAAGACGTGGGTTGATACTAAATTCGGGATGACATATGTAAGTCATGGGCACTTGTCACAAATACATTAAGTAAATGTCTATAATCTTAAAAAATTAATTGTATTTCTTTTGTAGAACAAGTTTACTGATAAGATGAGTCAGCTAGAGGCAAGTCAGAGCATACGAGAAGGGTCTTCAAGTGGTGATCAATATGTTGATCAGCCTCTACCAACTGAATTAGACGTATGGAATGAAACGGTTGGTGGGAAAAGAAAAGGAAGGTTGTATGGACTTGGTTTACAGTCCATAGTGGTGTCAGATGCTCCTTCCCGGCATTCAAGTTTCTCAAATCATTGGGATGAAGATGAATGCATTCAAGAAAAAGTTAGGACTCATGTCTCTTCACTTAGTTCTGAGTTTAATACTCAGTTAGAGATGGAATGAAATGGCAGAGCTGAGTTGGCTGCTCGTCTGGAGTCATTGCAGTAGGAAAATATCCAATACAAATGTTTGCACTCCACGACGATGAAGAAGCTTAATAAAACAAACAAGATGGTTAGTCTTCTTGTCAAGCATATGAAAGTCAAAGTTGTTCAGGGGGCTTCTAGTTCATCTCAATTGCCACTTGATGAAGATGATGAAGGTGAGGATGATGAATAGAATTGAATTGCTTTGTGTTAAGTTATTTAATTGAATCTTATGATGATTCATAATACTATTTGATGTACTGAATTATTTGATGAAATTCTATGTGAAGTAGTTTTAGATTTATCATTTATCTGTTTTTGAAGAGTTTTTTATAGGTGGCATAAAGAATAATTAAATTTTATTTTTTATTTTATTATAACATTACCAACCGCTATTTCGGTTGATACGTATCTCTACCTACCGATTGTGCGGTATCTCATATTTTCTATTTTCTTGTTTTGCAATCATTTTTTCAGTTGCTAAATAATTTTTTAATATGAATACTTACCAATCGAAATATCGGTTGGTAGTATTACTGTGGGGAAATAAATCCCACCGAATATAAAATATTTGAAACCGATTTTCGGTATCATAACCAACTGATTGTGAAACGGTTGAAAAAAAATATTTCCAACGAAATAATTATCATACCTACCAAAAAATTATCCCAACGAAATGCAAAATTTTTGCAATGAAAATATCCATTGGAAATTACTGACAAATTAAAAAATCTTTGGAAAAATTTTCCGACAATGATTTTGCCAACGGATATATATCGGTTGGAAAATTAGACTTTCAACCAATTTTTCCCAGATTTCCAACCGATATAGCGGGTGGAAAATCGTTAATTTCTTGTAGTGAAGTAAACTCCGATGCCAAAAAGTGAAGCTCCAGTGATGAGGAACACGATTGAGAAAGTGAAGATTTTTGGGAGCAAGTGTGAAAGGATAGAGGTGAGGTTATTTGTGTCATAGTAAAATAAAGCTGAGAGACGGGGTTTTTTTTAAAAAAACTAATGCCAACATGGCATGCTTAGTAACCATGTCACATATGATAATGAGAGGTTATGTACATATTTCTTACGGACCCTTAGCATTTTCCTAACCAAGTGCTACTGTTGGTCCATGGGATTGTGAAAAGTGACAATCTATGACTTATGCTTCAGAATCCCATATCGCGAAATCACTCAATGATATAGAGACCTACGTTATAAATTTGGCTCCTTTCCCCTGTTAAAGCTCACCTGTCTAGGTGGGCTCAACAATCATCAGTTGTCATGAGAACTCATAGAGTAGGTTAGTGTTACTAAGCCGTGTGGGCCTTACATTTGGGGATTAAACTCAAGGGTCTCATGGTTTGATGTTGGTTGTTTGCTTAAAAGGGTTGAATACATACCCTCATTTCACTCAAAAAAAGTGGTTGAATTCGATTCGACCAACAAGCAGGGCTGGGTTTAATAACACTTAAATTATGCATCTCTTTTGTTTTTTGATTTTCCCTCCGCATCTCTTTCTCCCTCTTATGTTAAAATAATTAAATATTAGATATGAAGTTGAAATAAAATAATTAAATATTATGTATGGTGTTGAAATGAGGTATATGGCTAGAATGGTATTAAAATGGAAATCAACTAAAATAGGGAAAATCATTTACCCCATTTTAAGACAAGGGTTGGACTTGCTCTAAGATATAAATCCTGTTTTTGTAACAACTCAGTAAATCTCAGCGAATAACTTACATATCATATTTACCGGGCATAAATGTTGCAAGTCGGCAAAAAAATAATAGTCAAAGTTGAAAATCAGGTAAAAAAAAAGACACAAAAACAACAGAGGCGAACAAAGCTTACACATTTTTTCCCTTGCAAAGGAATCAAACACACAAAAAGCCAAACTCACAAAATACTCAATCCAAGGACTTTTAAATTAAGATAATACTATAATAGTCCAACTCATTCACCATTAACGACCACCAGAAAACACAATCCCAAAACTAAATCAAACAGAACAAAAAAATACAGTAAATCCAAACAAAAGTATAGTAAAACAAGTAAACATCAAATTATTTCCGCATTTCATTTCAATTAAACGCCAAACTTCATCCATAACATGCGATAATAAAAACTACTTCAAAATTATCCGAAACACACCAGACAAATAAAAACCAAAAAGTATAACATCCGCTGCTGCAAGGCGCGGGCTTGATACTTAGTCTACTTTAAAACATGAATAGAATGAGTTCTTTGTCCAATACTTACTGCTCATTTTTCAAACACAATTTCCAAAGTTATCCTCCCTGTTCTAAATTTATTCTATACTAATGCCTTCCCCTTTCAGTCACTCTGCTTGAATGAGTTGTGATTCCAGCTCTGCAGATTGAATAAGTTGTAAACTTGGCCTCCTTGCCGAAAATCGCCTCTGCTGCTTGCATCTTGCTGGCTTGTCATTGTTTGCATCTGTGTAGTTCCAAGCACAGTTGGCTTAAACTGATTCCGAACCAGGCCTCCCATTTCTAGATTGCCTCCATTCATTATAGAGACCTCCTCATCAGTCAGACCACGACTGAGCGTTGGCTCCACAATTGGCAGGTCATAACCACTTGAAAGTCGGCCTCCTTGATTTAAATTGCCTCCATAGCTCTTACCTCCAATAGTCAAAGCTTGAAAATACTGCGACTTTTGCACTGGTGCCTTAAGACCATTTAAAACTTGACCTTCTTGCTCCAGATGGCTTCTAAAGCCTCCACATCCCCCAACAGTTGCAGCTTGAACTTGATGCATTTCGCTACCAAGATACTGTGAACCTTCACCTTGCATAGAGCTAAAAGCTTGTCTCCCAATCAACTCTGGTGCAGCTTTTGAAGAACACCACCATGAATAAGATGGAGCACCAATATTTCTTGTACGAAAGAACTCTTGCATGGTTGGCTTCGGAAATGCAATTTCCACTGTTTGAACTGGTTTATCCTCATTCATCGAATCTTGCATCATATTTGAGGACAAGAGTTTGTTAGGAATAACGTTTGACTTCCATCCAGTAAACATGCTACTAGTGCCATTTTGAGATGAGGAAACAGGAAAATAGCGGAGCTGAAGCCCATCATTTTTGTTGATCACATCGTTTGCGAATGCATTTTCGAAATTTGAATAACTATTCCTTGTTTGAACAATTTTCTGTTGGAAGTTGGCCGGGGTTTCTCTCTTCTCACTAGCATGAGCAATTCCTCCAAAATTTGCATAGTATCTATTCATGTTGCCAGCTGCGGATATCTTTTCTCCATTCAAAGAGTCACTTTGTACGCAACCCAAAGACCTAACAAAGTTCTCTAATGAATTTGAAGGAGGGGCAATTTCTGTACCCATTTCAGAAGAAAACGCAGCAGGGATTCGATTCATTGGAGCTTGAAACTGAAAGCTCGAAGCCACATTCTCGATTTTAAAATCTTCAGAGCTGCATCCTTTCGCCATCTGCATGGCAAATTTCTGAGCTGTTGGCCCCAAATCCTTAGCAAAACGCAATATACTCTCAACGTATCCTACGCCATTCTGATTAACCTATAAACAGTCAATAAGTAATCAGAAAACAGGCAGACACTGAAAAGTGAAAACATAACACATAAATCAAGCACGTTTGAATTTGCATATGAGATCTGTCATTTCAATCTAGTACGTTTGGATTTGTTCTAATTACTCTCATCATTACATCCTACCTGAAGAACAAAGGCCAATTACATGACTAGTCACCAACATCACAAGGTATAAGCTTCAAAGATATGCCCATATTCATTTAGGAGCCTCTGTTTTTTCCCATAAGAGGGTTTGATATATGTAGGACAATAGTTTTGTCATCGGCAATATCTTTCATTCTTTCTATAACTTGTTCTCGCCTTCTTGACATACTATTAAAGACACAAATAAAAAAAAAGCTCAGTGTGACTTACCTGATTGAGTGCTTTTGATTCACCATCAAGTATAAGCACAGAAGACTCCTCGCTAAGAGAACTCAAAGGCTTATAGGTTCTGCGTCGCTCTGGTCCAGTATATTCAAATCTTCTCTCATTTCTAGGTTCTGTTTATGGGAGAACAAAAGTTTAACACATCCATTAGGAAAGAAAAAGCATCAGAATGAGATTTTAAAAGTCTAACTATAGATAGCCTAAAATCATTAAATAATAGAGATGACTAAAATTATTTGCACTAGGATATGCTAATAGTTTATTATGCATATATAGTAAAAATTAACTTAATTAATGAGATTTTGAAAGTCTTACAGATAGCCTACAATCGTAAAATAATAGAGATGACTAAAATTATTTGCACTAGGATGTGCTAATAATTTGTTTTGAATATACAGTGAAAATGAACTTAATTGATGATCTATGATTTGATATCCAATGGTGATGGTAGTTTACATCTTACAAATGAAACAGCAAGGTAAATTTATTAGTAAGACCAACTTGAGCACCTAAAGCGTATATCTAAGTGAATACCATATGGCTAGTTAAGAAGATGGGTTACCTTTTGATTTTGTCTGAGTGTTAGTTCTCTTGTTCCAAGACTTAGAATTTGGGAATTTCATTTCAGCCTTGGAAAATACATCTTCAAAGTTCTCAGGTTCGGTTTTGAGAACACGAAAAAGCTGCTCAGACAGCTCTTTTATCCCTTCAGCCTGGAAAAAAGACTTCCGAATTAAGGGTAACCACAGAAGCTATTCATGGAGTAAAATTTCAAATCAAAATATTGCAGGCGGATAATGCTATTCAGTTTACCCACTCCAAAAATATGATGGATGTACCTCTTTGTAATAAACCGTTCTTGGACCATTGAAATGCATTGCATTCCTGGATACCAAGACTACATCATACTGCAATGTCAATTAAGCAAAAGGATCAGTTGATAACCCAAGCTTAGTGAAGCACTTCTGTATGTAGTTACAAATTATTGTGTCGTCTTAATATTTTCAAGGTTATGCAAAAGATTATGGGAATTCAGCCAAATATCACCTTAAAACAGACAATCAGAAGTGGAAGCAAACAATTTAAAGCAAAATGAAACTAAATCCGGAGCCACCACACAGGAAGTGAGTTCTTTTTGTCTTCAAATGAAATTAAATCCATTCCATTTAAATACTTTAGGTAACAGGTGCATGGTCTGAATGACAAAGAAAGTTTATTATGCCTTACTGTGAATTCACACCCAGAGATGCAAGGTCGTCAATTGCAAGTCATGCAGGATTCCATAGTGCATTTAAGAGAGCAAGAAAGAGAGAGATAGAGAGAGAGTTGAGGGAGTGAGGGAGAGAGAGAGAAGGAGCAACGAAAGAGAAGTTAAATGAATAACAAGGCAGCACCTGACACCACAGTTAAAAATAGCTAGTAGTCAGAATTAAAGATCCCATAACACAACCATCGGCCAACATGCAGACACAGATGCTTGTGCATCTTCACCAATCAGAAAAAATTAGAACTCTGGTTCATAATTCCTACAAAAATTTCTGGCAAAGAAATGGGAGAAATAAAATGAGGCAGCAAAAAGAATTTTTGATCTCAAAGTTTGCTGCATATACTTTTGCCTGCAAAGCATCCTCTCCCAAGGCCATTTCTCCACTAACAACTTAGTGTCAAATCCATATATTTTGTATTAACTCAAATATACATAGCCAGACACAACGTTAGGAATCTAGATTGTTTCGAATAATTATAAGAGGGATGCCAAGACTAAACCAGGTATCCACAAATGATCTAAAATAAATACAGAAGCAACTGTTAAGAAAAACAAACCTCAAATTCTTCAAGCACCTCATATCGTCCTTCATTAAGTTTTTTCGCAATTGTCCCAAAATCCATTGGTTCTTTAATCACCTCATCATAATATTTGACCTTTTCAGATAGAATTGAAAGAAGGGGAATTGTGATCAACCACATAGACATAGAAAATTGGAATACTGATAAAGAAATCACCAGACGCAAACCTTCTTTGGGTCTACTGGTTGAGCAAAGTATTTATTTGAGTCTTTCCTACAGTTTAAATACACAAAGGGAATCAGAAAAATCGTAATATTTAACGTGCAGACATCTACTGCAGCAGTTGGAAGAAATTAAAACACTTTGCATACACATTCTTTACTACGTTAATATATAGTGAGACACTAACCCATCTTAGACAGTCATAGTAATAATTATTTTACATGACGCAAATACCTTTTCAATACACCTAGCAGTATTTCAAGCTTGCCCTTTTCTGGTAATGCAGTTCTAGACGACATGGTAACTGCTTGGTTAAGAAGAAACAATGATCGTTTGTTTAACATAATAATTAGTGTTACAATAATGAACACAGCCATAAGATGATTAAAAATAAAATTGAATCTCATCATAAAGACAAGCTCACCAGAATTAATATGATGATCTTCATTATAACACTGAATATCAGCCTGCATTACCGCAGATTGTATAAGTGAGTATGAATGATTTGAAGAACTAGAAATAAGTAAATCGGCACGAGTTATGCATGGTCGGCGCATAGAAACCAACTAGTACCACATTCTCTATCTATTAAGTTTGATCTTGCTTCTGTGACTGACGGGGTGCAAAAACATTCTTCAATATGCTTGTATGCCTCATAGAAGCTTTCTAAATAAATGGTTTTTCATTTTATGACAACACGAAAAGTAAAGACAAATGACTGTGTGTGAGTACCATAACACTTCCTCATAGCAGAGAAAGTTTCTTGCTTTTGTTAATTGTTCAAAGAAGAAGCAAATGAGAAACAAAAAAATTATGAAAGGAAAAAAATAATAGTATGCAGGAGCTTCCATGGCTGTGAAAACTATATTGTTTTAAAGAATGACCAAATCAAGGTAGAGACAGAGTATAACATAAGCAATGATTTTCAGTTTATATATACCTTCTGCACTTGGCTGTCAACTGTGTTCAAAACCAGATCTTCAACATGCTTGTTCTTGGCCTTTTTCCTACTCTTTGATTTGGAACTGACTTGTACAGAATCTACATCCTTTCCTCTGGGTAGTTGGCATGTATCTCTGCCCTTCCTTCGGTTCTTTGTTTCTTTGGCCTTTTGTGCTTCCCGCTCAATAATTCGTGAACTTTTGCGCTCACCACTCGACATGGCTGCTACTATGGCTGTTGAATTTTACAGAGAGATGGAAATCAATTTTCTCACTCGACAATATGCACTAAAATAAGTAGTGCATGTCACTTCTTTATTCTCTTCCAGCCACATGTCAAAGGAAGATGATCTAATAATCAAAAGATAATTTATGACACTTATCACTTTCAAGATAGCAAAAGTATGATGAGAAATCCTTAGCCACAACACATTAATGCAGATTGCAATAGTAAATAAACAGTAATAAATATGTAATGAATCAACAATGTTGTTACTTTAAATTTAACTCAAATTAAACAAAAAGAACCAAAATAGTTGAAGCACAAAAAATATTATAGAATCATATTTTCGAAGGCATGTCGCTAATCAATGAATGGCATAAT
Organism: Tripterygium wilfordii; assembly: GCF_013401445.1. Classification (NCBI taxonomy): domain Eukaryota; kingdom Viridiplantae; phylum Streptophyta; class Magnoliopsida; order Celastrales; family Celastraceae; genus Tripterygium; species Tripterygium wilfordii. Next base: position 6,358,938 of record NC_052240.1, read on the forward strand.
GAGTTCATAGGTTAAAAGTTATCTCATGTCTTTATAGAAAAAGAAATTCATTTTAAAACACTGTCAGTGGTGATTAGGCAGAAAACTCTATTTTTTTTCATCAATTACACCAAACAGCAGCAAATTCCCAAGAAGATAAAAAAGAAAAGGAACTTTCATGAAAGAGTAGCAGAAACTTGTACCTAAAGTGGATTAAATGGACACTACACAAAATTACATTTTTTGCTTCCTCTTGGCAATCCAAAAATCTACCACAAGAAACACTCCTAACACAAACTTTATATAACATTCATTATCATTACAGTTCAAACTTCATATTTACAACTGTCATGCTCTTTCTAATGGAGTGAGAATTGGGTCAGGTTTACTTAAGGATTATACAGTAATTACAAAGATATCTCCTTTTCCTTCTCGTGTTTCACATTTCCAAAGCTATTATCAATATTTTTGATATAGCTTAGATTGGAAATACCAAACAGGATTGACATGATGCTATTTTGCCAGTGATATCAATAGCAGACCAACGTTAAACCCCAATTGGTTTTTGATTGTTCAACAGGGATAGGGATTCCAACCCTGCTTTTAGGCAACGAGGTGAGAAGCTTGACCACATGAACTAGGGATGCTCCTTGGCTCCTCCATGTCAAGGAGCCTTTAGATTAAGTTAGACGATCATAATGGACTTGGCAAAAGACAAGAATTCTCGTTGAAGCACTAAAAGTAAATAAGTTATTGACCACAAGATCCGACCTTGACGAGCAAGGGAGAGGTTTCTGATTTTTCCTCAATATTATCATCAATAATTTTCCCTCTTTAACAGGATTTTTTCAAACATCCCTGGGAAACAACATACCATCAATGAATTTTAAATTGAAGAAAGCGATTTATTTACTCGTAGAACACGCCGATAATCGATATTTTATCAACGCCAAAGCCAAAATCAAAAGCAAGATGCAATTGGTAATATCATACAAATCAAAATAGCTATATAACAAATTTCCTATTTTTCAATAACACTTGCTTCTATTCACATCAGAAATCACAGTATAGCAGCGAATACTTCAACGAAGTTAGATCAAGTAGGAATTGGAGTGCAAACCTTCATGAATAGATCAACATAACCATAGCATGTATAATGCACAAGACATGTTCAACAAATAAAAGAATAGCACATTACCGAAACACCTCCTTCAAGCGGCCTAGGAATGAAAGAATTTACTGGATCTCTATGAAGATTGAAAATATTATTTATTTGCTCCACAATGCCTAGGAAGGCCATATATAAAGAAGTTTCATTAATTTTGCCCATTTGAAGTAATCTTGGGGGGATTCATTAAGATATGAATGGATGTGACCAGAAAAGGTATTACAGCGTGGAGTGGAGTGGAGAGTATTAATAGACAATTGCATGCTGGCTATGTGGCAGGCTGTGCCACAGTGCAAGGCAAGATTATAACGCTTAATTTTGTCTTCAACGGTACAACAAAAGTTTTATATAAACTCTCTTGTACCATTTAAGTAAAAAACACAATCCTAAAATGTTAAAGTATTAATGAAAATGACGTTTTCAACTGAAGGAGGCGTTATATATTTAATATCCACGAAATTTTACAAATAATTTCTAGCAGAAACTTCCAACTCAAAACGTAAAACAAAGAGAAAGAACAAACTTATCTTCTTTGAACAAAATAAAGCAATTAGAATCCAAAAAAGCATTGTCAACAACAAAAATCATATATTACACCGCATTTATCATATAAGCAAGATAAAAGATAAAAAAAGGCTTCTAGATTTATGATGAATGCATGACGCATGTGACATTCCATGTGCTGGATCATGACAGTTAATTAATCACCATAGGAAAGTACACTTAAGTTCTTGAAGCAACTTTCAAATTATTTTCCGATTTTCGAAAAATGCTATAACAAATTCAGGGAGCATTGGGAGCATTGGGAGCATGTGTGCATGCATGAAGTCCTCAACGAAGCCTTTGGCTACATCTAGACCCAAAAGCTTAAGTGAGTAGACACGAGCAAACCCGAATACATCATTCTATACTCCCATCATCTCTAGCCATAAAAAATATATGATAAAAATGTAGTTGAACAGTATCAAATTTTCATACATGTGAGAATACAGTCCCTAGCACACGAGTAATTGTTTTTGGTCATTACCGCTATCAAAAACTTAGGACTTAAAATCAGTAACTTCAGATCAATATGCATATATATAGCATGGTTCTGACATGTATATGGACGTCCACAATCGTGTGGCTACAAAAAAGAAGTGCATCAGTGGGGGCCATGCTGTCAAGTCATGAATACCACATCTGTCCGTTGAAATAGAAGTCCGTAAAGAAAATGTCTACGGACGTCCGTAGCAGAGACTCGTCCTATATGTGTGTGTGTGTCTATATGAATCATTCTACAGTTAATGCTTCAGCTTACTTCTATAAAATGCTATAAACAAATGAAATTCACAGTAAACATGAAGCTTAGAACAGGGTTTCAAGAAGAAACATGAATTTTAAGCAAAACAATTTACCTCTCTAGGATCTTACTCATCCTTCTCATCCAACACCAATTTTCTTCTTCAACGGTAGTTTCTCTTCTGGGCCTCTATGTCGCCAATTCGGGATGGACAATGTTGGAGCCTAGAAAGAAAAAAAAAATTACGCAAAGCAAATTGGAGGAACAAGCTGTTAAGTTATTGAGGCAAGAAAACTAACCAGACATTGAAACCTCCAGAAGTACATGGACTTGAAAGAAGATCTTAACATTATGGAGCAGAGTAAAATTAGAAAAACAGGCCTTGAATAAGTTCTCTCAGCAAGGAGTCCATAGTCTCAATGATTTATACCGAATCCAAAAGACTCAATTGAAAATTCAAACACTGCTTGAATGACATTTGATATGTTGATAGTATAATGTGTTTTGCAGCTTTTGCTAAGAATTTGGGGCCATATGGCTCAAAATGTTGCACAATACAGATGGAAAGAAAAGCAACCCAAAGATTATGAGATCCAGAATGTGGCTTCAAGCTGTCTGGTTCAAGCTTCGACGAATCACATCTCCGCTTCATTTTTTGATGAAAGGGGCACAAAAATTGCCCCTCGTTCAAATTCCTTTTAGAACTATGCTTGCTCTTTGGGTCACATACAAAGTGACTCTGAGAATGTAGAAAAGACATTTGCAGCCAGCACCATGAATAGATATCATACAAACGTTTACTGGATGGAAGTCAGTGGCATTCCTAATGAACTCTTGTCCTCAAATGTGATGCAAGCCGTGGACTGTGGTGTGAGAGGATAAACAACCGGTTCTGTAAAACCCTAGATTTTAGAGGGGTCCTAGATGAATTAAATTTTAAATTTTGGGGAGATTGAAAATTTAGAAATAAGGACTTGGGTCTAGTGGAATAAAATTGGAATGGGTTAAAGGATGATTGATTAAAATGTTGGGGTTAAACATATAAATATTAGAAATCTTAAAATATATATATAAAGAAAACCTAGTCACCTAGAGATCTCTCGCATACTCTCTGTTTTGTTAAACCCGAATTGCCGCAGCCACCCATTGACGTAGCTACCATGTCCGGTGTCTTCGAGAAATAAGGGTGATGAATCGTCGTTACCAAAAATTAAGGAACGACAACAACCTACACTGACTGCAGAGAAAACCACACGTTTCTTGTCCGTTGACGAATATTGAGCGCTTTTTTTTTTCTCGTAGTGATGCTAGTGGATTATGGGGGAGCAGTGTTTCCAATTAGTGATCGTTGGCCGTGGAATGGGCTTTGTTTGGCGGAATTTGTGATGTCTTTTCTATTCATTGTTGCGATTCCTAGTGCAATTGCTTTCAAGGAGGTACCAAACATGTAGCTATTTGCATGGAATTATCCTTGACATGTGGCGTTGCTATTGAAAAATATACTTTGGCTTACACATGTTTTATTTGAAATCTAGCTCTCACATGGAACACGGAGGCAAGTTGAAATTTTAGGAGTTAGTGTTGGCATTTTGAATACCTACTAAATTGGTGGGATTAGTGTACGAGTTATAAGTTCCATATTGAAAATTCAATATATACAATCATTTTTTTCCTTTCAATTGCATCAAAAGATGTAAAATTATACACGGTGGAATATTCTGTGAGGGATGACATTGGACTTGCTTGTAATTCATTTGGAATGATTGGCCGTTACATTCTTGGTGGTGCCATATATGCTCCTGTTGATTTCGGTGGTGATTGAGAAAATGTGGTAGACGTTGTTGTAGATCCGATAATCTACAATCAATTTGTTATCGTCGATCGAGACCAATGACAATCTTGCAAGAACAAACAAAGGGTCGACTATGAAGCTTGGGCACCGGTGTGGTATCGGTCGAGGAAGCTCCGATGGTCAAGTTAGTCAACGATAAGGGAATATTTAGTGAGAGAAGTAAATGGCTTTTAGAGAGAGAGTGAGAGATAGATACCAAGTAGTTGAGAGAGTAAATCAGGAAGGGTCCTCCTTTATTTATAGTGTTCCAAGTCATGTGGTCAGCACATGTTGATCATACGGACGAGCCTTGGGCTTTGATTGGGCCCAAAGTCTAGGTTGGAGCTTCCTCAGTGTGATGGGCTCTTAGGCTTCAACTTAGACTCTCATGGGCCTAGTTTCAGTCGAATGCTGGACCATGGCCTCTTAGGCTTCAATGTAGACTCTCGTGGGTCTAATTTTGGTCGAACGTTGGACTGTGACCTCTTAGGCTTTAGCTTAGACTCTCAGGGGTCTTGTTTCGATTGAATGATGGAGCATGGCCTCTTAGGCTTCAACTTGACTCTCATGGGTACCACGTGTCGACGTATCTTTGAAAGAATATCTTGCATTAAATTATTGCCAACTATTACAGTGTCATTTCGCTTTTCAAGGTACATCCTTTAGGTTTTTACAATGTACATCTTTTAGGGTTTGGTTACTCACGTCTTCTTCTGGGTTTTAATTGCACATTGGTGGATTGGCTTCACGTACTTGGAACAATTAATGCAAGGTAATAATGGGATATTGGATTTCGTGTCCCCTATATGTTAAGAAGAGTTTTTCCTCTTCACTTTCTTCACTTCTTCTTTTCGCTTAAGAGCTTTCTTTGCCTTTTCTCCATTTTCCTTTGCTTTGGGGCCTTTCTTCCTCTGTTTTAATTGCACATTTGTGCTTGTTTTCTTGGATTTTTTGCCCGTTTTCCTCTAGTGTGCTTCGATTTCTGGCTATCTTGGGTTTTTCAACTGGTTTTGGTGCACTTTTCTAGTGATTGGACAGTTATGTCTTCACCTTCTTGTTTAGAAGAGATTGTGTCCCTAAGAGAGTCCGACTTGGATGAACTTAGATAGGATAAGAGGCATGATTTTTGGTCCTGACGGTTACGTTACGTTGAGCATTTTGAATAACCTGGTCCTAATGGAGGCCAAACAATTCCCGTCGTGTGGGAGACCGAGGCGATAATTGCTAAAGGACGTCCTTTGAACTTTCTTGTTAAGACTGAAGCTTCCGTGCTAAAAGGAAATGATGTGCTGAGGTTGAAGTATCCTTACAAGTTTCTAGTTGGGGTGGAAGTGAGAGCTCCGACCGACTATCAACAAGTTGATTAAGTTAGGTTTGCGTTTAACCATTCCAAGGCTGGCACGGGATGTGTTAAGGTATTTTGGCATTGCACCTAGCCAATTGATGTCGAAGGGTGGAGGCTTCTGCTTGCGGTTGAGTGCCTTAGTGAAAGGCGAGGACGTCCGTTCGGGTATCAGGAGCTTCTAAATTGTTATTATTCAAGGAGCATCCGGGGGATCCTGGTCCATATATTTTTTACCTTTTTAGAAACAAAAAGGAGTACCATGTCCTGAATCTCAATACGACCGACCAAGGTTGGAAACCAAGATACCTTTTGGTTCGAGGAGACAAGGTTTTTAGTCCTGAAGGTTCGGACGGGATTCCATTTTCATGGAGCCCTGCTAGTAAGTGTTCTTTTTACTTATTTTCATTCGGCTTTTATTGACCGAGACTTATATTTCTTTTTTGATTGGTAATTTAAGCAGAGTGCATGTCTGTGAGGACTTCAACAAGAAGTTTGATCGGTTTATCTTCGGTTTGATGGAAGAGGAGCGCGATTGGAAGGACATTCTAAGCGAAAGGAATTTGCGCAAGAGTGCATTGCGGTCGAACGTTGGAGAGCTCCAGGAAGGTATTCACATGCCCAAGGTAAAAGATCTAAGTGTTGTTTTATGTTCTACAAGGTCATGTGAACTTTTGGGTTATCAATTTTCATTTTTATGACATTTAACTTTAGAGGAAATAGGATTGGCGGACGTAAAGAACGCTAATGATGCTTTTGGTAGAAGACGAAAAGCTACCTAGGAAGCTAAAAGGGGCAAGGCTTCCCAGAATTGTAGAAAGAATAAGACCGTCCCAAAGAAGGTCCCCGAAGTCGTTCGGTCGACCAGGGATGAGGTTATAAAGGTCGAGCATCCTCCATCTCCAAAATGCACAAAACCGAAAAGGAAGGGGAATGAGCTGGAGGAGTCGGCCGACCAAGTCACATTTACTTTCCTGCTAGGACTTCCGCCTTCTTCGAGCATAGTGAGTTTATGAATGTTGCCAGTGGCTTGATTGCTTTTGATAGACTATAAGGAGTTTTCGGACTGCACCACCGAGAGCATTGGAGATTTCAATGCCATCCATGCATTTCGAGTAAGCTTCTTTCGCTCGTGACTGGATGGTTTGTGGAAGTTTTCTTTTGTTAGAGATTTGTCAGCCGAAGCTATGGTTATGCAAAAGAAGGAGGAGGCTGCTCTGCTGGATGGCAACAATTTTAAGGAGAAGAATAGCTTGCTAGAGAAAGAGTTCTAAGAACTTCGCTCTCGTGTTCAGAGCTAGGAAGTTAGCAGGAAGTCATCCGAGGATGAGATTACTGATCTTCGAAACCAACTAGAGTTGTCACTAGACGATACGCTTATCTGTACAACCAGAAAGCTGATGAAAGAATTTAAGGAAGGGGAAAGCGATCAGTGGGAGGTCGATAAACTCATCCAACAACATGAAGAAAACTTAAAGATGTTTGCTGATGATGGTGATGAAGACGATGACGAGGTTGGTGAGGACGAAGTTGAGGGTCAAGCTAATGACGGTGATGGTGGTGTGCACCGTCAATGAGTATTATTGTGAAGTCCTAAAGCAACTGACGGTTATAATGACTGACTGTCGTCCATTAACAACCTTATCAATGTTAGCCTTGGGATGGAGTTTCGGTCGAGGATTTTTAAATGTATAGGTGGGATACTCAATCGTTGGGGGCTATTTTTTGTGATATTCAACCGTTTTGGTCGTGCCTTTTTGCTATGTTATAATATTTGGTCGTTTTGCTCTGTTTCGCTTAATTTGCATTCAATCATTGTCACTAATTTAATCGTTCAAAAGATTGTTTTGTCAAAATAGGGAGTTTTATTCAAACTAAAAGTGATATAGTTTAATATGGATGGCATTCCAGCTGGGTTTAGTTCAAATAGGTCGCTGAAAGATATCCCAATTTACAATTAGGTCACCCAAAAAAGAAAGTTTCAAATTGGGTTACTCAATGTTTCAATTTTAAGTAATTAGGTCATGATGGTCCAATTTCGATCAATTTCTTACTGGAATTTATTGACATGGCACAAATATTTTCTAAATTTAAGATAAATTTAAGATAAAAATGACATGTGGAATATAAAAGATATATGAATTTTGAAAAATGACATGTGGCATATTCAGCAAAAAAAATAAAATATTGAAAAAAAAAGTGTCTGCAACCTTCCTCTTACCCCCTCTCTCCCCTTGCGACACCTTCTTCTTACGGACAAGGATGGCAACTACGCCATCCGACGACAAAATGGACCACCATTGGTCGCAAAAGAACCGGTGTACCATCAGGAACTCGCCCCTATCATCCTCTACCCCTGTCGTCTACCACAGTCACAGAAATCACGCCTTAAATCCGCGATAGGCCGCCACTTTCGACGCTCGATCCAGTTGATTCTGAGGTCCCCTCTGGCCATTGAAGGTACCATTGGACTTAGTGTATCGAGTAGAAGCACTTCCGACCATCCTTCGACCAAAACTACCATCGGAGGTGCCAGACCCAGTTGTGACCCGTTTATCCAATTGAGAAGTTTGGTAATTTATGGGCATTTACCTTCGTGGGTCCTGTCCAAAATGGTCATGGGCAATCTGAGGATGGGGTCGGAAGAATCTTGACATGCTTGCTTCAGAGACCATAACCGATTGCTTTAGAGAAGGATTTGCAAATATGATGAGTTTGTAGTGTAGCTGGTGCAATCTTGGGAGATGGAGATGGACGATTGAAAATGATCAATAAATTTTATTTTTTATTAAAAATGACATCATCAAACAAGCCACGTCATTTGGTCTATGTAGATGGTTATCGGACATGTTAGCAATATCCGGCGACCAACTGACTAGAATTTGACCATCATGACCTAATTACTTAAAATTGAAACATTGAGTGACCCAATTTGAAACTTTTTTTTGGGTGACCTAATTATAAACTGAAGTATCTTTCAGTGACCTATTTGAACTAAACCCCATTCCAGCTATTGTTTAACTCCTGACCGTCATTTGCAGTAAGTTTGTAAGCACCCCAACTGACAACTTCCTTAATTTGATATGGTCCTTTGCATGTTTACCCTAATTTTTCTACTCCATGCTCCTTCGTGTTTTGAAATACTTTCCTAAACAAAAAATCTCTCAACTAGAAAGACCTTGACTCGAACGTTTTTGTTGTAGTGGCACGTCACTTTTTGTTAGTAGATAGTCGTGCTAACTTGAGATCCTCTCTAAGCTCGTTGATCGTATCGAGGTTGTTTCTCAGACTTTCATCATTGGTACCTGTATCGGTCCACTGATATCTTGTTTATGGTACTTAAATGGGAATGACCGCTTCCGACCCATACACTAGTGAAAATGGTGTTTCCCCGTAAGGGTTTTGGCCGTCGTCTGATAGGACCATAACATACCTAGCAATTCTTCCACCCATTTGCCTTTAGCATCTTCAAGTCTTTTCTTCAGAGTATTCATGATGGTTTTGTTGGAGGACTCAGCTTCTCCGTTCGACTGGGGGTTTCGTGGAGTGGAATAATGGAGTTTGATCCCATACTTGTTGCAAAATACTTGAAATTGTTGGCTCCGGAACTTGAAATTTGGAATGTCAAACCTACAAATGATGTTTTTCCATATAAAAGTCTTCACTTCGTGATCCTTGACTTGTTTGAAGGCCTCAGCTTCGACCCACCTTGTGAAATAATCTATTAAGACCAGGATGTATACCCTTTGATCCGTGGTGACCAGTAGCTTCCCCATGATGTCCATACCCCAACGCATGAAGGGGAAAATCTTCATCCTCAAAGACCTCAGTAACCCCTGTAGTCAAAGACATGCTAGAAACCATGTTAAAAATTTCCATGTATGTGACTATATGGATCTTCCGAACTTAGACCATGAAAAGAAGGCATCATATTAAAGTGAATGATTTTAAGCTCATAGTTCCTAGCTGTTGTTGGAAGTACGATGCAAGATGGGGATTCCGGAATGGTGGGGATGTCAAGATCACCCATTGTTTCAGCTGGAACTATTGTCGCTATCTTCTTGTCTTCAGTTGAGGATTCTTCGTTACTACCTTGATTCTTGTTCCTCAAAAATCCTTCAATGTCGTCTACATAAGGTTGTAACTCTCCTTTCAAAGAGCGTCTACCTTGCATAAACCTAAAAAATTAAAAGAAGAAGTTAAGTATGCAATTGAATTAAAACTAATCCCCGAAAACGGTGCCAAAAACTTGATGTAATAAATTCTCGCAAGTGCACAAGAGTACTAATAACACAGTGTATGCAAGTAACGATGTTGATCCCATAGAGACTAGTTAATATAATTAATGTACCTAATGTGATGAATGAATTGAATGAGAATAAGAGAATGGAAGAATGATTGATATGACTAACCTAAACTAACAAAGAACGAAATTCAGATGTTTGGTATATCAATATGAGAAGAACACTAGGGCAATGATTTCACCAGGCAATCCTATCACAAGCATTCAACTAACAAACACACAATTATGGTTCCAATTCAATGGTTGATTCTTTCTTAAATATGATGGTTCGTTCGTTCACGATGCCAACAAATATCATTAACAATGGATTAATCCTGTTCGGTTCGCAGTCTTTAACCCAAGGCTAATAACTCATTATGATCTAAAGAACTATAATAACCAATCAATCTCCTAAACCTTGTTCATGGCAATCGACAATTGATTTTTTAAATTCCAGTTCCACTAAGACACGTGAATTTGTTTCGTTCCTTAGTCGTAGCTAGATGAATCTAATTGAGCATTCAATTCGTGATCAATCAATCAAATAAACAATAGATTATAAGTATAGGAATTAAAGACAAGAATTATGAATCAAAGTGATAGTTCATGCTAGGCTACATCAAGTCCTAGCAAAGGAGTTTAGTTACAATTCAAATCTAGAAATAAAAAACAAGAAAGAGAGAGTTGAGTGGAAACCCATTGAATTGATGAAATTGTAGTTGGGTCGGAGGCCCTCAGATCTTTGAATCGTGCAAAAACCTGGAGGACTTTTGTTCTTCTACTTGAGAACCCCATAAAAAGTGTGTATGTCTTTCTCCCTAAACTCAGCCCTCCTTTTATAGCCCTAGAAGTCCCGAAAAAACCTAATTTTAGCATATTTCAAAAAACTGCTCCATTAACTCCCACTCGAGCGGTAATGGCCGCTCGATCGATAGCTTCCTTCTGCTTCGCTCAATCTCTGCTGGACACTCGAGCGGAGTCTCTTGAAGCTTTTGTGTCAAAAATCATGTAATGGGTCGCTTGAGCGGTCCATATGAACTTTGCTTGCAATTTTCCTCCCAAATGCGATTTCGTCCAACTCTTTCATTCGTAATCGCTCCCGGCTCTCCTACAATAAGAACATCAAGAATATATGTACTACCAACTCAATTTTTACTAAAATTACCAAGAACGAACATAGAACTATGCACAAAAGTGGATTAAATATGCACATATCAAATAAAATTACCAAGAACGAACAGAGAACTATGCATAAAAATGGATTAAATATAGGACTGAGACTGGGTCGGGTGATTATCGGTCGATAATGCAATCGACCCGACCAATCAAATTTTCCCAAATATAGAAGCCATTATCAGCCCGACCATTGTGGGTCAGGTGTCGATTGACAGATATAGCCAGAACAAGTAAACAAAAAACACTTAGAACAAAGCCAAAGGGAACCTAAATACGGCGTCGGAGGCAACTGGATTAGGCGGGTGTTCCAGCATGCTAAGGGGTGAAGAAATTACGCCTCTGTCCGAGGAATCGGACAACATCGTTCGTTTGTAGATACGGCTTCGGAGGTGGCTGGATTAGACTCATTTTATTGCGAAACTCACGCAGCTTTCGATTGAATTTACGGTTGTTTATGTGGCTATCTACGGTGGGTGAGGGTTGGGCTTAGATAGTGATGAACGTCTGATTTGTTTGGGACCATCTTCGGCGCCATCTTTGGTCGGAAGTCGGAGCCTTTTAGTTATAGGTTGTGGCTACGCACGACGGAAGTGGGGGGAAAAGAGAGAGAAGGAAAAAATTGGCTTTTTGTTGTTTTGCTTTTCCACGAATCCCTAGACATAAAGGGGTGTTCTATAATCTATATTAGGTTTAATTTGAGATTTTCTTTTTCTTTATTTCAATTTGTGACCCTCAAGTTTTCCTCCTTTTCAAATCTAACCCCCTTAGTTAATAGAAGTATAGAACACAACGTAACTCTGTATTAGAACTTACTGTATAAGTATTGTAATTACTAATTACTAACAATAAATAACAAAGCTAACAATTTTATTCAGTAATAATAATTAAGTACTAATTTTTTATATTAATTTTTTTTTTGAAATAGTCAGTTGCCCGACTATGTGGGTTAGTTATTGGTTGATTATAGATGCATAGTTGATTGTGCAATGCTTTCGAGGTAGGGGTTCTTCACTTATTGGCTTCTAGTGCCCGATACTTTGTGTTCTGAAAAATTCTGTGTTATATTCCTTGCGCGTTAGATACTCGCTTCGTGGGATTGTTACTTGATTCCTATTCATTAAATCGTTATATTCCAAATCTTGATTTTATTCTTTTCGACATGTAGTTAGGCATGCACAGTTTGAATTGTGTTGATGTGATTAGGCCTCTTCATAGAGCCTGCATAATATTTTTAGAAAATTTATTTTTTTAAATGAGTTTTTGCATTGTGTTCGAGTGCATGGAAATTATTGAAATGTACATGCATCATGATATTGGATTGATTATGTGGACGGAAAGTTTGTGATTGGAAGTTGTTTGCACGGATGAGTATGATATGTGATTACTGTTGGGAATTTATTCTCTCACCTATTACCCATTTGATTGTTCGGGGTATTTGCTAATTATTTGGGATTTATCCCTTTATATATTACTCATTTGATTGCTCGGGGTATATGATCATTTATTGAGATTTATCCCCTTATCAGTTGCCCATTTGATTGTTCAGGGTATTATTGTCTAGGATTTATCCTCTTACCTATTACCCATTGATTGTTCAGGGTATTTGAGTGTCACGGCCTCCGAGAAGGAATCCGGATTGCCGGGTGTTGTTGATTGGACTTGGATGTTTTGTGACGCTATACGCGTTGGAATGAGACATGTGATTAGTTATTTATTTGCATGCTCATATATACATGTACATGGATTGTGATTGTGACATGAGCATGTTCCTATTGTTCCTGCCTATTCTTGCATTACTCTTGAGTTGATTGTCGTTGTGATTAGCTCTCTCTCTCTCTCTCACGGTATTCACATCATGGATATCCGGGTCCTTATTAGGTATTATACCCCTATTGGGCTATTTAGCTCAACCTTTATTTTTTTCCCTTTCAAGTGAGTACGTAGATGACGGTCAACATGCCAAGGCGTGAGCGATAAGTCATGGATACCAATTTTTGGTTTATGGGTAGTGTAGGATTTGATCATTAAAGACTTCAGCTTTGTTTAAATTTTCAAGACTTAATAATTATGTTTTAATGGATTTCTAAATACATTTAATTCATTTTGGGTTGTATTAAATGATTTTTGAAGGGTTTTACATAGACAATTTATGTTTTAGGTAATTTGATAATTTCACAGACCTCCCTCCGGGATGGGTCGTTGCAAAAACACCCTCTCCGAGGGCAACAATAAGCATAAAAATAAGGAAATCCAGCTTTATCAAAGCATCTAACCGCAATGCAAAGCAAATCTGTTCTTTGTCAACGATATATGAAAAAGATATATGCACAAGGTTACTACCGGCGAAAATATGACAGTATGTACATATTAGTTTTCATCTATCGCTGAGAGAAATTGATTTACTGGATCTTTTTTTTTTGCTAAAAATAAGTTGTTAATCAATGAGGAGAGAAAAAAGTTAAGTGGGGATTGGAACAACCCAAGAGATTGCTCTTATTTATTCTTGAAACTATATGTTAAATGTAGTATTTTGTGAAAACACTTTCCTAAATGAGATACATGTCAGAGAGACTCATAAATGTACCATTTTGTGTTGAGCTTAGCACTATCAAGATATGATTCTTCATTATATGTTGTATCATCAGCAATTAATAAACCCACAAATAGCATTAATAAGTAGTTTGAAGTGCATATAATAAAGCAAAATTCTAATCATGGCATTCCTAAGACAATAAATCACCACTTACATGATGATGATGGAAGATTGGAAGGCGACTACTTACATTTGCTGTGCTTTGAGGGACAAGTGTCCATACGTTGGAAAATGATGGTCAACTATAGTTTGACCATTATTAATTGAAAACTCAATAATAATTATTGAATGAAATTTATGGGTAATTAATCCTTATTATAAGGACAATAAATTGGAGCAATTAGTGTGACCAAATCATTTTTTGGTTGAATGTAAAAAGACTCCAACGTGACCATGATGAGCATGGTGAACATAGTGCAATAAGTGTCTGTATAAAAATCCCACATTGGAAAAATACCATGTGGATGTGTAGTTTATAAGCTCAAGTGTTGTAGTAAGACTTTGGACCCAAGGGCACCCAAGCTTTTGTAGGAGTGAGAGGCTCCACATTATGGGCTTTAATTAAATACACGAGCGCGCGCCGCCATCCGTCCGGCTCAGTTCAGTTCGGTCGCGCGTGGTGTGCTTGTGATTAGGCCCAGTCCAATTCACATCTTAAATTTTTTGTACTTTGTTACAAGCCCAAGTACATTGAACTGGACAGAAGACTTATTCTTGTCAGTCATGGCCCTGGCCCGTTTGAACTGGTCAATACAGTTGCAACAACACCTGTTCATGGGTCAATACAGTTGCAACAACACCTGTTCATGGGTCGGTGGTTGCACCATTACCTGGTCAAGAGTCAGTTGCAACAGCCCAAGATATGGGTTGGTTGTAGGCCAGAAAAATCAGTGATGGTTGCTGATTTTATGTGGCTATTGGTTGCACATCCTCCAATATAAGGAGTGACTTGCAGCAAGCTCAAACACACAAAATTCTCCTTTCTCTGTTGTTGCGACAAAGTTCTTCTGTTTCTCCCTGTTGAAACTCTACCAAAATCCTTGTCTGAGAGTGCTATTCTTACTTGGTTCGTTTGTACTACCTGTTTTGGAGTGTCACTAACAAGGTGGTGAAAGGAGCGTTGTATCTTGAGAGGTGATTGCTCGGAGTTGCTAGAACCGCTAGGTAGGAGCAAATTCACTATAAGGAGATTCGGTGCACACCGTACCTCGCTCTCCCTTGCTGTTCTCCTATCAATTGCCTCGATGTTTTGGTTTGGTATTCTTTAATATAAGCGATTGTATTTATGTTACTGTTTTGTTAATGTTACTGTTTGTGTAACTTGAGCATTGTTCATGCAATTATTACTATATTGATTTATGCATGCTATATATATATCCAACAACCTATGCTTGGAAGATCACACAATCCAGCCGCAATACCAGAATACAGACAGAAATTTCATAAAAAGGCTATACATGCGCGCATTTCTTTGAGTAAAGAATTTATTCCCCAATTTTCAAACCCTATAAATTGATGTTCCCTAAATAGCACCTCGAACATAAAAAATTCAAAAGTGCTTCCATGAATCACAGTGTAAGCAACACTTTCATGAATATAATCGTCATGGACTATCTCTATTAACCATGACCATGAGTAGGAAAAATAATTGTGATCATAAGCAAATGCATAAGCTAATGGTGTCCACGATCAATTTCGATCGATTTTTTTTTCTATTTTTAGACATAAAAATAATTGATCAATCGGTTCGGTTGGTCGGTCGATTCAGTCCGAGCAGTTAATTTTGACAGCCCTACTTCGTGCTATTGGTAGAACAAAATTTTGACGATTTAAAATTTATTAGTCGTAATAGAATTTTGACTATTCAATTATGATTTTTTTTTCATTCTAAGTTGTTTTAAAATTTATTGCATCCTTGTATCCTAACTAGATGTATACCCGCACTATGCGTATCACGGGTATATATGTCTTGAAAGAATATGTTCATATAGATGTGTAGATGATATGTTTAAATAATAAAGAGAGAAGGTTTATTGATACCATTACTTAATATTTTTTTGAAAATTTTAATGTTTAATGAATCCTAAGTTCAAGTAAATAGAGCAAATATTTGTCGGTCCATTCATAAGGGAATACCGTTCCTTAATGTTGAATATTGTTTCATGATGTTGAGTTAAAATAAAGTGTTGTTATAATTTTACTTGTGTCCTAGTGTGTTTGGAATATCTGTGGTGTATAATATTATCGGGAAAATGTTGTTGGTTTTTAAACAAAAAATTAAAAAGACTTTTTAAATATTTATATGAGAAAGTATTTTTTTTTTTTTGAGAAGAAATGGAGATTTCATTAATGTAAATCAACTTCTACATAAGGCAGAATCAACTGAAGACATTCCTCAAACAAAAAGACATCTTGAACAGATGAAAAGGCTAATTTTGCGCAATGATGACCAACATAATTAGTTGATCTCTTAATATGTGTAAAACAACAACTATGAAAAAGCCGAGCGCGATCTTGAATATCATGAAGAACCACTCCACAATAATGAAAGGAAGTTTCCGTATCATTACGTGCAGATATTACCTCTAGAGAGTCACTTTCTACTTGAATATGCCGAATACCAAGAGATGAGGCAAACTCCACACCAAACAAAATCGCTCCAGCTTTGGCATGGAAAACACCTAACCCCACCGGTCTCCTACCATATCCTGTCTCAAACTCCCAATCACACTACCATCAGCACCGCGAAGAATCACCCCATAACCATATGATTCCATTGAGATTGCCGCATCACTATTCAGCTTGACATAGCCATTAGGAGGGGAGCACCATACCCCACGACTCTGGATCACTCACCCAAGATTGCAACTAGTTTGTGTCGTGCCTCCTAATAACTTAAACTCATCTCTTTTGGCCTGTACCAACTGCATAAGTTTACAAGGTAAATGGCAAACCTCATCCCATACCACCCTATTCCTATTCAACCACAAAGCCCAAAGTACAGATGCCATAAGTGATATTTCCTCCACACCATAGGTTGAGCAAAAAGCCTTGAAAACCTCCACAAAAGTCACCCCTGCACAGTTTGTAATTAGCCCCAAAATTCCCAACATAGACCACCACACCCGAGCCATATTACATTCCAGTAAAAGATGGACAATTGTTTCCTCTTCCAACCCGCACACAGGACACAAAGATGGAACATCAACACCCCTTCTCTCAAGACCAACCCGAGTTGGCGAACCATTTTTACATGCACGCTATACCAACATTTTCATCTTATTGGGGATCAATAAACACCAAACTATTTTCCAAAAATTTTGATCAACTGAAGGTAGCAAGACCATATCTTCCTCCATACTCATCGTAACATGATAAGCACTCCGCCCCGAGAATCACCCAGACGAAGAAAAGCCCCAAGTAGCTAAGTCAATCGGCCAATTATTAGAGAAAGGAATCTTAAGGATTACTTCCGCTTCGTTAGGATGGAATATATACCTAACCAAGTTTATATTCCGACTTCCTACTCAGCATTAGACAATTCCCTCACCTTGGCAGTTGGTGAAAGAACTCTTCATGGAGAAATCACCTTTCCCTCATTGTTCCCTGGAAGCCAATTATCACCCCAAACATGAATGCTCAAGCCATTACCCACTCTCCATTTCAACCCCTTAGCCAAATTTGTCTGACCCAATAAAATACTCCTCCATAAAAAACTACACGAGTGCCTAGGTTGGGCATTGAGAAAGTATCCAACTTTGATTAAGGAAACATGTATAGTTGTAAATTTCCCACAAACATGGGAAATTAAAAGCATATAACAAAATATCAATTTTAGAAAGATAAAGAACAATACTCTTCTTGTAAAGAGTAGAGTTGAGAAGTGCATGAACAGTTGAATCATTCTCTTGACTAATATCATCACTGGCTCTCCCACAAAATTTGCATTCACAATATGGACAGTTCGAATCACCCTGGGGAAAAGGATCTGCAATGTGAGTAAACAAACTAAACTGTGTAAACACATTCTACATATATATGGAGCTGCTAATAACCATTCAAAAGTTTAAAAAAGTCACCAATAAATCACATCATGATGTTTTTTCTATTAACTAAATGAACTATTTTTTTTAAAAAAAAAAACTGAGGCACATTCATCAATCATCATGGCATAAATAAATAGCAATAGATAGACAAACCATTTTAGTATGCAAGTCCCTAACTCAAATACAATGTGTAGCCTAATTCCACAAACATCATAGGTACAAAGGCCAATTCAGGAAAAAGTTCTTGCAAGGAGAGTTGTAACCATCAGTTGAGCTATTAAAGTTAGTGTAACTATGTAAGCATCTCTAACTTCTAAACAACATCCTTCTATGAATTAGTTGGATTTTAGCAAAATCCAATGAACAATTGTCAATGTCTATCCATCGGTGTTTGGGGTACAAAGTTAAAAAAAACACTCACATGTTAAATTGATTTGGAGGATATGTTTTCATCACAACCACCCAAGTATCTTCAGTTCAATCCACAAGTATCAGAAAATTCCAGCCCATCGCTTCATCAAAATTAAGCTTTATAAAGGACTTTGGAGCAGCTAAATTCATGTTGGTTGATGCAATTTGGGTCAAGACTTTTATCAGACACGTAATGTGCTTGTCATTCCTATCACTAGAATTACCCGAATACTCATGAACGATTTGAAACTATCTTCATCCGACTAAGAGAGTAAACTCCAAATCCATACAAATTGAAGGAATATGATTACATATAACACTCCAAGACAAGATGCTAAACTAAAAGATAAAGAGAGTTGACTTCACGGAATCTCACCACCCAACACAACTCTATCCAATGGCCATCCTTTTGAGTTGAACCTCCAGATCGATTCCTAAGCCTAACCTCGAGATCGATTCCCTCCAACAAACCCAAGACGAGAATCTAAAAAAGAATCGTAATGCAAATCATGATTAAGAGAATCTGGATTGGGTGTTAAAGTTGTTGGAGACGGGAAAGCACCAGAAGTTTTGGTAGAGATCTTTGTCGATGTCCCAAAGTGTGGTGGTGATAGTGACCGAAATCTCTTTACAAAAAGGACAACGAGAATTTAAGAGGATTTTTTTTTGTCTATGTAAGAGTATGAGTGGTTTTGGTTTTGTAATCCAAATACCAGCTGAAAATAAGTATTCTGATTACACACTTTTGCAAAGAATTTTCATTATTGGTAATCTGATTACCATTCCATTTTGATTAGAAAGGGTACCAAACAGGCTCTTAATTTATAGCCTTATGATCATGTCACTCTGACAGGGAAATGTCCTCAAATGGAACTTTTGATTTGTATGCAAAAGGGTCAACGCTGAGACACTACCATAAGTAAGTGGGCTTAAATTAATTTAGGGACATGTACCATTCTCCAATGGTACCTTACGGACTTAAACATCTAGATAATGTTTATGCGGTATATAACTTATAATTTTCATATATTTCTAGTGCTACTTTTTGTTTTGAGATATTTGAACTATTGGATATGATCCGGAACAAATGAAGGCACACCTTTTAGATTGCATCTTGTTCATAGAGTTGGGCTTGAGTAAATTGCCCTTTCTCTCACACCATCCTTGTAAAAAATGGATTCCTTACCAACTTCTTTCAAGTGTCCAAGAAATGTCCAATGCTTTGTTATAGACAGTCGTAGTCTATCAAGCATGTGGAAAGTAAAAAATCAATCCATTCTTAAAAAAAAAAATGTTGGATTAGTCATGGGGAAAAGCCATGATGCTTTCTATCTATTAAAATTGATTGTTACCTTTGGATCGAAACCCATGCTGTCATTCTGCTTCGTTTATCCCTCAAGGGCTTTGATCTGTAACTTGATCGATTTTGCAATTATCTGAATTGATGAGAAGACCCAAGTACACTGAACAAAAAAATAGGTGCGTGAAAATTAGATCATAGATAAAAGAGTAACTTAGTACCTGTGGGTTGAACCCCATGTCGACGTATTCCGATGTCGTTAAACCTAGTTGAGAGTGAATGGGAAACAGATGGAACTCACCATTAAAATGACTAAGATCGTGCAAATATTTAGGTCATGGGAGATTTGACCATGATCGCAGAAGAAGAGAATGGGAGAGAAGAAAGCATTCATTCTATTGACGAAACGAATGGAAATAAATATAAATTTTAAGAGCAGGGGGAATACATGCACATATCGAGCAATAATGTAAATACATTAACCTAATTCTTGGTTTTTCTTGTTTTCCAAAATCAACAATCAATAAATACATGCTCTCGAAATACGCATCTAGAATCAAAAGAGACACGTAGAAACAAAGGTTTTTTTTTTTAAAAAAAAAAATATACTCTGCAATTTTTTTAATAAAAAAAATGAGATGGCATGCTGACGTGGCAGCACGAAATATCTCCATTTTCGTTCGAGGCTGCCGCTATGATTGATTGATTATTTTTTTAATTTGTTGGATCCTTATATCCTAATTTTTAAAATTTTTTTTTCATGAAACAAATTATAATAAATTAAATTAGACTCATAAAATAATTTATTAGTATTAAGATTTACAATTAAATTTGAAAAAAATTTCACTTACACCTCATCTTATTGCAGTTTTGTTTATACAAACGCTAACCTGCACATTAAAATACAAAGTACTCCCAAATGGATCCATTTAGTTTTAACTAATTGTATACACCTCATGTGATTGTAATTATTATTTTTTTTATGAAAGTTTCATTTCATTAAAAGAACAATGACATTACAAAGGAAGCGGACGATCATTCTCAACAACATTTAGCATAAAAGGAGGACACTCCTCCAGCCCAATGCATGGGTTAAATTAGTCATTGACTTCCGAACAAGCATATGAGTTTCATCCCTACAAGGCTACAACTACTCCCATTCTTTGCATTGTTGATTTTGTCTCAACAATAAAATTACCCATTCTTGAATCATCAAATTCATCAGACATAAAAGGCACTAGCCACATTTGTAGCATCAATGATCTAAAGGGTAACCTAAAATGAGGGTGGGTGACTTGTATACTCAAAAGTTGGGGTATGCACCACCATCCCCAAATCAACAAAAATTAGTATTTTATTTTTTTCTCTCTCCTCCCTTTTTTCTCCATCAATATTGTATTATTTATATTTGTAATCATAAATGTGATTGTGAAATAGGATATGTGGTTGGATTGATGTTAGAATATAGATCTTTAAAATATATTTTTTGCTAAAATAGGGAAAACCATGGGGTACATTGTTGGACATGTCCTTCATTGAAAATCTCTTTGAATCCAATATTTTTAGTAATGTCTTCAAATTTGAGTCTTTATCATCTTGTAAAATCTTAAGGCCCTTCAATGATACTAGTGGTATTGGATGCTAGACTTCTCAAGCTTTGCATGGATACTAAGTTTGCCTAATTCAGATCACAATTGAGGAAGTTATAGGCACATGAAGTGAGCTACGAAATGAGAGAATGTGTTGAATTCCATAACTTTATTAGGTTGGACCAATTTAAGGCCTATGCGAAGTTATCTTGTAGAGACCCATTTTCTAGGCACTTTTTTCATCTAGAAGCTTCAAACACGAGAGATACTAGTATTACCTCGATATAATGGGTGTTGGCCGAGAGGAAGCAGGTTCCTATGGAGTCCTTACTTATGCTGAGCAGCTTGCATTCAATCCAATCTCTTTGACTCCTACATCATCTTCTTGAGCTATAATTCTACCTCTATACTGGCAATCTCAAAATATAATAATAAGATTGGAAAATTTTGGATGTCATAAGATTATTCTTATCTTCAGTGTGCATATGGAAGTAGAATACCAGGACAAAATCAATAGCACAATATGGATTAGTTTGCTTTTGTCGCATAGATTTCTCCCATATATTGTTTCTTAAACTTCATAAACTTGTGTGATATGTTGCGGTGGTTTGTGTAGTATATAGACCAATTTGTTATTATGTGGTTCAATTGCAGACATGTAAAGTAATATGATCTTATTTCACATCTCTTCTTGTGGGCATATATATTTCCTTCCACTTGTAGGTTATTGCTTAACAATAACAGTATGCTTAAGAGTGATGTTGTCATATGTATTTTAGAATTATAATATTTGATTTACTACTTTTACAATTATCCTAAGAAATGTCTACATAGGAAATTATTGTAGAACAAGTTGAAAAAAGTTCCCAACTTTGACAAGAACTGTGAGGAGGATTTATCAATGCACGAACTTGGAGTCCTATTCTCATACGCTGTGATGAGATTTCATGATTTACCGTGAAATTGGTTGGCAATTTTATTTGTCCTTGTGGTCACGTTAAATGATTTTGGAGATATCAAGGAAACTGATGTGCCACTATTGTCCAATTTGCAAGGGCCAACTTTGCTGGAGTGTATTACAATGCTTAATGTTTGTATTGTTCGTGTTAGGTGGTAAAATTTTCCCAACAATGGAGTTGCTCTCTCAGGATAAAACGGAATAAGGGTCTTTCAACATTTTTCTTTCTACCCTCTTAGTCTTTCTTGTTTAAGGGAGAATAGAGAACATGCTTGATTGTATTATTAAGACGAAAGTAGAAGGAGAGAGTAGTGATACAGATAAAGATGCAACACCACCTCAAGAAACCAGTTCCACCAAACACTTCAATTCTTTAACAGAAATTTTGGCTCTCAGGGAGTCTCCCAACTCAGCTAACATGGGTTGGCATGTAGTTATTGTGATGAATGCACTCGAGGGTTTCTCTAGGGAGCCTCTCCAATGGGCACTTGATCATATCATTGGTTCTGGCTACACCATCACCCTTCTCGGAGTCATGCCGTATGTGCCTTTAGTCCGTAAGTAGTTATCATCGTCATCGTCATCTAAGCCTTAATTTCGATGATTTTGGTTTCTCTTTTCTTGTTCAATCCTTCTAAAGCTACACTTGCTCCTTTTTCTTTCCCCTGTTAGTATCATGCAAGCCCAAGGATGTGTGGACATATGATCTTGGGCATTTGGGTGCGATAAAAGATAGAAGTGAATGGAAAAATGACCACAAGTATCTCAAGATTCAAAAGATAATGGAACTTTGTGAACCAAAGGGGGTATATATCCATTAGTTATACTTTTTTATTATTATATACCTATTTTTATTGTATTATGTATGTATAGGTGGTTCCTCATATGAAAGTGGCAGTGGGGCATCCCTTGAGGCTAGTGATTCTAGAGCAAATCAGCAATCTTCATGCTAACTTTGTGGTGCTAAATAGGTACAAGTTCTAGCTTTTTTTTTTGGTCCAATTTTGAGTTATGTTATTACTCAAACTTTACAATTTGTGAAACTAAACCAACCCAAACTCTTTATGTACAAGTTCTGACTAGCCAAACTTCAATCCCTTAAATCCTAATCTATTGATTGTATCATGGTTACATGTATATAGATGCACATGATTTGGTGATCATATAGATTGTGTTGTGATAGGAGTCTTAGAAAGAACAGATCATTCTTTGCGGAGAGATTGCCAAGCAATGTAGTAATGATGAACAGCCAAGGAGGTGTTGACATGTTGAAATTGCAGTCCACAATTGAGCATGAAGGAGGTGATTCAATCAGCAACACCCCTCAAGAATCTCCGGCACTCTGTTGCCAACCTCATATTACTCTCTCTGAACAATTGTCTAATCACTATAAATGTCATGAAAAAGCAATGGATCTCGATGAAGATGCGACGGTATAGTTTCCATGGATGTTTCTGGATAACATTGATATTATCACACTTGGTTTGAAAATGAGAATGCAATACAATTCAGACTGTAAACATGAGTGCAAACAACACTTCTTACAATGTACAATCTTGTTTAAATTGAATAATCAATCTGTTGATTGTTGTTTTGGGCTCTATGAGAGAGACTTGAAGCTTTGTGTCTCTGACAATAAGGGTGGGGTGGCTACCAACTTGAGCTATTAAGGGTGTCAATCCCTAAGTATAAGGAACTTAATTTATATCAATAGTAGTCAAAACAAATAAGAACAAATTGAACTTAAGATTACTGACTCTTAATTTGCGACTTATTTAAGTGTTGGAAAGGATTTAAACATTGAGAATTTATGCAGAGTAAAAGACACGCAGTTATCTTGATAAAAGCAATAAATCATTCAAAAAAAAATAGCAATTAAATCATTAAGTTAATGGCACCTTGATTTAGGTAAAATAGAAATTCAAGATGGTCGATTTCAATACAATCCTAGAAAGTGGTTGAAATTGCGATTCAGCCAAAACTTTCCTATCGTGGATGTAAAATTCATGTATATTTTTGTTATACTTTGGATATATAAAGTATCTTGAATGAATTGTAGTTGAAGAATAGACAAATCAACAAGAAGAATTGGAGGTTGAAGAAGAAGAACCATTTTCCATTGATTCAAAAAGTAAGATACAACGGATACAAGAGCCAATTTAAATTTGTTTGTGATTTGACAGATCATTTACAACAATATTGAAATAATAAATAACAGTAAATAGTTATATGTTGGACCAATAGAAGATAAGCCCAATATTAAAACAATCAAAGTTGGAAAGTAATAATATAACCAAAGGCCCAATGTCTATGAGAAAGCCTTCAAGATAAAGACAACCCATAGAGCAAGGGCACGAAATCAATCGAGGCATAACCAAAGGCTTCACGAAGGAGGAGAAGACCCTCACGCTTTCAACCCCCTCCCCTCAAGTTTAACGTGTTGATCAAACAGGTTCACTTGCCTAGTAGATGTCTAAGTCGAGGAGCATAAAGAGTCTTGGTAAAAAGGTCACCTGGTTGGCCTTCTAACTTCAAGTATGTTAAGAAAATTGTGCCTGTTTGAGTCTTATTTTGATAAAACGGAGGTCAATTTTTGTGTTAAGTTCTTTCATGAAAAATTAGATTGTGTGCGATGTAGATAGCCACTTGACTATCACAAAATAATTTCATGGGATAATTGAGCTAAATCTTGATCAATGCTAAAAATCCATTGTAATTTACTTGTAGGAGATGCAATAGCTCTATATTATGCTTTAGCGGAAGACTTCGAAATTGTTGTCTGTTTCTTGGATTTCCAGGAAATAAGTGAATCTCCCAATTTTATGCAATAACCTGTGACAGATCTTCTGTTGTCTACACAAGATGTCTGGTCCACATCACATGAGGCATGAATCTGTAAATTTTTAGTGATAGAATAGAAAAGACCTTTGCAAGGAGTGCCTTTGAGATACCTAACAATTCTATGTGCTGCATGTAAGTGAGCATTTGTAAGGTTTTTCATAAATTGATTGAGGGTATTCACTGAGTAACTAATGTTAGGTCGAGTAATAGTTAGGTATATTAATCTACCAATGAGTCTTCAATATTGTAGAGGATCATCTAATGGGTTGCAATGCTTATAGACAACTTCGCATCAGTGTCACTAGGGGTATTGCTAATCTCAGCATGTACAAGATTAGTATCCATGGTTAAATCCATTGTATACTTTCTTTGGCTAAGGGATTCACCTTTCCTTGTAATTCTAGTCCCCAAGGATCCCATCAATCAAACATGGGAATCATTAACAAAAGGAAAATTTCTATTCTTGAAAAGTTGAATTCTACAAATCAAATGACACCTAGAAGTAGAATTTGAAATCGTATCTTACTTGATACATAAGAAAAAGATCACAACGGCTATAATTGGCCAAAATTGATATATTTAAATACTTTGTTGGAAAACTCAAATGTTACTTTGATGCGAAATGGTTTATTTAGTTCGTTAATAACTGATTTAATGCTTTAATTACTTGGTTACATGGCATTCGTAACAATTTTCTCAAAAATATCATATTAACTATCTTGTAACTCCTGAAAAATATCAAAATTTCCAGGAGTTCAATTTAATATTCGTAAACATACGGAGTCGAATTTAAAACTAAAACATCCTGGATTGGAGTGACAATCTCTAAGACTACAATCATATCAATTATCTACATAATGTTCGTGCTCTCACTCTCCAAGAACTATGAGAGATTTCGGGCTATATGGGACAAAATCCATCTTGGCCCATTCCATCAGGTATGGCCAAAGCTCAACAAATTACTTTGACAATCTCTAATGCTTTATGTTTGTAGGCAGGGATGCCGCCTCTATTGTCTATTATAATGGGAGACGATGTTGTTCATAGCATCAACATCACCCTAACCACAAACAAGATCCCCATAGAGGATATTCATTGTGACACCAAAGCCAGGAACATGCTTTGACAAAGTGTCATTCTTGGTGGGTTTCCAGTTACTAACAAAAATATCGTGAGCTAAAGGCTGTGATTCTTGATTGGGGTCATGCACCTCCAAATTGCAGCCGAAAAGGCTAGTGTACCATTCTACTATATGTATTTCGGATGCTTTAACAGCTTTGCCTTCAAAGCCTCCCCTGTTGCTCCATAGTTGTAGTTCCTGCGATGACATGACCAAGAAAACACATCAAGGGGTTTAATGGCATAACAAACTATCATCCAATAGTTAATTTGTATGGTATCTATTAAAATATATCCAAATTGATAAAAAGATAAATAAATTTTTGGTGGTATTAGTTAAAAGATGTTTCTCTTTTCCCACTCATAAAACAATTCTATTTAGTATAACCAAATCTATCTTATGGAAATCAACTAGGTAAAAGTGGCTTAAAGTGAGACAAAACTATAAAAACATGCAACAAAAAATTTATTAAGTAATATCACCATCAAATTTGCTTCTTCTTCACCAATCTCATGTTATAAAAATGATGTGAGACATGATAAGAAGCATAATAAACAAGGAAACTTGGATCGAAGAAAAGAAAATGCATACCAATAGATAGGCAAGGTGTAACGCCCCGACCCGGAATGCATTACTTTTGGTATCCTCTTAATCAATCTCCTAATTAATTCAATCATTAGATCACTCAAAAATTTGGACAGCACCTCCCCATAATAAGGAGGATGCCAACCTGGAGTAACACGCAGCAACTTCACAAATATATTCACAACCTAGGCAGAGCCTCCGACCATCTAACAATTCATATCATATTCAAATTCTCAATTCTAAGCAGGGCCTCAGGCCACCTAACAATCATAGCATCAATCAATTCTCACATCTAAACAGGGTCTCAGGCCACCTAACAGTCACATATAATTTCTCCACACAACAACATAGATATTCAACATCCAGCACAAATAGCAATCTAGCAAACATAAGAAGTCATCAGGACACAAAGTCCACAAACCCGGTTCAGGAGTCCCGATAGCACGGAGTACCCTCCCTACCGTCCATCCCACAGTCAAGAATGGGGATATCACACAACGTCTCAACTAAGAAATATAGATACGACCAAAATAGTAATAACATAAATAAAGTTTAGAACTATCTAGTCCTATCACTCTCCAAGGGTCCATCCATGTCACGCACCCTCCTCCTGATCCGTGACCCTGGTACCGGAACTAGACTCACCTGCGAGGAGGAAATAAGAGAAAGAAAAGGGTGAGCGAAAGGCCCAGTAGGGAATAATAAAGAGTAAGTGAATAATATAAAGCTGAAATATCAAAGAAATGCACAAATGTAACAATATGATAGCTAACATCAAGTACACCAAACACAAGTAGATAACCACACATACGAGATTCTAACTTGGCCCACCGACATCCCTACACATATCGGGACCCTGAACAGCCCAACGGCATCATCGCATGGTGTTTCAAGCGCATATGGAATCCTGATCCGGCCCACCAGCATTCCTGTAGTCATGGGAACCCTGAATAGCCCAACGACATTCCACATTTCACATCAATCACAACTAGGAGATATACGGGTCCATACCCGACATCTTCCATGCAATTACAATGCATGTCCAACATGGTTATGCAATAGGGTAAACCTACAACCTACATATATACATATACTACTACATGATGCATGTTCAAGAGTAATTCATGCTCAATGGAAGATTGAACACGTAAGGTATGCAATATAATTCAGATCATACAATAAAGATATCACAAAGTGGGGTTATTCTCCCTTAGGCACAAATTAAGGCGAGAACACATCATAATGAACAATGGGGAAGAATAAATGTTCTCAATAGGAAGACATATTCGAAGAGAATAACAAAGGGTAGATTTTCCCTACCTCGCACTCCAAAAATTAGCTATGTAAATCAATACTCAACCTTGATTTTTTTCCGGCCTCAACCAACCTATTATTCGATAAACCCATCCTCCAATCAATATACAAACAACTTCAATTGCACATATCTAACACACATTAATCCAATAAATCAATTACTCATTACCTTCTCTTACCCAAAACTTCCCAAATTCTTGAACTTCACCTACTCAAGCTTGCTACTCCAATCCACACTAGAATCTAGCAATACAACCATAAACAAGTCTAAATCAACCTATTAGATCACTAATTTCATCTAATTTAAAGAATCTCCCCCAAATCTACAAAACCCATAAAACCCTAGAATCCCAAATCACCCAATCTTTAAATACTAGCTTTTAGGTTTCAGAAAACTTACCAAGGTTGTAGAAACAAGTAGAGGGAAGAGATTCAAGCTTCCTTTAGGCCTCAAATGATGTAGGAACCCATGGATTTGAGTTTGGGTTCAAACCTTGAAAGATTAGAACAAAGAGAGGGATTTAAGAATATGTAAGCTAGAGAGAGAAGTTAGGAATCCAACTTGAAACAACTTGAAAGAGAGAAATCTTACCTTGGTTGATGATCTTAGATTGATGGGAGGAAATTTGAGAGAAAATGAGGTTTAGGGTTTGTTTTGGTCGGTTATTTTGAAAGAATCGCGAAAATGGGTGTTTAAAACAACTTCTCTGGTGAAAAATTTATGCTAAAATTTCACCTGTATCAATTTCTTCTATATCTGTCCGGACGGCTTTTAAAAGTTGTCTGGACAGCTACCCCTGTAGTCAAATTTTTGGGTTTTAAAACCACTCGTACACCCCTCAAATCATTCGGTATTAATTTCTAATGATTTTATATACATATACATACTCAACACGTGTTTGTCATACCTAATTTCTAAAAGAAATGAAATTCGGGGTATTACACAAGGCACCACAACCATAGTATTCAACACTAGGAGAGTATGGATAGGTGTATTTGTAAAAGTCATCACAGTAAGACTGGCTAGGACTCAATTCCCTATTATAGCAATGACTCCAAGCCAATGGTCCTCCAGTAGCAACTCCATAACCACCTAAACAATATCATCAACAACCATCACCACCACAATTAGTTTTTTACAAAAAAACTGCATCAAAACTTAGCCCCCAACAACACCTAATCAAATTCATCAATCTAAATTTCAAAATTCAAGTCTTTGTATACAAATCATATTTAAGCCACAACTTCAAATTCAATGCAATAAACAACACCCGGCACAAGACTATCGTAAAGGACAGGTTGAGAACATGCAAGATGACGTATACCGTAATCCAGGTTGTTTCTAGGAATTGAGATGGCATCTCTACAACTCTACCAGGAATTGACTTCAAATTCAAGGCAATGCAGTACCAAGTTCATTGAGTCATCCTATACCAATCATATTTACAAGAGATTTACTACCAACGTGACCGAGGAAGGCGAAGATCTCTTTCATCTACATCAGCTTTCCACCGGTTGTGCCGAAGCCGAGGGGTTCATAGATAGCGATGGCGGTGATGAAGGAAAAGTAGTCCTAGAAGCCGATGGCTTTAGCGATAGGGGAGTTACGCTTGGAGAAGAGGTTTTTGAATTGGTACGATTGGAAGTACTCTGAAATAGTGAGGTTACAGCAGTAAATTGAGCACTCCCTACACTCCTATCCCTTTATACACAACTTCGTCCCCTTAACTTTCTTTACCAGAAGCTTCGTAGGATCTGATGATCCTCCATTATCCATCTTCGCGATGTTCGATCCCAGCACCACCGCTATCACAGGATTGACAAAAATGCTCCTCATCGTATGGAGTCAATTGATACTCCACTGTCGGCAGTAATGAAAGGAAGGAATCAACTAATGTGTGCGAGAAGGAATCGCTAGAAGCAAAAAAGAGGAGTGTGGTTTATCGGTTCTGTAAATAAGTGGATGGCTTTGAATGTCGAACAGATTCGAGAAGAAGCCATAATTCATATGTATCGTTGCTCATGAGCGATGAATAATGTTGATCAATTGGAGTCACAAATTCCATATGAGGTTGTGCCCTTAACAAGAACTAGTAAAAGAAGCCATAATTTCTCAAATGATGATAATAAACTCATTGTGTCTACCTGGCTAAATACTAGTAAAGATTCAACTCAAGGGAATACTCAAAACTCTAACAGATATTGACAAAGAATTAATCAATTCTTCAACACCCATGGAGGTCCCCATATCCAAGCATCTCTAAAACAATGATGGAATGACATTAACAAGAAATGTCAAAAAATTTCTGAATATTTAAGTCAAAGTATAGGAAACATCCTAGCGGACAAACCGAGCAAAGAATAGTAATTTTTTCTACTTTACTATATGACTAACTTTGTATCATTGATGCTGAAATTTGAGTTTTTTATCTAAAATTTGAACATGTTTAAGTTTGTATGTTGATTTGCTGATTAGTGCTAGAAAATTTGTTCATTGTGCATATTTAAGATGAGATATTTGTGTATGTGAATTAAGAAACTATATAGTGTTGATATGCTTATCTGAAGGAACATGTGCTTCCTTCCTATGAACTTGTTTAAGTCATCCTTAAATTATTGCTTGATAGTGATTATTTTGTTATTTCTTATACAGCTAGATGATGCTAAAGGCATGTACGTTGACTTTAGAGTGTAAACCATATCTACTTGAGCATTGTTGGATTTTATTGAAGGATGAAGTCAAATGGCAAGAAACTCTCTCCAACAAGAGGCATAAGACTTCTAGTGTCTCCCTACATGACTCTCATGGGTCTCCCATTGGTGGAGATAATGATGACCTTTTCATTAATCAAGAGAGACCACTAGGCACAAAGGCCGCAATAAAAAACTTACTGCAAGTGGATCAAAGACCTCAATTTCGGATGAGATCTTGAAAGAGAAAATTGATGTCAAACATGCAAAATATGAACAGCGTGATAGAGCTCTAATGAAACAACAACAAGATCGAGAGTTATAAAAAAGGGAGATGGAGAAGAATTGGGAAATTAAAGTTATGTCCAAAGACCTTCGAGGCATGGATCCAATTTTGGTTGAGTATTGAAAGAATGCAAGGTTAGAGATATTGACCAAAAAAGGTTATAATATTTAATGTTTTCTTATTATGTGATATGATTGTCTAAGCTCTCTGTAAAGGACGCATTTGTTTTAGCTCTTTTTTATAGCTCTCTGTTACATGTTTATTGGACTAGTTGTGTTTATGTTTTATATAATGTTACATATTCCAACTATTGTGTACGTCTTTATTAAGGTTTATATTAGGTTATTGAGGTTTATGTTTTGTGTAAGGCATTGATCAATGTATAAACAACTCCTGTGAACTTATGTTTTGGCTTGATATAATGAGGTTGTGATATATGAGGTTCGGATATATTGAACTGATAGGAATAGTATGCTAAGGGCCAATATTTTATGTAATATTCAAACTCGATTTATTTATTTGAATAAAATATATTTAGCATTTAAAATGAGAAAAGACATACTGGCATCAGTGTCTTTCATTCTATATGGTATATGAATTGGTGTGTAGAGTCTGAGCTTGCACAAGGAAGATCAATTCATAAGTTCTTATCGAATATAAGTAAGCGATCACAACTAAGACGGAATTGGACAAACCGTCAGCTTGGTTGTGGTATAGTATTTTAGTATACATATCTTGATTACGGAGAGCGGCAAAGCTTGAACTTACTGTACTAGTACACTTGGAGTGTATTCATCAGGACTACTTGTAAGTCAATTTTCCCAGTCTGACTATATGGAAAATTGTACACTCACACAGACGTTATAGAATTGTTCATATTCTTAATTTATTAAAGACTATTAGTACATGTGCATTTAATATACGAGACTTTGATTTACTAAAGGGTGAGGTCTTTTTGTACAGGCCAACAAACCCTAAGTGAGTTGGGTCACCGCATTAATTGTACGATGGAAAATAATCTGTTAAAAAAATTCACGTCCAATTATGGATTGATGATACCCTCTTGAGAATGCTTATAGGATTTGAGATTGTGTCAAAACCCTACAGGTGGATTTTAATTAATCCGACACATTCAAATAAGTTAAGCGGTAAGATCAAGGAAATATTTAAAGTTGTCAATTAAATATTATATGTCAGTGGCATATTTAATTGACGGGTATCTGTAACTTAACGTGAGGAATTTATGAACAAGTATAACGAAAGGCTCAGATTTAATTTGAGATAAAACGGGGAGTACAATTATAATATTTTAGTGGAATATATTATAATTTATGAATTATAATTATGTCCATGGGTTTGGGCTGATAATTAAATTCATAGGAAACCCATGTTTTATTTTTCGTAGTTGGTCCCCACTGTAGCCCAGAAGCCCAATACTAGAAGATACAGGAAAACCAAAACGGATCAGAATTAGGAGAGGGAGAGGCTTAGGGGCTGGCCCACCTAGGGAGAAAACCCTAGGTGTGGCCAAACCCTATAAATACACACATAGTGTGTGTTTTGTTAATACAATTTTTGAGACGCTAGTTGGTCTCTCTACTCTCTAATCGTTTCCACTAGTTTTGGTTTGTGTTCTTCAGGTTCTTGGAGAAAAGAGACCACCCTCTCAATCCAAGTTTGGGAATTGGTGCATACAGTGGAAGATCCGCAGGTTTGAACTTAGTATCAAACTCGCTGACTCCATCCTTCATTTCTGATTATTAGAGATCAAATCAGAGATATCTCAAGGTATATAATCTTCTTGTAATTAATTTATATATGGTTTGTGCTATGGTGATTAGTATTTGATAAGAAATTTTTGAAACTTGTCTAGCTATCGTTTATGTCTATGAGGTCCTTATACGCTTCCGTGAGTTGCATGTTTCCAACAATTGGTATCGGAGCGGTCATAGATACGTAATCGATGCTAAACAAAATCAAAAATTTGTCAAATTTAATTTGTTAGCATAATCTATGTTTTTCGGTGTTATTGCTTACTTGTTTTTGTAGGCTGAAATTCTGGCTATCATGGTCTAGTTTTTTTTAATTCTGATTTTAGAATTGTTCACTCCGAATAAAGGAGTGAGAATTTTTGTAAATCGAATTTTTAGATTGTGAACTTCGGTTTGAAGGAGGCTAGGATTTTTTTTTTGTAAAAATAGATGAAGAAACGAAGAGACGAAGGGTACCGGCAACCTTGCTGTAGCTGCCGGCTACTGCTGCCAGCATAGGCAGCTGCTGCCAACGGCAGCAAACTGCTGCCAGCGCAGGCAGCAAGTGCTGGCAGCAGCTGCTTTGGCTGCAGCCAGCAGCTGCTGTAGCGCGTCCGACAGCCGGCGGTCACCACCGGAAGCTACCGGACAGATATGAGCGGCATGGGGTAGATCGGGCAGCGGGCCGGGCAGCAGTATTTCAAGCAGTTTCCAAACAGGGATTCCTAATCAAGTTGAGATTCGAGCTTGATTGAATTCCATGATAGCTAGGACTCTTGATTGATTTGGTTTCCTATTTTAACTATGTCTCTTATTTTAATTGCATGTATGATTGTAATTAAATGTCATGCTAGATTAGAATTCCTATTTATTTATGGATGTTATCTAAACATGGAAAATAAAATACTAATAACCCAAAAATAAAATATTAAGTGGGAGAAGGGTTACACATCACCCTACGGTCTCCATCATTGGTTTAAAGAAAAATATGTAATAATAAAATTCGGAAAGTTGAGAGATTAAATGTGACTACGGTATTATTTTGGGAAAATCCATTTTCAACTTAAGATTTTTTTCGGAACCAAGGTGTGCAATTCCGACCCATGCATTTAAGTATTCTAATTTATGATTAACAACGCAATGTCTAGAAAGTTCTGTCGAGGATTGAGGTTATTTAATTGCGCGCCATTTTTTTCGGAAAGCCCCCTTACCTGGGAACGACCTGGTTGCTAGATTTGTTAATTCGTTAAATTGAAAACCTATGGTGCTACGATAACGGTTTCACTTCATGGAGAAAATCCGTAACGAATCTCGGTTTTGGGCCGTGACACCAAAATGCGTAAATTCCGGTCAATGCATTTTTAAGATATCTCAATTCCAGGAGTTTTGGGATTACGGAAATATTTTCTAAGTTTGGATTATTGGCAAGAAAATATAATAGAGATGTAATTGAAAATATGTGTTGGCTTAGACCTTCCTCCCTATCGAAAATTTTCGATTACAGATATCTCAGATTATTAGTTTTCTTGATAGTCATAATGAGTAGTCATTTATTATAAAATTATTTCCCTATCGGAATAAATTTTATGAAGATGGTGAGATTATGATCAAGTGATGGTTATACACTTAACTATAAATTATGGAAATATTTCCCATCGAAATCAATACCATTATTTATAGGACCAAAGCAAGTTAACTAATTAAATTTACATTTGACACGGCGTGTTGTCTAGACAATGAAATTTAATGTGAACTAAATTGCATAGAATTTATTCTCCCATCGAGCTAGGAAATTTCATGCTAAAGTGTTTTGATTGTTAACGAATTATATGATTGATTTTGGGTGCAATCTTAGATAATTCGAATCATGTATGCCATAAATTAATTTCTGAATATGTCATTTTTCAGTTTTTCAAAATGTCTTCATTCAACCCATTATCTGTTATATTGAAAGACCATAAGTTGGATGGAACAAACTATGTCAACCGGAAAAGAAATTTGGATATTGTGCTCACCTCTGAAGAGTACAAAATTGTGTTGACTGAAGAATGCCCTGAATTACCTGAGGAGGGTGCCACTGATGAGCAAATCAGTGCTCACAAGAAGTGGAAGAAGCCTGATGAAATGGCTAGATGCTAGCATCAATGTCAGACGTGTTGCAAACACAACACCAGAATATGACAAGTGCCTATGACATCATTTATAGCCTAAAGGAGATGTTTGGTGATCAAGGCAGAGCCGTAAGGCAGACTGCCATGAAAACACACCTAAACACCCAGATGAAGGAAGGAGCCAATGTAAGTGAGCACACTCTTAAGATGATGAGTCTTTTGAATGAGCTCGAAATACTTGGTGCTGATATTGATGGTGAAAGCCAGATTGATATCGTACTTCAATCTCTTCCTAATAGCTATGAGAATTTTTGGCTGAACTATAACGTGAACAAAAGGCTTTATACCTTGCCGGAACTTCTCAATGAGCTTAAAGGAGCAGAAAAACTTCAACCTAGGCAAGCTAAGGTCAATCCGAATGAGAAGGGATCTTCTACCATACCGAAAGGTAAGAAGAAGAAAAAGACTCAAAAGAAGAATAAGTCAGTCGATTCCAAGGGCATTCAAGGTGGAGTGAAAAAGCCGAAAGGCAAATGTTTTCACTGTGGCCAGAAGGGACATCGAAAAAAGCAATGTCAGACATGGCTAAGCAAGAATACTCAAGGTAACTTTCTTTTATTTGTTGTCGAAACACAATTAGCGGTTGTGTCTACTGGATCTTGGTGTGTAGACACTGGAGCCACTAATCATGTTTGCAATTCGTTGCAGGGGTTCCAGGAAACTAGACGACCAAATAAAGAAAAGAGTTACGTGTTTTTGGGAGATGCGACAAAACTAAGAGTAGAAGTAGTAGACGTTTTTCATTTGAGTTTTAGTAGTGATAGGACTTTAATTTTGAACGATTGTCTTTACGTACCAGCTATAAGATGAAATTTTCTTTCAGTTCCATCTTTAGCTTTGAATGGATATTGTTTTGAGTTTGATAACTCTATTGTTATCAAGTACAACAAACGTTTTATCTGTTCTAGTACTTTGGTAGATAATCTTTACATTATAAGTCCAAGTTCTTTACAATATAAGTCCAAGTTCTGCTATATGTAATGAAATGAATAACTCAACAATTTTGCCATCTAAGAGAAAGGAACCTTCGAAACCAAATCAAACTTATCTTT
This sequence comes from Tripterygium wilfordii, assembly GCF_013401445.1. NCBI lineage: Eukaryota > Viridiplantae > Streptophyta > Magnoliopsida > Celastrales > Celastraceae > Tripterygium > Tripterygium wilfordii. Next base: position 6,394,706 of record NC_052240.1, read on the forward strand.
GGCATCTACGCTTAGGTCATATAAATCTAAACAGGATTACTAGATTGGTACGAGATGGACCTTTGAGTTCATTAGAAGTTGAGGAACTTCCAGTCTGTGAATCATGTTTGGAAGGTAAGATGACTAAGAGGCCATTTTCGGCCAAGGGGTATAGAGCCAAAGAATGTTTGGAGTTGGTACATTCTGATGTGTGTGGTCCAATGACTATCCAAGTGAGAGGAGGTTATGAGTACTTCATCTTTTTCATAGACGATTACTCAAGGTATGGATACATTTTTCTAATGCACCGTAAGTCTGAAACTTTGAGATGTTCAAAAGCTATAAGACAGTTACGGAGAAGCGTTTAGGAAAGAGTATCAAAACACTACGATCTGATCATGGTGGTGAATACCTCTCGGGGGAGTTTATAGAATACTTAAACGCAGAGGAGATTTCATCCCAGCTGACTGCGCCAAGCACACCACAACAAAATGGTGTGGCAGAAAGGAGGAATAGGACTCTTATGGAAATGGTAAGATCGATGATGAGTTTTTCTGAGTTGCCTAATTTCTTATGGGGCTATGCCCTGGAAACAGCTGTCTACATTCTGAACTTAGTTCCTTCTAAGTCAGTACCAACTACTCCTACTGAATTATGGACAGGGCGAAAGCCCAGCTTGGCCCAAAAATGGATATGGGGTAGTCCGGCATATGTGCTGGTAGGGAACACTGAGAAGTTGGAATCAAGAACAGAAGTATGTTTTTTCATTGGATACCCTCGAGGTACCAAAGGTGGTTTGTTTTATAGTCCTAAGGATCAGAAGGTCATTGTCAGCACCAATGCCCGATTCTTAGAATAAGACTATATGATGAATCACAAACCCAAAAGTAAGATTGTTCTTGAAGAATTAAGAGGGGAAACACAATGAAACCAAACAACTCAAGAAACACCAGTTGAGGATAACGATGCAGTACCACATAACAGTAGGAGGATTATGGAATCCCAAATTGATTCTGTTCAAAGGGATTATCAGGAGATGTTGGGGAATCAACCATATCAGCGTGAAGATCTTGATACAAATCAAACAGAATCATCACACCAAAATACTCCAAAAGAACAAATAGAGCCTCATCGTAGTGTGAGGGTAACTAGATTACCTAGTCGGTATGCTCTATTGGGTGAAGTGTATGAAATGATCCCAACTGAACAAGATACTGATCCCAGTAACTACAAAGAAGCTCTCCAAGATAAAGATGCAATATCTTGGAAGAAAGCTCCTGATAAAAAAAAAAAAAAAATCTTGGAAGAAAGCTATGAAATTTGAGATGGAGTCCATGTACTCAAATCAAGTCTGGGAACTTGTAGAATCACCGAATGGTGTAAAACCCATTGGTTGCAAGTGGATCTACAAGAGAAAGAAGGGGGTGGATGGGAAGGTTGAAACCTTCAAAGCTAGGCTTGTTGTGAAAGGGTACACTTAGAAAGAAGGGATCGATTATGAGGAAACCTTTTCGCCGGTAGCAATGCTTAAATCTATCCGGATACTTTTATCCATTGCAGCATATTATGATTATGAAATATGACAAATGGATGTCAAGACAGCTTTCCTAAATGGAAGTCTTGACGAAAGCGTCTATATGGTGCAACAAGATGGATTTATAGCGAGAAACCAAGAGCACCTGTTGTGCAAGCTTAAGAGATCTATTTATGGACTCAAGCAGGCATCTAGGTCTTGGAATATAAGATTCGACCAGGCCATAAAATCCTATGGATTTGAGCAATGTCCTGATGAACCTTGTGTCTATCGGAGGAGCAATGGAAATATGGTGGTATTCTTAGTACTTTATGTAGATGATATATTACTCTTGGGAAACGATGTAGCTATATTATCTACTGTTAAAGTCTGGTTGAGTAGTCAATTTGAAATGAAAGATTTGGGAGAAGCCGACCACATTCTTGGGATCAAACTACTAAGAAATCAGAAACAAATAATGTTGGGCCTATCTTAGGGAGTCTACATTGACACCATCCTGGCAAGATTCGGCATGAAAGATTCCAAGAAAGGATTTCTTCCTTATAGATATGGAGTCACTTTATCTCGAGATTAGTATCCTAAGGATGCTAATGAGATAAAGAAAATGAGTCAAGTACCATATGCTTCGGCAGTGGGAAGCCTCATGTATGCCATGATGTGTACTAGACCGGACATATGTTATATGGTTGGTTTAGTTAGCAGATATCAGTCTAATCCAGGTATGGAACATTGGATTGCTGTAAAGCATATACTCAAGTACCTAAGGAGAACGAGAGATTATGTGCTAGTTTACAAGTCTGATGAGCTTATACCCATTGGGTATACAGATTCAGATTTTCAGTCAGACAAAGATTCTAGGAAATCAACTTCAAGGTATGTTTTCACATTGGGAGGTGGAGCCATTAGTTGGAGAAGTGTCAAGCAATCTTGCATTGTTGACTCCACTATGGAAGCTGAATATGTAGCAGCCTCTGAGGCCGCTAAAGAATCAGTGTGGCTCTGGAACTTTCTTATAGACTTGAATGTGGTGCCTCCAGCTCTGTCGCCTATTAAACTTTACTGTGATAATAGCAGAGCAGTTGCAAATTCAAAGGAACCAAGGGCTCATTCAAAAGGAAAACATATTGAACACAAATATCACTTGATACGAGAGATCGTACGGAGAGGTGATGTCGTAGTGACGAAGATAGCATCAAAGGATAACCTGGCAGATCCATTCACCAAGTGCTTACCAACAAAACAATTTGAGGGACACTTGGAGGACCTGGCAATAAGATGTGTATCGTCATAGCCTTAAGCAGAAGTGGGAGATTGATAGGAATAGTATGCTGAAAGCCAATATTTTATGTGATATTCAAACTCGATTTATTTATTTGAATAAAATATATTTAGCATTTAAAATGAGAAAAGGCATATTGGCATTAGTGTCTTTTATTCTATATGGTATATGAATTGATGTGTAGAGTCTGAGCTTGCACACAGAAGATCAATTCATAAGTTCCTGTCGAATATAAGTAAGCGGTCACAGTTAAGACTGAATTGGACAAACCGTCGGCTTGGTTGTGGTATAGTATTTCAGTATACCTATCTTGGTTATGGAGAGCGACAAAGCTTGAACTTACTATACCAGTACACTTGGAGTGTATTGATCAGGACTACTTGTGAGTCAATTTTCCCAGTCTGACTATATGGAAAATTGTACACTCACACAGACGTTATAGAATTGTTCATATTCTTAATTTATTAAAGATTATTAGTACATGTGCATTTAATGTATGAGACTTTGATTTACTAAAGGGTGAGGTCTTTTTGTACAGGCCAACAAACACTAAGTGAGTTGGGTCACCGCATTAATTGTACGATGGAAAATAATCTGTTAGTAAAATTCACGTCCAATTATGGATTGATGATACCCTCTTGAGAATGCTTATAGGATTTGAGATTGTGTCAAAACCCTGCAGGTGGATTTTAATTAATTCGACACATTCAAATAAGTTAAGCGGTAAGATCAAGGAAACATTTAAAGATGTCAATTAAATATTATATGTCAGTGGCATATTTAATTGACGGGTATCTGTAACTTAACGTGAGGAATTTATGAACAAGTATAACGAAAGGCTCAGATTTAATTTGAGATAAAACGGGGAGTGCAATTATAATATATTAGTGGAATATATTATAATTTATGAATTATAATTATGTCCATGGGTTTGGGCTGATAATTAAATTCATAGGAAGCCCATGTTTTATTTTTCCTAGTTGGTCCCCACTGTAACCCAGAAGCCCAATACTGGAAGATACAGGAAAACCAAAACAGACCTGAATTAGGAGAGGGAGAGGCTTAGGGGCCGGCCCACCTAGGGAGAAAACCCTAGGTGTGGCCAAACCCTATAAATACACACATAGTGTGTGTTTTGTTAATACAAGTTTTGGGACGCCAGTTGGTCTCTCTACTCTCTAATCGTTTCCACTAGTTTTGGTTTGTGTTCTTCAGGTTCTTGGAGAAAAGAGACCACCCTCTCAATCCAAGTTTGGGAATTGGTGCATACAGTGGAAGATTGACAGGTTTGAGCTTATATCAAACTCGCTGACTCCATCCTTCGTTCCTGATTATTAGAGATCAAATCAGAGAGATCTCAAGGTATATAATCTTCTTGTAATCAATCGATATATGGTTTGTGCTATGGTGATTAGTATTTGATAAGAAATTTTTGAAACTTGTCTAACTATCGTTTATGTCTATGAGGTCCTTATATGCTTCCGCGAGTTACATGTTTCCAACATGAACAACATCTTCTTTTTCTTTGTGTCGAGGATTTGAGACGGAAAGTAGCTTTGTTATTATATTAGCCTTTTGGGATTTAATATACACAATAGTTACCATATACAATCTCACTTACACATACACAAGTGTTTATTGCAATGCATACCAATATAAGATTCTTTTGTAAGCTAAAAGTGTGTTATGATATGTGCCTTTCTTTTTGTGATGTTACCATACAGACAATTAACAAAAGCTCTCTGGTCTCCTCGTGAATGACATTTTATTTTGTCACGTTGTCTAAAAAATCTCTTGGTGTTCCTCTAACCACTACCATGTGCAAAGCAGCAGAGAGTTATAGTTGATATTATGCAAGCTTTCATAATATCATCAAGCGTATCGACATCCCAGAATCTTACAGGACCCCAAAAGCACGTTATGATCATTCTTAGCAGCTTCTTGCATTTTAGCAATTCCTTTTTGGCCTTGTGGGCATGGAATTGTTTTCACAAATGTAGACCAGCGGGGATATATTCCATCCGCGAGATAATATATATCCCATGTTGTAGTGATGATCATTAATCATGTAATTTGCTTCAGGCGCACTTTCGTTAGCTAGTGTGCCAAATATAAGAGATTTTTGAAGCACATTGGTGTCATTTAGAGACTTTGGCAATCCAAAAAAGGCATGCCAAATCCATTGATCACGCGATGCCATAGCTTCCAAAGTAATGGTCGGTGTACGACAATGACCAATGTGCATCCTTTGCTAGGCAGTTGGGCAATTTCTCCATTGTCAGTGCATACAATCAATACTTCCAAGCATACCTAGGAAACCACTTTCCTCATTCTGTGCTAATAAACGGTGAACATCGTTCTAATCGGGTGCCCTCATGTACATTTCACTGAATACTGTAACAACTCCTCTAACAAAAGATCTTAAACTCACATTTGCAGTACTCTCGCCGATCTATATGTTCTCATCCAAAGAATTTGCTAGACTTTTATATGCGAGGATCCGAATAGCCACGGTGATCTTTTGAATAACAAATAGCCCTAGAACTTCAGTTGTATTCCGTCTCTAGGCAAAATATGCATCATTTGCTACCATAACATTTGCAATGCGGAGAAAAAGATTTCTACTCATTCGAAATCTTCTCCTGAATAGACCTTCATGGTAAACAAGATCTGACTTGAAATAGTCATTCCACAATCTGGAGTGGCTGTCAACATGATTGTGTTGAACAATTCTATAACCTAGAACGGAACCATGGTAGCCAATTCGTCTCTTCCCACTTGCTTGTTGATCATTTGCCCCTCGTGCATTAAAAAGTTGCTCCAATTCATCTTCAAACTCAGAGTCGAAGGCAATGAATTCCCTCAAAATCTCAGAACCAGCACTTTGGTGATCCATGGAGAAGTTTGTGATAAGATTTCTGTGTAAGACACAATGATTTGACACACAATAATGAATGAAAAGCTACACATATTTATAGAATAATTAAAAAATAAAAAATAATGGTAAATAAAGTTGAAATCCATTTTACATATCCATTATTGGAGTGAAATTCCATTAAAATATGCATAGAACTATTTTAGTATATGAAGACTATTTGCACTCCTGATTTAACTACATACACCTTATTCTAAATAAACCCTAACTAAAAACATAACAATTATTAGTAAACCTCAATTTCAATTTTTTTAAAAATTTTACAGACTACACCCCATGCACAACATATCACAGCAGAGAGACAATCTCAAAAACAGAGTATTCAATTTGTTCTACAATGACTTGCAATCTAACACCCAATTTACATTGAGGCATAGATAGTGGTTTATAGGCTTAGTACCTAGTGCTTTAAAGAGTTCAAATCTTATCACAAAATGTTAAAAGATGGTTTTGCCTGCCCTTCTTTTCATTGGGCCTGTTTGGGAGCGCTCTCAACTGCGGTGAGGTATTATGCGGTGTTGTGAGTTATAAAACTGTGGTGTTGCGAGGTGAATTGGAACGTAAAAAGCTATTTGGCGCATCACTTTTAAAGCTGTGATACGGTGCTATGAGGTGCGTTTGACGTATCTAAATTATGGTTATATTAGATGACTAATAATATTAATATAAAATCACATAATGTTTACATTGTACATTAATCTAAAATAAAATAATTGACCTAATTTGATTACATAGGACAATTCTACATATATTGTAAGCATTTGGGAGTGCTGTAAGGTGTGGTGAGGTGCAGTGACGTAAAAAGCTGTGGTGTTGTGAGGCGAGTTGGAACGTAAAAGCTGTTTGGCGTGTCACAAAAAACTGTGGTGCGGTGCAACTAAACGCAGTACGAACTCACTGCCAAACACCCACATTCTCTATTTTCTAGGTAAGTAGTTCAATTGGGGTACTATTAGTTTTTTAGGATTTTTGTGGTGTACTTAGCTAAGTAGGGTGCAAATATTTCTCATCATTTTAATATGCAATCTACAATTTTGCATTTCCTTGTTAGAGTTGCCCTTACTCACTCGGTCCCTCTTCCTCACCTAAACCAAACAAGTTGGATGAATATTATTTATATGTCATTTTTTACTAAATACATCCCATTTTAATCTATTTTTAAAGGATTAATGAGGGGTATTAGTAAAAAATAATGTAAATAATAAAAAATGAGTGAAAATAATGTTCCGTTGTCCTTACTGGTCACGCTTCCTCACTTAAACCCCTCCGTTTTCAATCCAAGCGAGCACAGCCCCGGCCCCCGGGTTTAACCACCACCAGCACTGAAACATAGTCCCTCTTCTTTCATTCGTCGTCGTCGAACAGCTGAGCTTTCTATGCCCAATCCGCAATAGGGCGACTCCTTTGTCGGTCTCACGGTGGCGAACATCTGCCAGACGCTAGGAAGCATAAACCCCTGCAACAATAGTGTCTTCACATCATTGTCTCTGTGTCTTCGCGTCTTCGTTTCTGCATTTGCAACTCTTTGGCTTCTTCGCCTCTCTCTCCAGTCTTCCTCCTCGTCATTCAATTCTCAAGGCCGAACCAAACCCTGATTTCTTAAAAATCAAGGTTTCTCCTTCGATTATTGGGTTATTTTTTACCAATTCCGATCGGGTATGTCATCTATTTTCTCCATGTTGGGTTTGCCATACAGAAAAATAAGCAATACAGAAAAATATGCACGATACGGATTCCGTACCTTACAATATTTCTACCAATCCCGATACACCCATGCTATACACACGGAATCCTTCAAAACCGGTACCATGCGTATACCAATTGAGGTAACAATAACTTTTTGAAAATTCATTTGAGGTGATAAAGAATTCTATGCAATTGGTTGTGTAATACAGAGATGATGCAATAGATACTATATGTATGGTTATATATGCATTTTTTTGCAAGTTTTTGTTTTCATTCTTTGATTTTCACGCTACCTCAATAATATATATTGGTATTTAGATACTATAGTCTATTGTTATATACAGACTATATTGTACAGGAGAGGAGCATTTGTTAAAGGCGAGCGAGTCTCATATTTACCACGCTAACCTCAGATCATCTTTAGTCTATATATGATTTTATATGAACGCCTCAGCTGGTCCACAGATCAAACGTATGTTAAAAACAGTGTCTTTTGCTGATCACTCCCTAGAGTTCATAATTCAGAAACATGTCTCAACCGTTTTTGTAAGAGACGGCATTAGTTCATGAAAAAACTGCACAGAGTGAGAGGTTCTGAAGTTTGAATATTTGAGGCTGTAATCTCACTGATTTTAATTGAAATTTCAGTTGTATTTCTGAATTCTTGACCCAATTTAAATTGACAGGTATGCGGATTAGGTCGAGTTGGAGTTTGTAGGGGTCAGGTTCTGAATTCTTGTTACAGTACGTCTGTGCAAGCTCAAATATCTAACCAGAACAATAGTACTATGCAATCGATTGAGGTAACAAGAATTTTTTTGCAAATCATTTGAGGTGATAAACAATTCTATGCAATTGTTTGTTTCATATAGAGATGGTGCAATAGATACTATTTGTATGCTTATATATGCATGTCTATCCAAGTTTTTGTTTTCATTCTTTGATTGAAAATTGAATACAAAATCACTATGCAGCGAAAGTTAAAATGTATTATGTTTAAGTTTGGAAATTATATTTGTTAATATGGTTAGAAAATGTGAGTGTCTTCCAGTTTGACAGATTAGAATAGGATGCTTGGATTTCATATTTTCATTTGGTAGTAGTGCAGAATGGAAACCAATCAAAGGTACGAACTGCTTCAATACCTTAAAGAAAAAAAAACATCACAAGAATACTTGAAACCGTAGACTTATTTTATTTTGAGGTTAGTTAGCCTGACGGCTCACAATCCTATTTAAACAAAAACAAGGAAACCCTAATAAAATTAAAAAAAAAATACTAATTGACTAGAATTCCTATTAACTACTAAAACTAATAGTAATTCTATACGAAATACACTTCTAATAAGAAAAGGAAATAATTAAAATTACTCTCCTAATTACTAAAGGAAACCTGGAAACTTCTCCTACATCAGTCTCATCCACTTGAAAAATAACTCGTCCTTGAGTTACAATTTGATTGAGAAGATTGTCTTCACCATGATACCCATAGGGAATTGATCCTTTAAAATCTTCTTGCCCATTGGTTGAATTTGTACTCTTCCATTCCAAAGAATCAAATATTTCGAATAATGGTGTTTGTTGAACAAACTCATGAACTATGAACTTGTCCTACATCATGTAGCCTATGGCTTATTATTTTTCCGCAAACTGTCCTTCATGCAGTGTCTAGGTTCGTGAGAGAGTGAAGAGGGCCTTGAACGACTCATCCAAGTCGTTGAATCCCTTCTTGGTTACAAATTTTGAAGACCCTTTTATATGCAGTTCCTTGGAAAAGTTTCTAAACCAGTCTGAGCCTTGGATTAAAAAAATATTAAATATGAAGACAATTATTTATGATAATCTGAATAATAACTTGCTGCAATAGGGAGAATGATAATTTTTCAGTCGTGGTTTGCTTAGTAGTCACACAACTACAATTTGTGGCCAAATCCTTTGGCCTCTGCTTCTGTGCCGATTCCTTCAAGAATGCGAGAGCTATCTATTCTGATTTAGTCTCCTAGTTAAGAGAAATTCAACCTTGAATTGTTATTGTCTCGCTGGAAAGTCGGATGCACCCAATTATGATTCATGAACACTAAACACTTTTGAAGTCTTGATAATGATATTATCATTAGCAAGGTTTGACTTGTATGTGTCACCTTACATGGTCTGATTCTGATGAACTTGGCTATTATTTTCATTTGTTGGATAGAATTTATCAGAATGGCCAAAACATAATCACTGATGTTAAGAATAACTTTTGACTGTTATCAGGGCTCTTCTTGTTTTTTATATGCATTCTTGATTAACTTGAGAAAAAATTTTTGCATAAAAGAAATTGTCTTTGAACTTGATACTGCAAATAGCAAATATTTCTTTGATATAATTGGAAAACAGAAACATGTTTCTGTTTGATATTTTACCATAATAGCTCATGGCAGGTTGATTATTTAATCGCCATATGTGACATAATTGCTTTAAGTGGTCTCCTATTCTTTTCTATCTCTCTATGCCGTTGTGTCTCTGTCCCTTCCCCCTTCCCTAAGTATCCAACTCGTTTACACGTGCATTCGTATGCTCCGTAGTAGTGCATAGTATCATTCTAAGAATGACATACTTTTTGGAGCCTTTTTGATGGGTCTTTGTTTTCTATGTGCTGCAATTCTAATGCATTTCAACTTACTTGATTTTCACATTCCATGATTAATAATCGCAATATTTTACAATCAGTATGATACTAGAGCTAGTATTCAATGCAGGATGTTGGAGGTGCAAGGAAACACCAAATTGGGGAAAATGTCTCGAGAAAGGATAAGATTCACTTTCTTGTGAACACAGTAAGGGTGCATCTTTACCATTTCTAGTAGCGCTTTTTGTTTTATTATCTTTTTTCCCCCTTTGAGTGAATGTGTGATATAACATAAAGCAAGCAGCCTCATTGTTGTCATCCATCTTTTCTCAAGTATTCAGTTACTATAAAAAAAAAATGAACGAAAAAAAGAAAAAGAGGAGAAAGGGAAAGTGTAATGCTTGTGACTTAATTACATAGGAAGTACACACAAAAAGCCCTTAGCATTAACAAAGAAGAAAACCAAAAGAATATATCAAAGCAAAGGAAACAAACTTTGCTATATATATTTTTAAATGGGGAAAACTTTATTGATGGGCAACAAGGGGACCTGTCTGAGGCAGTACAGGTAGAAGAAAAAAAACAGAAAATTAGGTACCTACATAGAATTCCTTTTCACCAAGTATATATTAACAGCTATGTTTGTTATTTTATATTATTTTATTTTCTTTTGCACTCCTTGTGCTGCAAATGCTCAGCTAAGTTTATAAAGTACCTACAAATGCAGCTACTTGATCTAAAGGATAGTAAAGAATCTGTTTATGGTGCTCTTGATGCCTGGGTAGCGTGGGAGAAAAACTTCCCTATTGCATCACTTAAGAAGGCTTTGCTTGCTTTGGAGAAGGAACAGCAGTGGCATAGGGTTGTTCAGGTATAAGCTTCCCAACCCTTCTTTCCCTCTGTGCATGCAGGTTTTTATAAAGTACAAAGATGAGAAGTTTTCTATTGAATTAAACCAATAACAGAAGGGAAAGGGTGTGTACAAGTACAATAGTGCTTATGGCCTAGGGTTCGGAATTTACTCCCGGGAACTTCTGCTTTGGGAGTCTAATTTGGATATATACTTATACTAAGAGGAATAACAATGATTGGCCCATTTATCTGTGGTCCCACATGGTCACATGCATGTTGAGACATTGAAGCTTTTCAAGTTCTTATGTATCTAGATTCCCAAATGGGAAAATATGGTGCTATAATTTTCCTTGAAGCAGTGAGAATATTATAAATTTAGAGTCTGAATTAAAAGAGTTATTTCTTTATGCCCAACGATTATTATGGTAGAGTCTGCTCAATCTGGCACAAGAGTGAACCTTGCCCAGATTTTTTGGCACTGAAATTTCAAGCTATAGGATTTTGTCTATTTAGAGGTTTAAATGGAATCAAGGTTGCAAGTTTGATGATGGAAATCTCATATTGATAGAAGATCATATGGTTAGTCTATCAGGATCAATGATTAATTACTCTTCAGAATGCTTGGCTTAGACTTGATGGAGCCAGGTTTCTTGCTGCTGCCCTATCCTTGGGTGCGGGAACGAGTAAGGTTCTGAAGGAAGCGGGAGACGAACTCCTCTATCTACTCTAGAAATGGGTTGGATCTATTGAATGAGATCCTGGAGACAGGGCGGGGAGGGGTGAGTCGATCGGATGCAGGGAAGCCTGATCATTTGAAATATGCGATATCTGGCGGGGAACAATCTGTTCAAAAAAGAAGGCTCAGTCAATGCAGCCCTATGACTGCAATGGGGCTGATTTGGAAACGTCAGAATCTTTAGCAACTCTAAAATCCTTAGAGAAACTCCTCCATTTATGTTTTCATTGGTGAGAACTGTATTGCTTTGGCTCTTTCAATAGCTACTCCGAAGGAATTACTTTAGCTTCTCTTGTTTGTACCACCTAGGTGCTTAAATAAATTTCCTTTTTCCATTGGGAAAACAATAACTGGTAGAAAACTGACAACCTCTTGATATTGGTTTATTTTTATACACTTAATGATGTCCTGATGAAAATAAGGAATAGCAAAATAGGGATTTGAACATATAGATTAGAGGGACAATAAAATCGACTCAATTGAGTTTATAGGGTTTAAACCCACAGGAAATTTTGTATTATTATTGAATAAAAATTCTCAAGTTCTCTCCCTCGTTGGAGATTACAATCCTTAAATAGAGAAACCATAGACCATATCCTAAACCATCCCTAATTGGAAACAAATACTAATAGAAAATAAAACTACTCCTGATTGACCCCTAAAAGATACTACTTGTTTAACAAGCAATAGACTCCCTAAAATATCATAATAAAATACTAATAAATACTTAATTTCGTTTTTCTAACTAACCTCAAATTACAATAATGCCCTCACTTCTAAAACTTAAATAAAAGCCTATATAATATTGTCCTATCAATAATACTAACTCAAATAATTGATAAATAAGGCCTAAATCTAATTGAAAAGACCTAGATTTCCAAATAGACCATGATTCAAAATCCTATGAGACACAGGCGAGTCAAAGATCATGGGATTTTGAAGTATGGTCTATTTGGAAGTCTGGTCCTTTTCAATTAGATTTAGGTTTGATTTTACGTTTTATCATTTATTATAATTATTAGGTCACTTTTTATTAGGTTTATATATATTAGGTGCAAGACTACTATCATAATTTTGGGGGGTAATTAGAAAAACAAAAATAATTATTTATTAGTATCTTACAATCATAGTGCCAAGTCACTTAATGATGTTGAGTTGAGATGGATGAGTGATAAAGTCTGTTGTCAAATCCTAATTGCATCACTGGGTCATCTCACATCTGGTAATGTATTAGTGTAGGGTGTTAGGAAGTAGGAACTATTACTTCTTGAGATGGACAATTGAGGCTGGGCATTGATGTACTTTAGCTGTGATTGGTCTATTCTTGGGAGAAAAGTTTGTCATGAGTACCATTTTTATATATATTTTTAAAGATTCGTGTTAGAATTTCAATGAAAATTTCCTCTAGTTTTTACTACCTGTTGTCCTCATTTAGTGCCTTTTATAAGTTTATGATACTTATTTTAATGATAAGAATCAACTCTCTGATGATGAATCTTTATCAACTCAAATGCGACTATCTTTTCCTTCCGTTTTCATTCTTTAAAGTATAAACGTTACTACTTTATATTTCATTCACTTATCTCGTCTAGGTTATTAAATGGATGCTAAGCAAGGGGCAGGGAACTACCATGGGAACGTATGAGCAATTAATACGTGCTTTAGATATGGATCACAGAGCAGAAGAGGCCCACATGTTTTGGGAAAAGAAAATTGGCATGGATCTACATTCAGTGCCTTGGCAGTTGTGCAAGCTCATGATATCTGTTTACTACCGGAATAACATGCTACAGAATCTTATAAAGGTATGCTATTCAGCCCTTTTTTTTTTGACACATCTGTTAGGTTAGTACTTTTGTCAATCATCTATTGCACATATTTGTAACAACATTTCATTTTTTGGGACCCATTTGTTGGTCTGTAATTAGATAAAGCTATAGATTTTGGTGGTCAGCTTCTTGAAAACTTTTGTAATTCTTATCAAAATGTGCACTGGATAAGTTCTCAATTTTGAGTTTCTTGCAATTAAATTTAGTTGCACTGGGGTAGTTCCACTGTACTTCTTGGTGTGAAATTCTGTAAAAAAATTGAATGAGTCGCATATTAATTTTCAAGACTAGCTCAGTAAACTTTAATCATTGCATACAAATTGAGTCAAGTGTACCCATCTTTTGTGGTTATCGGACTGTAATAGGTTCCAGGATGTTTTAGTAATAATTACCGCATTGCTCATGGTTGATTCCTGAGGCACATCTCTGGAGCTGCACTATGTGTTATTTTGAACCTATGCCTTAGCATAAAGTACAACTTACTGATGATAGTAAGTTGTACTTTTTGGGGCTAATGGAGGTGGAAAACATTGACTATAGTGTTAATTTACTTATGAAAAATTATATGTTCTCACCATTCAAAAATTTGGAACATCTGTAAAGCTTATATTTTTAGGTAAACATGTTAGATATAGCCATGAGGGCCAGGCTTCTTGTCGTATATTTTATAAAATTGTTATTATTATTTGATTTTCTTCCCTCATAATTCTTGCCTCTTCAAACTTTTGTTGTATGTATTGAATGATGAATGTTTATTAAATCTTCCTGTTTAGAGAAGTTTCAAAACATGTTATCAAATGTTGGCAGAACTTTATGCCTTTTCATATCTGTTTGAGAAAATGAAGACATGTTATCTTGCTTGGAACAGGAAAAAATTTTCTTTATGTAAATCACTCGAGCATTATAACATTCTAAACTGATAAGAAATTACGATGCAATTTTTCCTTATGATTTTTATTGAACTAGAATAGAAAGCTTACACAGAGTCACAGACATATGTTAATCAATGAGTAGCCTGTTGGAAAATGCCTTTTTTAGTTTTTATAGTTGGGATCCATTGTTGTTCTTGTGCACCCTGATTTTTCTTTGGTAATGATATTTTTTTTCCAGTTAACAAAGATCATATCACGTTTCATTTTTCTTTTATGTGTACACCTCAAAAGTTATCTGAAGGAACTTTCAAAGTGATCTCTTCCTTATCTTTTCAACTAGAAAATTGGATTCCTCTTCTGGTTTCACTGTACTAATTCTCTTATACTATGGTCTTTGTCCTCATATTCTTCAATCGGACTGAAAGTATTCTGTTATCTTTTCATTTGACGATACCTTTGCTTAATTGCTTTTGCTATATTTCAGAAATTATACTTTATAAAGGACTTCCTAGCTTGCCTTCAACACTTAAATATTGATACTCAGTAGATATTAGAAGAAAAACTTGCTGCACTTGTAGCTTGCCAATCACATTTCCTTGCTTTGTCGATAACTATATGCTGCCTAAGCTGTCTTGCTGCTGCACATATTGGATGCAGAACAATAATTTTCAGCCAATTTAAAATAAAATAAAGCCCTGTGGATACGTGATGAGTAGAATTTACTTCTCTCTATTTCATATGCATCTCTTCTTATTGATATATTCTTGTCTTTTTATTTTCTGAAGAACCTCAGGTCCAAAAATGTTAGACAGTCATTTATTTCACTTAGTTCAATTTGTTACACTGTGGGTATATTTTTCAACAGTAATGGTTTAGTCATGAGCAAATAATGACAAAGGAAACTATGAAATCGTTGCATACTTTCATAAGCTTCAGTGACTCTAGGCTTTTGATGCAATCAGCTTGTGATGTCCATGTGCATTTTTGGTGACAGTATGATTGCAGCTTGTCAACAATTTTATTGGTCAATGCCATGTATTATATTTGTTCTTATAAACTAATAATTTGCATCAACATATTCTTATTATATTGGCGTAACCAATGTATTTATTATACTTGTATGTGGAATCTGCAGCTTTTTAAGGGCCTTGAAGCTTTTGATCGTAAACCTCCAGAAAAATCAATTGTGCAGAAAGTGGCAGATGCATATGAGGTGTTGGGCATGCTTGATGAGAAAGAGAGGGTGTTAGTGAAGTACGACGATCTTTTCATAGAAACAGCGAAAGGAAGCCCCAAGAAATCTAGAATTGCATCTAAGAGAAAGAATAAATCAGGTGAGCCATTTTAGTCATGGTTAGTATATGTATGTAACTTTTAATATCAACTGTAGTATTTATCAAGATTTTCAAATAGCTGTGCAGGGTGTTGAATTTTTTTAACAACCAGAAATCAGTATCATTTTCTCTTGAATTTGCGCATTTACAGCAAAAGAAAGAAAAAGAGGAAAAATTTTGAGGAGTATAGGTATTGCATGAAACTGGGAACTCTATTTCTGCATAAGAATTTAATTTGTTAAAGTTAATTTAACTGAATAAGGGAAAGGTTCTCATCATTCCTGGTGGTGATGATGAAAGTAATGATAGGATGTTCATGTTAGATATGTTGTGCCATGGTAGTTATAGTTTTTGTCTGGTGAAAGTGTGGTAGACATGGTATTGCAGTGGTGATTAGGTTCTGGACATATTTGCATATATGCTTGTAAAAGTACACGAGGAATGAAACATTTCCTCGGCAGTTAATTTTGTTTGTGATTTCAGTGGACAGAAAAGACGTGTCAACCTTGAACAATGTCAGTAGCGCTGCTAGTGGTGTACCATGATGCAAGGATTATAGAACGAAACATGAGCAGCAAAGAAAGAAGCAGCCATGCTTAAAAAAGTGCTGAAGATTTTTTGTATGGAAAATTAATCTTGACTGGTCAGGAACATCTTCAATGGATTTTGAATATTTCTTGTGGCAACGCTATTCCATGTTTCACCTGTTCAACATATCATGCATTGGCCCAACCTTTGTTGAGCATTTAAAATTAGTCACGAGTAAGTGCTGAAATGTTCCATGAGTGTCCCAGAAAATATGCTTGTTTTCTCAGTATCATGAGCTTTCTTTTTCTCTTGCAAAATTTCTATTCGTACGTGGTGTTTAGACTTTCAAATCTGTAGATGGAAATTAAAATCATGTAATGTCCTCACTCGGAGTGTTTTTTTTTTTTTTTTTGGCTCTGGTTATGTCTTCCCTGGGAGCCTGACAATGTAAATGATGCACTATGAAGCTTTTTGATATCCTTTCATGTCACTTTCTTAGTATTTTTGGCGCAAGTCAAATTACAAACAGGGGTCGACATTCTTTGATTTCCTTAAGTATTCTACAGCTCACAGTTGGTCTCTGATGGGAGCATAGATGGTGTCATTGACGATTGCAGATGTTATGCAACTCCTTTTGTGGACTGGTTTGGCACAAAGGCTAAACAGGGCCCGCCTCTATTGGCCAAATTGGTCACTTTCGGAAGAATGACCAGAAGCATTCCTAACATCCATCAAATGTGCTTCATTGGTGGGCTTGATAGCGGATTTGACCCTCGAGATATTTTTTTGGGCTTAGGCTCGGCCTGTAGTGTTAGGCCTTTTTTGTCTCTCCAATTTGTTTACATATATTTAGCATAAGAGAGATTTTTTGGAAATTAAATTTTTATATTTGGCATTTTGAGGTTTTATGTTCGGTGAGAAAATTGTGAATGATATTAAATTTGATAAATCTTAGAGAGTATTTGGATTGATAAAATATGTTTTTAATTTATAAATAATTTAATTAGTCATTCATTTCTTTCCAATAACCCCATTTTGAGAGGAAGTATTTTGATCAAAGTTTGATAAAAGTTTAATGGAATTTTTCCTCAATTTCCTTTAAATCTTTTCCGTTAATTTTTACTCAATTATCCAAACAAGAGAATTGTAAGGAAACTCTTTTTCCCTTCTCTCCAAATCCCTCAATCCTTCATAATACTGATTGGTTCAACTATTTGGCTAGTCCGATCTGATAGGGATATAAATATAATACTCGAAAATCTAGACAAAATGATTACTAATTAATTTTATTAAATAAGTTATTGTTTGTGAAGTTTTCGTTATGCAGTCGGCATCAAGGAAGACGTCCCCAGCATATTCTCCTTCTACACCCCAAAGATTAATTCTCGACATTCCTGCTCATGGCCCCATGAATTAACATATTCGGGTGGATGAGACCTGCTGTAAATTATGGATATATTTTGATTGGGATTACGTGTCTAACGGTATTTTTTTTGTCCCAAATAAAAATCAAATTGAACATGAAAAAGATATGAAAATTGTGAACCATTGAATATAGACTCGAAACATCCTATGTCTATTTTGTGATGAATTTAGTTTTTGTTGGAACAAAAAAATACCGTTAGAATCATAAACACGATCAAAACTCATTTATAATTTTATTTTATTTTTAAAAAAAAAATCTTTATTGGTTTATATTTATTAAAGTGGTGTCTGTCGTAAAACAAATTATAACAGACCCCCGACACCCTATTGGAACCTCCTCCTAGACCTCCTCAAGTTTGGCAAATAGCGGCCCCATGCAATATGTAAATAACCATGGTCTGAGGTAAGACTTGAAAAATAGTGCACATTATATTGGGCTATCCAAATAAACCGAGCCTCATTACCCAAAGTTCGATCCGGCCTTTCTTTAATGAACTCATTTGCATTGGATCGCTTATTACTCCAGGTATGTTTAACACCACGAAAACCCAAATCCCACAAGTTTGTATCCCTCAACATACTATTGAACTCCTCCATCAGTTGAGCATTCACTGGCAAACCTCCCACCTTCTCATCTAGAGAAGAAATTGAGTTAAAATCACCGACACAAATCCAAGGAACAATAGCTGGTGCAGCAAAATATCGTAGTAGATTCCAAGCGGCTTGACACTGGGAAGCGATCGGAGGGCCATAAAAACCAATGATAAACCACTCCTTCTAAAAACATTTGTCATGAATCTGCATATGAATGTGGTGATTAGAAAATAGTGTTGGATCTCCAAGTTAAAATTTGATTTCCATAAAACCAAAATTCCTCCACTAGTGCCATAAGCCACCACAGCAAGACCATTATCAACTTGTAACTTATATTTAAGAAAATCAACTTTGCTTGAAATTAATTTTGTTTCCATCAGAAAACACAAATGGGAGCTTTACATTTCTCAAGTTTTTGCTACTCGCTAATTGTCCGGTGGTTCCCAAGTCCTTGATAATTCCAAAATAAAAGACTCATTCGGCTCGGCGGGGTTGGTGAATAGCCACTGCCTCGGTATCAATGACAGGGACACCACCCAAAATTTGGGATTTACGTTATTTTAGGGAAGCCGAATTTTGCACGGCAACATGAGTATCGCCACCTCGTTTCCTCACAACCTCCATAGACATAATGATATCAAAAACTTGGTTTTGACGGGCATGCACTCTTGCACGCGATTTCTAGCTTGAAGAATGGCTGGATTGAGTAATGTCAGTAGTTTTAGAATTTGGCCTTTCAATTTCTTGCACAATTGGAGTAGCAGTCACACATTTCACTCCATCCTTGGTTGCTGGATCCATGCATTTACCAATAGAGACATTTCTTGCCACAACTGGACCACCCAAACTGTCACCAGTTACACTCGACAAATCCAACTTATGGGTAGTTACATTTGATTGCATAACCGCACCTATTCCAATAACCGCCAATTCATCACATCCTTGATCAAGTATCGGGGGCGCTATCTCTGCAGTGGTAAGAGTGGAATTATGTCGTGGAGGGCCTGAAGTTTTTGATCTGAGGTTTGAGTCAGCCCGTAAACATGGGCCATATTGTTCAACGAGTGTAGTCTAATGCTTATCGTCTTCGGTTACCCAGTCATGTTCTCACCTCCGATGTCTTCAATGTTAAGCATCTTATACCCTATGTGCCTGATTCTTCAGACGCAGATGCCCGTCATTCGAGGATGAATTTCCCCTTACTTGGGGGGATGATGTAGACCAAATTGCTGCAAGCTTCATGGACACACCACTCTGTAACTTGAATAGTAATCTTAGCTTGTGTTGTTGTTAGTTTGGGCCTTAGCCTATTTAGTTTACTCTTGTTGTTGTTTTGGGTCTGCTGTCCTAAATGGTGTTGTTTGTTAAGCCCATAGCCCGTTAGGAAACCCTTTTTGGTTCGTTGTTTGCGTTGTATTCGGGTAGAGAAGAAATAGAAGAGACAAGTTCTCCCCAATTTAGTTTTCTCATTCTTGGTATTCAGTTGAATCAACAAGAAGTGAGGTGTCTTTATGCTAGTCCTATCTTTCATTCTTGGTATTCCGTAGGAATCAATAGGATCTAAGGGCTTGGTCTACATCACATAGTATCAACGTCCTCCACCCTTCCTATAGATCCTCCAATCACCGCCCCAAACTTAGAATTTATTGCCAGTAATGGCAAATTATGAATTTGCACCCAAAATAGCTCTTCTGTGCATTTTATCTCATGTATTGGCACAGTACCATCAAATTCTTGCACAGCAAAAAGACATCGAACAAATAACCGCGACCAGCCAAGTAGCACTATGTCCTTATCTTGCTTGATCGCGAATGTAATTGCAAACACATTATCAGTAATTTCCAAGAACAATGGAAGCACCGAGACCTTCCATATGTCCTTGAAGTTCTTGCACATTGCCTCCTTTGAGATAGAACTATCCAATAAAAGATGTCCAATTAGACTCACTTCCATCTTACTTTGGAGATACTTCAAGTGACTATCATCACAAATGAGGATTGCTTCCTCTTGTTCCATCAACGAAAAACTCTTCCACTGGGACACAACGTCTTCCATAACTCAAAAACTAACACAATCTCTTCCGTTTGAATACGGAAAGAATGACTTGGCTTCCTACACAAAGTTTTCAATGAGTCTCAAGTTATTTGTCTGGCTGATTTTGATATCTCTTCAGCAACATCCACATCCAAGCAAGGCTCAAAAATAATACATCTTGCTTTATTAGGAACTTGGCTACATCTTGGCTTTTGGTCATTTTTCTTCATGTACTTTACCTAGTCTTCTATTTAACAGGCTTATTGTTTTGTTTAGGCTTGAAATATTCTACCTAGTTTTTTATTGTTGTTTGAGTTTTGGGGGCGTGTCCCCATTTCTGATACTCTCTTAGGCCCATCCTCTGAGATGCCCTACTTTGTTGTTTTTGCTTTTGTTTGATTATATTGTGGCTTATTAACAAAAAAAAAAAAAAAAAAGAATGACTTAGTCTTTCTCCTCTAGTTAGTATCAGGAGAAAACTACACATGAGTATGGTTATGTATTGTTCATTATTATTAGGTAATAAGTATACAATTATACAAACATATAATAAG
Organism: Tripterygium wilfordii; assembly: GCF_013401445.1. NCBI lineage: Eukaryota > Viridiplantae > Streptophyta > Magnoliopsida > Celastrales > Celastraceae > Tripterygium > Tripterygium wilfordii. The sequence continues at coordinate 6,415,487 of NC_052240.1, forward strand.
CAAAAGTAAACTTTTCAAACATTATAGTTTAAATATACAAACATATATATATACACTCACTAAAAAGATATATATAAATATATACTTATAAACATATATAAGTAGTACTTTTTTTCAAAAAAAAATTGGGGGCCCTTCCTCCGCCCTTGTTTCTAATTGTGTTGTTATTGAAAATTGCCCCTATTTAAAAAACATCAATGATTGATTTGGCGTCAAAGTGAAGTGGATTAACGGATAAAATTACAATCATTGCTTCCATATTCTATACCATAAAATTGCTAGAAATGGGCGCGAGTCCCATGTTGTTTTTCTACTCTCGCGCGTTTCGTATGATGGCATGTTAATATGGCCCGTCCGATCACTTTTGATGCTTTTTCATCCTGTGGCTCCGGTTGATTGAGATGGGTTCAGGTATGATGGATCTTTTATCTCCAAGTTCACACGCATCTTCTTCTCATTAACTTTCATCGAAAGCATCTCACTGCGGTACATGCATTTGTTCTCTTTCATCGAAAGCTGGAATCTGCGATTCATGCACCGGTGATGCTGAATGCGTAATGGATACATGCGATTTTGCCTCACTGGGTGATTTTGCTGCTCTCACCGAGTGATGGGCGTGGTTTCCGGTTGTTCTTGCTACTTTTTCAGTTTCTGGTTTTTGTTTCTTAGAAAATGATTCTGTTTCTGGTTGCTCTTCTGTGCCACCTCCCTCCCCATCACTGCCTGAGTTTTTCTTCACGATCAGTTCCCCTGCTTCGCGTGAGTTTTTCTGCACGAACGGCAGGTGCGCACCTTCTAATGCTATGCAGCGGTAAAGAAGTCATCAAAGGAGGAGAGGAATCGAGCTCAATGACTCATTATGTGTTCTGGTTGTTTACTCTGCTGCTTGGTTTCTTAACAATTCAAGGAAATGATTAGGATAAAACCCATGAAAGTTTGTTACTGTGATTTGGAGTAATTGAGAAGTTGTTGATTTTTTTTCCCAATCATTGCTTTTGAGGATGTGAAGTCATGTATTGGAGTTTCTACTTTTTTTTTTGGTCCCTGTGATTTTAGCATGCAACGGTGGCTGATTTGTAAGAAGCAATTCATCGGCCAAGTAAGTGAATGATTTACTCTTGAACCTCATGGATTCATTGGGATGTCTGTACCACTTGATCTTTTATCTATGTTTGCTTTGCATTCTCCAACTCTTTAATGGTGCTTATGTTAATTGCTTTCATCGAATTGCATTAGCTTTAGCCCTCAACCTTTCATGCTTTTTTTCTTGCCAAAAATGAGTTCTGGAATGCATTTTTTAATTTCAAACTAAATTCTTTCGTTTTTTTGGATATTAGCAGATTATGGCCTTATATTAGTTATATACATTCATTTGTAATATGTGTTCCATAGTTACTAAGCTTTTGTGATTTTATTTGGAAATTATAAAGCATACAAAGTGGAGTAGAGGGAGACCTTCCTCCCATTTAAGAGATTTGGGGTTGGGATGGGGAAAGATGAGTGAGTTTTTTTTTTTTTTTTTTTTGAGAAGAAAGATGAGTGAGTTTGGGATGTCATGACATTTTCATTATTATATTTCTGATGCAGAGTTATAAGGATTTATGTTTCTAATCACATATTGCATGAACCAAAAAGATGCAATAACCGAGAGGAAGTTGGACCGAGAGGAAGTTGGACCGAGGAAGGACGACACAAAACTTTTCCGCATTGCTGTATTGTTATATTTGGGTTCATCATTCTTTGTTCAACACATTTTTTTTTTCTTACGTATTTGATCGTTCTTTCAAAATTGTAAACCCCAGTCATCCGCGCGTTGTGTGGGGTTATGACCTAGTATTATATGCTTTACAATACCTCTCACAAGTGTTAGTGTTAGTGTTAGTCTTACACGTGGATCATATATCGAACTTACCATTATTTTATACAACTTTCTTACGTCAATATTATAACTAACTAAAATCAAATTTTAGGATAAGATAAAACTGCCAAACTATTATCTCTCTATGGATAACACAATTCATACGTGTCAATCCAATCCACGCAAGTCTTTTCCGCATCTACTTTCTTGTCATTTCCATTTTTTCTAATATAAAAAGAATTTCAAATAATTGTTATTTTTATTATTTTATATCATAAAAGCTTTGTATTATTTTATTGTTTTACTAAAATAATTAGGAAAACAGAATTCAGGTTTCTACGTTAATTACCTTAGTACCCTCGATCATTTTTTCACCGTTGATAATACTCCATATAACATCACCCGCACATGTTTTTACGTTCTATTTCTGCAAATCAGAGTTTTAGGCATTCGCCTCGTCTTTACAATCACTCACCGAAATCTCTCTCGGAGAAATCAAACAATCAAAGTCCAAAGCAACTCCTCCTGGTAATCCATGTCCCCCCCAATCTCTCTCCCTCCTTCCCTTCCTCTCTCTTCCCCACAATCTATATCTGTATGGGTAACTATATTTGTATGAATTTGGTGTGATTGTGAATGTAATAAGAGAGTCGATATTGATATTGAAATGTGATGTGAAATCGGCGGTAATCTGTTTTATTGTCAGGCGACGGATCCGGTGGTGGAGGTGAGGGCTCCGGACAGTTTGGTGGGTCTGGAGTGCTTGTTTAACATAGTGAGGGCTCTTGGGATGGGATCTTGCCTGTCCATAGGCGGCCGCAGCGCCGCACACGGAAATGGTTACGTTCCGGCACCGTTGCCTCCCTCTTCCTCTGTGGGCAAGCGAAAGTCCTTTTCGAGGAAGAGACCTTCCTCGTCTTCTTTCCCCCTCTCGGAGATGGAGATGTCGTTGCATAGAATCCCTGAAAGAATCTTCTTAAATGGTTCCACGGAAGTCGCTTCTCTCTTCTCAAAGCAAGGCAAGAAAGGGATCAATCAGGATGCAATGATTGTTTGGCAGGTTGATTTTATTTTTTTCCCTTTTTAGATTTATGATATCAATTTTTTATACCGTTTTCCTCTCTTATATTTTTAATGTGACTTTTGAATTGATTTTCATTAATTTGTGTGACTGATGTGCTTGCTTGCTTCCTTTTCAACTTGAAGATATTGGCATTTCTCGTATTTGTAGAGATTAGTACTATTTTATGAATACGGTGATGTGTGATCTGGAGTGGTGAGATGCTAAGGGACAATTTCCTGAAAAAACAAATTATAGCTCAAATGAGAATAATGTGTGCAAAATAAGGAAAGATAGGACAGGGAACAAGCATATTCAATTTAAGGTAGCCATAGCTCCAATTGACGATGATATGAGATAAATTTTCTAAGGAATGACCAATTGAGCATGCACAGGGTAAAGCTATGAGTGGGTCAGCTGGAAAAGTTGAGAAAATTCAAGTAACAAATGCTTAGAAAAGAAGAGGGCGCCCAAAAACACATGGATAGAATTAATAAATAAGGATGTGACATATGAGCAAGAAAACGATTATTATGGAGTGTAGCTTATATATGTCAATTTGATTTGGATATGGATGAGGCAGGATTAACTGTACAAGGACAAGCACATGATGATACGTTTTTTTTATGGGATGAGTTTACTTGGTGTGTGCTTTCTCAGATGGCATTATTTAAGTTGATGAAAGCGTATTGAAAATCAGATGGAGATTGGAATTTGGAAGCATAGCACGTATATTATCAGAAAATATTTATGACTAATTTAAACATAGTATTTTGTTGCTCACTTCCTTGATAAATAATCTGCTGGAATCATGCAACTCATTCTTTTTGTTCCTTGCCTCTACTGGGTTGGTGCTGTTTGGATTCTACTGTTTTTTACATATGATTCTTCAGAGATGTTGAAGAGTATGTCACCATGTGTTGCCCTATTCAAGTAATCATAATTTTACATTTACTTTCTTTCTTCCATAATAAATAACTATTTTATAGTTATTTTCGGTCAGGTTTGGGATAAGGAATCAATTGATATATGGATATGAAATGATAACTAGAGAGTTTTGTGTTAGATAAGATTGGATGGCAACAGAGAATCTACATGGTCCATTTCTAATAGTTCTTTTATTTAAGATTTATGAACCTAGGTTTTTGAGATTAAGGCTTGTCGTTTTTGGCATTTTCTTAGAAGAGAGTTCTGTTTTTTGTTTGGACATGAATAACAATTTGAACTTATTTTTGGGTCTTTATATTACTTGTAAAGACTGAACATGAATGCGATATTGTCTAAATGTAATACTTGAAACAAAATTGCTGAAAGAAAAATATATATTTCCCTCCAGAATTTTTGCTCAAGGAAAGACACTATATTTTGTGGTGTGTTTGATGGCCATGGTCCAAATGGCCATATGGTTGCAAAGAAAGTGAGAGACTGCCTTCCTTTAAAGTTGAATGCCCAGATGGAGCTAAATAGCCTCGGCGAGGATGGTTTCAACAACAGCAGTAGTGCAATGGATCACAGGAAGTTTGAAGAGACTTCATTCACATCAGTTTATGAGAAAACAAAAACATATTTAGAGAGTGTGCACAAGGAAAACCAGACTGATATTTTGCTGAGACTGAAAGATTCATTTTTGAAAGCTTTCAAGGTTATGGACAAGGAACTAAAGTTCCATCCCAATGCTGAATGCTTATGTAGTGGGACAACGGCTGTGACTGCCCTCAAGAAGGTATTTGTTGATATGTTCCATCGAACTCCATGTCTTCTTTGATGTATTTTTTTTTATGTTGTGTAATCTTTTGCTCTTTGATTATAGGGGCAGGATCTGGTTATAGGAAATGTTGGAGACTCAAGAGCTGTATTGGGCACTAGAGACCAAGATGGCTGTCTCATTCCAGTTCAATTGACAGTTGACCTAAAACCGAATCTTCCAAGTCTCTCTCTCTCCCTCTCTCTTTCTCTCCCTCTGTGTGTATGTGTGTGCATGCTCGCACGTGCAGGCATGCCTCTGTGTGCAAATTCACAACTCTGTGATTTCCTATTATTTGTATTTTCAGAGTCAAATTGCCCCACAATGTTGGTTTTTGCCTCTCAAAATTTATGTATTTTCATGTCCTTATTGATCAAGCATTTTTCGAGGAAGTGTAAAATCATGTTAAATGCGAAGATACATCAACAATAGTGGTAAAAAATGCTGGGAATAGGCGACAAACACCTTCGTATATGTAATCTGGTTATGTAAGGATGAACAATAGGAAAACTGTATTTATCTGCAGGTGAGTCTATATCAGTATGCTTCTGTTTCTATTTGATGTTTGCTTTGTTGATGCTGCTCTTTATTCAAGTAGTTTAGAAAACAAATTGGTGTGATGAGCTCCAATACTCTGATAAAATGAAATTTTGTCATGCGTTACTAAGAAAGTTATGGCTACATATTGCTTTTGATATGCCCACACAATAGGAATATGAATGAATAGTGAACTTGTATTTTAATATTAGGTAGCTCTTGGTGGTCTTCCATTATATGGTTCTCCTATCTTTTCAGAGTACTAATATTGTTACTGCTGTGCATCTATTTTGTTGCGAGTGAGTGAGCGATTCTACCGTGGGTGTTTTGACATGGAATGAAAGATAGGAGTCTCGAATTATGATTATAATTTTTATTGACACAGGGGAATCAGAGAGGATCATGCTGTGCAAAGGACGGGTTTTTGCTCTTCCAAGTGAACCTAATGTTGCTCGAATTTGGCTGCCTAATAGTGACTCCCCTGGCCTTGCCATGTCCCGCGCGTTTGGTGACTTTTGCCTTAAAGACTATGGTCTGATTTCTATCCCTGATGTTTCATATCGTCGAATCACTGAGAAGGACGAATTTGTGATATTGGCTACAGATGGGGTAAGACATTGACTACAAATTTCATATACATGCATCCGTTCATTTGTGCATATGCAAGGAGCCAAGGAACTACATTGCTTTCTATGCTTAGTCAAAATATTGAAGTTTCGATTTCAGTGTTTATTATATATAAATCTATTTTCATGTCTCTTCTTTGATCGTTAATCTATAATATATTAATATATTCTTAATTATTTTCTCAGAAGACCCAACCATGTTGTTAACTATTTTATTTTCTCTGCAATTACTTGTAAGATGATGAGTATAGTTTATTTTCTTTTAATAATGAAGATAATTAGTACAATCTCTTATCTCTACTTGTAAGATAATGAGTACAATTTCATGTCTGCTTGTGTAGCTTCATGATCCCTTTCTTTCTTTACAACTGTCATTGTTAACTGGTTGTAGTGAGTTATTAGAATCCTCTATCTCATATACTGTTGCTATTGAATTTCAAAATTACATGGATGAAGTTAAAAATATGCTGCTGGATTGATGTCACATGTAGTAGTAGGTACTTAGTTGCATGTTAGTTGGTTGTTGGCTCAGAACTTTCTGTTCTTTGCCAGGTCTGGGATGTCCTCTCAAATGAAGAAGTCGTTGACATAGTGGCATCAGCTCCACGTTCCATTGCAGCTCGGGCTGTGGTTGAGTCGGCTGTTCGAATGTGGAGGTTCAAGCACCCAACAGCTAAGGTTGATGATTGTGCTGTAGTTTGCCTCTTCCTTGGCTCAAGGTCGGATGAGTCCTCTACTTCTTGTTCTATGAGCAAGGAGTTGGCAATCGAATCATCAGCACAAGTTAGTGGTGGCAAGAAAGAAGATGATACTGTTCATGGATCCTTCAAGAAACTACGTGAAAATAATGGAGGATAGCATTTGTTAAGCAACTTGAATAACAGCTGGCATATTCCGCTTGTTAAGCCACACCCCTGTGTACATATTCAAGCTTCAGCTTTGATCTTGTTGGATGAATTGAGCAGCTTCCCAAATAAATCTCAAGTATTAAACAGAGAGGGTAATTTCTTAATTTTTTTTTTCTATTTTCAATATTGTGTTACTTGATTAGGGTTTAGGTCGTGAATACTTTTACGAAAAGTGCCACATGATATTTGCGGGGTGGTGATGTGCAGATTGGTTGTTCAAATGGGGCTGTCTTTCCTTTTTTGGTTGGAGAGGCAGACAAAGTCAATTTGTTTGTTCTGGTCAAGTTTCCCCTTCACTTCTGACTATCTTGATTCGAGGATTTTTGTTGATGAACATTTGAATTATGTAATTTACAATCAACATGATTTGTCCTGCACATTGATGTTTATATATCTATGCGCATTGATGTCTGTGTGCTTTCACCGGCATTTTTGGTCCTGTAACCGTAGAGTTTTATTTATGGTTATTCAACCTGGTCAGTTCGCTTTCTTTCTCCAATTCACCATCACTATGTTTGGTTAGGTTAGCTATGTTGGTGGTGCATTTGTCTTGTGGGTGACTAAATCAACGTACCTTTTGTGCCGATTCATTAATGGATACGGAGGAGCTTTATTTTTTAAACCAATTGTGGTCGGAAAAATAATTTAAAAATCATAAATTAGAAGTTTGCAAGATTTTTAATTTAGTGGTGTACTCTTTTACTTAATTTTAAAATCAAATTCATCAAGAAAAATATATAATGAATTTTGAAAAAAAAAATTATATATTCTAAATCAGTGTGAAAAACTTTTTCAAACAAGATCATTCGTTGATATATTCGAGATGAAAAAATTACACATAAATTTAATTTATCTGCATTTGTAATGAATTTATCTGCACTAAAATGAATTTATATGTAATGCATATAAATTTTATTTATCTACACTGTACGTAAATTTGAGTTATTTGTACTAATAGACACTAACATCAGAAACACTACACTAACTTTGAGCCTAGATTTGACTTTAAATGTTCAAATGTTCAAAAATATATTAGGCACAATTATATGGGTTTTTGAATATTCTTTTCAAAGTCACAAAAATTGTCTCAATCGAAACTCAAACGAGTAAGATATGACTGTCTGAACATATTGATGTAAAGATACAACTCCGTTGTGCAAATTTTGAGCCTCAATTTGACCTTTAAAATGATCGAATCTCTAAAATGATATCAAACAAAATCTATGTGTTTTTTAGTGTTCTTTCCAACGCCACAAAAATCATCACAATCGAAGATAAAATGAGTGAGTTATGACTGTCTGAACATACTAATGTTGAACACATTGATGTAAAAAACACAGCTCCGAAGCACAAATTTTGAGTCTTGATTTGTGCTTTAAAATGTTTGAATCTTCAAACTTGTATTAGATATAATCTTATGGGTTTTTGAATCCTCTTTCCAACGTTTGAATCTTCAATCTTGTATTAGATATAATTTTATGGGTTTTTGAATCCTCTTTCCAACGCCACAAAAATAGTCTCAATCAGAGCTCAAACAAGTGAGTTATGACTGTCAAATCACACTGATATCAAAAAAATATTTAATTATTAAAATTTAGAAATAAAACAAAGGTTGAGGGTAGTATGGTCAATAAAAAAAGTTATTTCAAATAATTTGTTCTCAATGGAATAAATTTTATGCACTTATGGACTTTATGGGTTGAAAAAAATTAGAGTGGATATATTGAAATAAATTTTTGATTTAAGTGACGTTTTGCTAATTAACCCTTTTTAAAAAATGTTTTACTTACAAAAATTGAAAAAAAATATTTTTCATTAATAGTCATGTTCCACCTCTAATTAAGCAAGCTTTGAAAGTGTTGGTTATCTTCTGCTCTGGACAGAAGATCTCACTATTCTTGTTGTTGGGAACTTGAGTTTTGTGGATATGGATGTTGGATTTGCAAGTGTGCCAAGGCTTGCTATCAGCCCAAAGGATTTGATAGGATGGTTTGTTGTAGTATTCTGCACCGAATCTGACCTCTGCACCAAACCGATTGTGTGTAGTTAGAGAACACAAGCTCCTGACTCGAGGTTTGCCTTTCAGGAAAAGGACTTAAAATGCCTGGAGTGTCAATCTAGAGAAAAGCAAGAAAACATAATACTTTCACCGAAATGAAAAGAGCTTCTATTGGAATTAAATGAAAAATAACGCATTGCTCGAATGCATCAGGATTTTCATTGAAAAGGGATACATCCTGGGATGTAGGCGTGCTTTACAAGCTTAAACTAAAACATAGCCGCAGAGGCTGGAAAGATGAATCTAAGTACTAGTTGGTGCAGAGCCATGCTAAATAAAAAGATAAGTGGTCAGAGTCATGCCTAAGAAAGCAATAAAGGATTGAAGACGATGTATCTGTGTTTGACGGGGGGTGCCTTGTTGTTTCTTCTTCTTCTTCTTTTATAGTGCCAAGTGATGGACACTTCTTCTGTTCTTATTCAAGTATTTGTCATGGGACATCATGAGAATCGTGGTAAAACCACTCTCTTACTGCTTAATGACGTGACTAGGTTAGTGGGCTTCATAACCGTAACCTTCTTCTAAAAATAGGGATGATGGGCTATCTTAGACTAGTATATAGGTTTCATGGTCGAAAATATGAGAACATTGCTGATGACACTTATTTCGTTGTTGCTTCTGCACGAAAGATCGTTTAAAAATATAAACTTCTAAGTTTGTTCAAGACGAATGTGGTTTTAGCCTCGTGGAGTCGTGCTTTAGCTTTAACATGTTTGAGAGAAAACTGGGAGGTTCAGCTAATAGACTTCCGTTTCTTCAAGACTCTCCTTGATGTAATCCTACAAAAATCTCGATAGTTATCCAACAGACCACGTTTGAAAGGAATTTATCCGTTAAATCCAAGACTCCTTAAATTGTAGACTATTGGACAATAAATCTTGGACAACCTTGATTTCTGGGAACTAATCCTTAAATTTCATGCCAGCAACCAATTAGAAACCTACAAAATGAACACAAACTAGTGTAAAATTCCTCCTTGCTTCCGCCACATGTCACTAGGAGATTGACCGCTTTTGTGCATTGTGGGTCCTGCCTTGCTACGTGTCAGCTGACTTGTAGGATTTGATTTTGGTACACCCTTCAAACTTTCCTCTTAGAACAAGAGAAGGGTTTGAATTTTTGATCCTCCCATTAAATGCGCAACTATCGTGATTTTGAACCTCAATCTTACCCAATCAGTTGAGCTGGCACGCTTTCATTGTTGGTGTTTTACTTCCACACAAATTCTGACAGAAGCAAAACTTTTTATTGCCCCTTTGTCTTTTCATCTTCTTTTTCTCCACAAACTCTTCTCTTCCAAAACCTTCCTCCGTACTTTTCTTCATGGCCACTTGTAATACCCCGTTCTAATAAAAAGGAAAGAAAATATAGAATAATAAAAATAAAATGAATGAAGGAGACTTAGTTGTGGAAAATAATAAAAGTTGTGGGTGAAATTAGAATGTCATAAGGGCTCAAAGAATATTTAAATTAAAGTTAAGGTCAAATAAGTAATTGAACAAAAAAAAAGTAATAAAAAGTAATTTGACCAGCTGCTTCCGACGACATTCCAGTGAGTTTTCCGGCTGGCAAGGTACTCTCCTCTCTAAGACCACACACATGCTTCAATTTCTTACAAGAAAATAGAAGATTAAGGTAATTTTTGAACTTAGGCTTGTGGGTATAAGTGGGTTTTGAGGATTTTGATTCTTTGGGAGTTTTCTTTGTTCAATTGCTCAAATTAGACTCTAATCATATTGTATTACTAGATTCAAGTGTGGGTTTTGAATCAACTCTAGAGAAGAGTTTGATTTCTTGAATTGAAGACACTAACAAGCTTCAAGGTAAGTGTTATTAATTTTAATTGTTCTATTTAAGGTTGGGTTGACATGAGAAATAATATATGGTGGGATTAGATTGTTTAACCTTTGAATTTAAGGTAGAATGTGGATTTCTAAGAAATGGGTTGAATTTTAAAGTATGGAATGTGAGACTTGAGTGATTGGTGAATATGGAAATTTAATGAAGTTTATTTTATTGAATAGGTTAGTGAATTTATGTGGAGTATACGTTGCGTTTGTGGTAATAATTTGCAATTCGCTTTGAGGTAGGGAAATTCCACCCTTTGCTATTCTCTTCGAATATGTCCTTCTATTAAGAATGTTTATCTTTTGTCATTGTTCATTATGATTCGCGTTCTCGCCTTAATTGTCCCTAAGGGAGAACAACCCCATTGTGTTTACTTTGTTGTATGACTTGAGTTTTATTGCATACCCTACATGTTCAGTCTTTTATTGAGCATGGATTATTCTTGAACATGCATCATGTAGTAGTATATATTTGTAGGTTGTATGTATACTTTATTGTTTAACCATGTTGGACATGCATTGTAGTTGCACGGTTGATGTCGGGTATGGACCCGTACATCTCCCAAGTTTGATTGATGTGAAATGTGGAATGCCGGTGGACTGTTCAGGGTTCCTAAGAATATGGAAACGCCAATGGGCCGAGTCAGGATTTCACATGTACTCGAAGCACCATGCGATGATGTCGTTGGGCTGTTTAGGGTCCCGATATGTATAGGAATGTCGGTGGGCCAAGTTAGGATCTCATATGGTGTGGTTATCTACTTGGGTTTGGTGTGCATGATGTTAGCTATCATATTGTTGCATTTGTGCCTTTCTTTAATATTTCAGCCTTACGTTATTCACTTACTCTTTATTATTCCCTACTAGGCCTTTCGCTCACGTTTTTCTTTCTCCTATTCCCTCCTCGCAGGTGAGTCTAGTTCCGGTACCATGGTCGCGGATCAGGAGGAGGGTTCGTGACATGGATGGACCCCTGGAGAGTGATAGGACTAGATGGTTCTAAACTTTGATTATATTATTACTATTTTGTCGTACCTATTTTCTTAGTTGAGACATATGGTGTGATATCCCTTTTCGATGGTGGGATGGATGGTTGGGAGGGTGCTCCGTGTGATCGGGACTCCTGAACCGGGTTTGTGGACTTTGTGTCTTGACGATTTCCTGTGTTGGCAGGATTGCTACTTGTGTTAGTTGTTGATTATACATGTTTTTTGTGTGGAGAAATTATATGTGATTGTTAGGTGGCCTCAGACCCTACTTAGAGTTGAAAATTGATTGATGATATGATTTGTTAGGTGGCCTGAGGCCCTGCTTAGACTTGAGAATTTAACTATGATATGAATTGTTAGATGGCCGGAGGCCCTGCCTAGGTTGTGAATATATTTGTGATGTTGCTACGCGTTTACTCCTGGTTGGTATCCTCTGTAATAGGGGAGGTGCTGCCAAAATTTTCGGTGACTTAATGATTGAATTAATTAGGATATTGATTAAGAGGATACCAAAAGTAACGCATTCTGGGTCGGGGCGTTACACCACTACTGAAACTTCGTCTCCTTCTTCCAGCCCAAGTTTTGAGGTCTAAAAAATCATTACCCAAGAAGAAATCCCCATAAATGCTCATCATTTCCTATTGGTTCCAACCCCTGCTTTTGGATCTGAAAGGTTTGGTCTTGCCACTTCTTTCCCTAGTTCTTATCCAAAATCTTTGAACTCTTTTGACCCTCTTTGCCGGTACGAGCTTCATTTCAACCATGTCCATGCATGGGCTACCTATTTTAAAACTTCTCAAATCCGTCCTTGGACAACGGAGGATCCACGATATGGAACCTGACTGGGTCATCTATACCCTCATCTGAAACATATGTGGAAAAGAATGGGTATCCATGATTTCCTCCTGATTAGTGAACAAAAAGTCCATGTTGACAAAACCCTCTTGTGTGCCGCTACCCAATTCTGGGAAATGGGGACAACTCTTCCATTTTAGGGCTGGATTTATGAGTCCCACTCTCCAAGATCTTACTTTTATTCTGGGAACTAGATTTGATGGTCTAAAGCCCAACAATGCTATTGAGCCTCCTGAGAAGGCCTCCTTCTCCTACCCAAAAGTGAAAGACATCTCATACCCCTATTGGCTGAAAAATTTTATAGAAGATAAATGTTAAGCCCCGATCCGCGGAGCATGAAGAAAATGACGAATACACACAAACCACATGCACCAAACACAACCACTTGCATCTCACGTGTTACATCCCAAATCAACCTAAAATTTTTTCAAAAAATTCGGCAGTATCTCCCCATAAATTGGGGAAACCAACCTGTAAACAGATCACACACAAAGAAAAAACACTTCTAATACCATCAAAATCAACCGACCCGTAGGTCCACCGTCAAACACATACCCCGTCATCATCATCCAACACACAGTAGTCACGGCCCATCACTCCCGGCCAACAAAACAACACCATACATCAATCCAGCCATAACCATAGTACATCAATGTACTTAAACAACTAAAACTTGCCAACATCACACACACACACACACGCATATATATATCCACACACACGTGTCAAATAAACATAAAAGTCCAGGCCACCTCCATCACGCGTCCTCCTACTGATCTGCAGCCTATGCATTAGATCCTATCTCACCTTTGGGGAGAAAAATAGATAGGGTTAGCAGAAGGCTCAGTAGGGACGAAACACAAGAGCACAAGTAAAGAATAATAAGGTTGGAGAAGAAACAACGTTTAATTAATGCAACAAAATGCAATGCAAACTAATGCACCCGATCAATCCAACCGAGCCTCCATATCCGCCTCCAATGACACCCAAGCCGACGAGACCAGATTCCCGCCCTGTGGTGATAAGCCGACGAGAATCCACCGCACTACCTCTCTCTTTAGCATCCAATCAATACCAACATCAAATACCAGTCATCCAACATCGTAAATCACAAACCACTAGAGAGAAGGTTGGCACACATGTGGTTGTAACCACTCACTGCTGGCCCCACAGTGATATCTCAGCCTGCCACGCTTGGCCTAGCATCAAATAACTAGCCAGTGTGCAGTAGTAAATAACGCTACGGGAATCCTATGGACTAGGACCATCACAAGGCTCCTATCCATCATCCTTACACATGCCCAAGTAACATCCAACACTTAACATGAGCCCGGGACCACCCTCGGAACCCACCATGCATCTAATGTAAATTCTTACAATTCATGTTATTCGTGCAACACATATATATAAAAACATTCATTCGTCGTGATGCATGAAGATTTACATAATGCCCGATTTATGACCAAGCATTCCAAGGTTATATAATCACCAAACTAAATCACATATAATATGTCATTGACAAGTAGGTAAAGAAACAATGGTAAGCCCTCAAGGCTTGTTTCCTCTCGAAAAAGATTGAGACGAAAATCAAAACTTACCATTTAAGCAATTCGGTGGCTTGAAAATATTTCGAAATAAAATGGTAAGAAATCCCTACCTCAAAATGGACTTGAAATTCTCACCAACAAGCAACGTATGTTCCACGCCAATTCACAAACATATTTAATGAAATAAACTCCACTTAGTTCCCATATTCATCAACCCATTCAAATCCCACATTCCATACTCCATAATATCCTCATTTCCACTAAATTTATATTCTACCTTAAGTCTCTAAGGTTAAACAATTAAAATCATACCACAATATTAAACACAACCTTAATTAAAACAATTGGAGTCAAGAATCCTTACCTTGAAGATTGGTAATTCCACCAAATCAAGATAACAAAGGATTCTCTTGAATTGGTTCAAAAACCTGACTTGAACCTAGAAATATAACAAAATTAGAACCAAATTTGAAGTTATTGAACAAAGAAACTCTCATTGAGCCAAAAACCCCAAAACCCATTTAACTCTCGAACCCCAAAACCAAAACTTTACCTCAATCCAACTCTTTTCTTGTAGAAAATCAAAGCATGTGTGTGTGTCCATCTAAGAATGACCCTTGTAGACCGGAGCTTCGCCTGAGAGTCGTCGAAAATAGCTGCCGTGCGTGGGTGGTTGGAGCAAACAAAGAAAAGTGTTTAACTTTTCTCTTTTTAAAATACTCGCGTGAGGGCTGTGATGCGCCCTCGCTTTTAACTTTTTGTCCCAAAAATCATTTCCTATATTCTTTAAATCCTCCCAATAATTCTTTTTACCCTACAATTTTATTCTTTTTATAACTAAAGCCAATTTATTCATTTTATTTTTATTATTCTATATTTTATTTATTTTTATTTGGTTTGGCTCTGTTTGGGACCTAGGGAGTGGGTCAGTATGCATGTGTGAGTGTCTTTGTTGTGTTGTGGTTTGATTATATATGGTTCTCCAGGCAACATCACGACCTCTGCTGATCCGATATGTTTTCTTTAATCCCGTAAATCCTCGAATCCCATTTGTATTGGCGGAAAGTTGCGTCTTCTGTGCTACAAATGGACACACGTAGGACTATTCGTTCCCGTGATGGGAGACGTGGGGGAGAGCATGGACGCGTGTCTTTCGAGGACCCAATAGTCAGGGGATTATCGGGGATCGGAACAGTCGAGTCCACTAAGCTGGACACACATTTATTTCCAGAGTTGAGTGTGATAGATCCTCCAGTGTACGAGGAGGATTTAGGCCAGAAGTTCGGAGATGAGCCGACACTCGTGCATGAGATAGGTGAGGAGATCCCAACACCTACTCAGCCTGCAATAGCAGCGCAATTTGCTCCACTGTTGGTAGCGTAGGAACAGTCCATGAGGAGAATGTCAGAGATGATCGGGGTAGTTACTCGACTAGTGCAGACTCAGACTGCACTAACACCAGAGGTCAGCAGTAAGGGACAGACTTTAGGGGTACGGGGAGACGAGTAGGGTGTGAAGAGACCTAGACGAGAGTTGACAGAGTTGGATCAGCTACGAAAAACTGATCCACCCACTTTTACAGGTGATGTGGATGTGGCACGTGCATATGAGTGGATTCGACAGATGTCACGTCGATTTGAGACTCTGGGGATTCTAGATGAGAGATGTGTATTACTGGCTTCATATTATCTGAGGGGGACAGCTTATGATTGGTAGGATTCATTAGATCACAGGAGAGAGACATTGACGTGGTTATCATTTGATGAGTTGTTCATGCAACATTTTGTGTCGTAGTCTTATCGTATGGATAGAACCTGTGAGTTCTTGACATGTCAGTAGACTCCGGATATGACTGTGAGTCAGTATGAGAGGAAGTTTGAGGAGCTATACAAATTTTGTAGGAGGTATGCGCCAGATGAGAAGAGCAAGGCAGAGCAGTTCAGATAGGGATTGCTTCCTGCTATAGCTACACATTCAGTGGGATTGAGGTTGCAGACTTATGCTGATATGGTGGAGATGGCCTTACAGTATGAGATGAGTTTCAGGGAGTCTCAGAGGTATTGGGATACGTATAGAGGTCGAACAACATCTGTGGCAGGTACTTCTTCTTGAGGAGGTCAGAAGAGACAAAGGACCGATGGGCAGAGACAGGAGGGACAGAGTGGAGGTCGACGTAGAGACCAGAGGCCACGAGGTGGTAGAGATACACATCAGGGGCAGAGGATTTGTTATCAATGTGGATGTCCTGGACATTTGAGAGCACAGTGTACAGTTCAGGGGATGGAGTGTTTTCGGTGTCGTAGGGTTGGCCACCGGATGGCAAATTGTCCTCAGCTTGAGCGAGGAGGACAGCAGGATCAGTACTTGCCAGCACCACCAGCTCGTCCGGCCCTCCATGCACCCCCTACTACATCTACACCATCAGGGAGGGGACGACCACCAGCTAAGCAGTCGCAGCAGCAGCAGCAGTCACAGCAGTAACATCCTTTGACTCAGGGATGAGCATTTGCTCTTACTCACCAGATAGCACCAGAGCATCAGAACTTTGTTGGGGTACGTTCCTTGTTTCTAATTGTTGGGCTAGAGTGTTATTTGATTCGGGTGCTACTAGTTCCTTTATCACTCCTTCATTTGCATTGGCTTTGGGGTTAGAGGTGAGACCGATGTGGTGATATCGATTTTACCGCTAATTTGTACGCTCTTGACTTCCAAGATTTTGATGTAATCTTGGGAGTAGATTGGTTGACAGAGCAAAAAGCAGTTTTAGACTTTTGGGAGAGGAGGATTACTTTAAGTGCGCCTGATAGGGTGGTGATTCAATTGAGGGGATCCAGGGGTGTTCCTTGTCCATATTTTTTGGACAACCCCTCCTACGCCGATTGTTCAGTGGTGAGTTTGACTACTTCTACACCTAGTGGCAAGGTGATTGCCCCGACGCTTGTAGTTGAGGAGTTCATGGATATTTTTCCTGAGGATTTGCTAGGTCTACCTCCGTGAAGGGAGATAGAGTTTGTCATTGATTTGCTTCAAGATACGAAGCCAATTTCGATTGCTCCGTATTGGATGGCTCCAGCATAGTTACGGGAATTGAAGATACAGTTAGAGGATTTGGAGAAGAAGAAATTTATCAGACTGAGTGTTTCATCGTGGGGATCACTGGTGTTATTTGTGAAGAAGAAAGAGGCACGTTGTGTATGTGCATTGATTATCGACAGTTGAATCGGGTGACTGTGAAGAATAAGTATCCGTTGTCAAGAATCAATGACTTGTTTGATTAGTTTAGAGGAGCACGATAATTTTCAAAGATTGATTTGCGATCGAGCTATCATTAGTTGAGGATTCGGGAGGAGGATGTTTCAAAAACAGCATTTAGAACTCGATATGGATACTATGAGTTGTTGGTGATGCCATTTGGGCTCACAAATGCCCCGGCAACGTTCATGGACTTGATGCAGCTGGTTCTTCACCTATTTCTGGATCGTTTTGTGATTGTATCATAGATGACATTTTGATTTATTCACCTACCGTAGAGGAGTATGAGCAGCATTTAAGAATAGTATTGCAGACTTTGAGAGAACATCGGTTGTATGCAAAATTGAGCAAGTGTGAATTCTGGGTGACAGAGGTGAAGTTCTTGGGCCATGTGATTACTCAGGAGAGAGTGGCAGTTGATGCATCCAAAGTAGAGACGGTAGTGAAGTGGGAGCAGCCTAAGAATGTTACGGAGATACGAAGTTTCTTGGGGCTATCAGGTGTTGATAGTTCCGGAGAGAGATGTGGGATATCAGGTGTATTGCGATGCGTCCAAAGTTGGACTAGGATATGTATTGATGTAGCATGGAAGAGTTGTAATGTATGGCTCGTGATTATTGAAGACACACAAACATAATTTCTCAGTGCATGACCTAGAGTTGGCAGCGGTAGTATTTGCATTGAAGCAGTGGAGATATTACTTGTATGGAGGGAGATTTGAGGTGTTCTCAGATCGTAAGAGCCTCAAATATCTCTTCACGCAAAACGAGTTGAATCAGAGGCAACGAAGGTGGATGGAGTACTTGGAGGATTATGATTTCTCATTGAATTATCATCCAGGGAAGACGAATGTAGTTGCGGATGCCTGGAGTAGGAAGAACGAGTTACGAGGTTGGCGATGCGAGAGTGGGAGATGTTGGAGACGGTTGACAATTTTGGGTTGGAGCTACAGGAGTAGGGTAGCCATATGTCCTTGGGGAGCATTGTTTCTCGTCTTGTATTGATCCAGAGAGTAATAGATGCTCAAATTGGAGATGCTACATTTGATACTTTTGAAGAGGAGAGTGGTTGGATTAGGGCACGGATGGAGGAGTACGATGTGCAGGTAGATTGATAGTACTCGAGGATGAAGAGCTACATGAGGAGATTTTGAGAGAGGCGCATCATTCGAGATTTGCTATGCATCCAGGGGGTACCAAGATGTATAGAGATTTGCAGAGACAATTTTGGTAGAGAGGTATGAAGGCCGATGTGACAAGGTATATTACGAAGTGCCTTATCTGTCAGCAGGTGAAGGCGGAGCATCAGAAACCGGTAGGATTATTACAGCCACTTTCAGTGGCAGAGCGGAAATGGGAACATATCACGATTGATTTTTTGATGGCATTGTCAAGATCTACTCGTGGGCATGATGCAATATGGGTGATTGTGGATAGATTGACGAAATTGGCACATTTTCTTCCGGTTAGCAAAATGGACATGTTGGAGTCTTTGAGCCGATTATACATTCATGAGATTGTAAGGTTGCATGGAGTGCCACTTTGTATACTATCGGATAGAGATACACAATTTACTAGTAGGTTTTGGGAGAGCTTGCAGGAGGCATTGAGAACAAAACTATGTTTCTCTACTACGTTTCATCCGTAGAGTGATGGTCAGAGTGAGAGGACTATTCAGATATTGGAAGATATGCTTCGGGCATGCATTATGGATTTCGGGGGTAGTTGGAGGATCATATGCCTTTGGTGGAGTTTGTATACAACAACTCCTACCAAAGTAGCATTGAAATGGCGCCATATGAAGCTTTGTATGGGAGACCTTGTAGATCACCATTGTGTTGGGCGGAGGTTGGAGAAACAACATTATCAAGTCCGGATTTGGAGAAAGAGACGCAAGAGAAGGTGGAGGGAATACGAAAGCATTTACTTACGACTCAAAGTAGGCAAAAGTCCTACGCCGACCAAAGAAGAAGACCATTGGAGTTTGTGGTGGGTGGTAACGTATTCTTGAAGGTGAGTCCGCGTAGGGGAATTTAGAGATTTAGCAAGCAAGGGAAGCTAGCTCCGCGGTATATTGGACCGTTTGAGATTTTAGAGCGGATTGGACCGGTGGCATATCGGTTGGCTATTCGCCACGATTGTCCAAGGTTCATAACGTGTTTCATGTGTCAGTGTTGAGGAAATATGAACCGGATCCATCACATGTGTTGGATTGGTCCGCTTTAGAGGTGGAAGAAGATGGAACGTATATTCTACAACCGTTGCGAATCTTGGATAGACGGGAAAATGTTACGAGATCGAGTGTAATTTCATTAGTAAAAGTGTTATGGTTGCATCACAGGACGGAGGAAGCGACGTGGGAGTTGGAGTCCAAGATGTGGGAAAAGTATCCCAATTTGTTCATATCCATGGGTACGTACCTGAATTTCGAGGGCGAAATTTTTATAGGGAGAGGAGGATGTAATACCCCGTCTCAAAATAAAATAAAAAATATAGAATAATAAAAATAAAATGAATAAATTGGCTTTAGTTATAAAAAGAATAAAATTGTAGGGTAAAAAGAATTATTGGGAGGATTTAAAGAATATAAGAAATGATTTTTGGGGCAAAAAGTTAAAAGAGAAAAAAAAATAAATAATTGAGTTTCTTTTTTTTTTTTTAAATAAAACATAAATGGGTGAGGGCGCATCACAACCCTCACCCGAGTATTCTAAAAAAAGAAAAGTTAAACACTTTTCTTTGTTTGCTCCAACCATCCACCCACGACAGCCATTTCCGGCGACTCTCCAGCGAAGCTCCGGCCGACAAGGGTCATTCTTAGGTGGACACACACACATACTTTGATTTTCTACAAGAAAAGAGTTGGATTGAGGTAAAGTTTTGGTTTTGGGGTTTGAGAGTTAAATGAGTTTTGGGGTTTTTGGCTCAATGAGAATTTCTTTGTTCAATAACTTCAAATTTGGTTCTAATTTTGTTATATTTCTAGGTTCAAGTGAGGTTTTTGAACCAATTCAAGAGAGTCCTTTGTTATCTTGATTTGGTGGAATTACCAAGCTTCAAGGTAAGGATTCTTGACTTCAATTGTTTTAATTAAGGTTGTGTTAGGATGAAAAATAATATTGTGGTATGATTTTAATTGTTTAACCTTAGAGACTTAAGGTAGAATATAAATTTAGTGGAAATGAGGATATTATGGAGTATGGAATGGGGGATTTGAATGGTTGATGAATATGGGAACTAAGTGGAGTTTATTTCATTAAATAGGTTTGTGAATTGGCGTGGAGCATACATTGCTTGTTGGTGAGAATTTCGAGTCCATTTTGAGGTAAGGATTTCTTACCCTTTTATTTCAAAATATTTTCAGGCCACCGAATTGCTTAAATGGTAAGTTTTGGTTTTCGTCTCAATCTTTTTCGAGAGCAAACAAGCCTTGAGGGCTTACCATTGTTTCTTTACCTACTTGTCAATGACATATTATATGTGTTTTAGTTTGGTGATTATATAACCTTGGAATGCTTGGTCATAAATCGAGCATTACGTAAATCTTCATGTATCACGACGAATGAATGTTTTTATATATATATGTGTTGCACGAATGACATGAATTGTAAGAATTTACATTAGATCCATGGTGGGTTCCGAGGGTGGTCCCGGGCTCACGTTAGGTGTTGGATGTTACTTGGGCACGTGCGTGGATGATGGATAGGAGCCTTGTGATGGTCCTAGTCCATAGGATTCCCGTAGCGATATTTATTACTGCACGCTAGCTAGTTATTTGATGCTAGGCCAGGCGTGGCAGGCTGAAATATCACTGTGGGGCCAGCAGTGAGTGGTTGCGACCACATGTGTGCCAACTTTCTCTCTAGTGGTTTGTGATTTATGATGTTGGATGACTGGTATTTGATGTTGGTATTGATTGGATGCTAGAGAGAGAAGTAGTGCACTGGATTCTCGTCGGCTTGTCGCCATAGGGTCGGAAACTAATTTGTCGGCTTGGGTGTCATTGGAGGAGGATATGGAGGTTCGGTTGGGTTGATCGGGTGCATTAGTTTGCATTGCCTTTTGTTGCATTGATTAAACGTTGTTTCTTCTCCAACCTTATTATTCTTTACTTATGCTCTTGTGTTTCGTCCCTATTGAGCCTTCTGCTCACCCTATCTATTTTTCTCCCCACAGGTGAGACAGGATCTAGTACACAGGCTGCGGATCAGCTGGAGGACACGTGACGGAGGTGGCCTGGACTTTTGTGTTTATTTGACACGTGTGTGTGGACATATATATATATGTATGGTGTGATGTTGGCATGTTTTAGTTGTTTAAGTACATTGATGTACTATGGTTATGGCTGGATTGATGTATGATGTTGTTTTGTTGGCCGGGAGTGATGGGCCGTGACTACTGTGTGTTGGATGATGATGATAGGGAATGTGTTTGACGGTGGACCTACGGGTCGGTTGATTTTGATGGTATTAGAAGTGTTTTTTCTTTGTGTGTGATATGTTTACAGGTTGGTTTCCCCAATTTATGGGGAGATGCTGCCGAAATTATTGAAAAAAATTTAGGTTGATTTGGGATGTAACACGTGAGATGCACGTGGTTGTGGTTGGTGCATGTGGTTTGTATGTATTTGTCGTGTTCTTCATGCTCCGAGGATCGGGGCATGACAATAAGGGCCTCCTTCACCAGACTCGCTCTTTGTTAGGCTCATAATGTAGTGTACTCCTTCGCTCCTATGGTTCTGGCATTGGTGTACCGTGCTATGCGATCATTCATCGAGTTTGGCTTTGAAAGTTGCCCTGGCCCCTTTAGATTATGCAGTTATTGTTTTGGGTAGACTTCAAGCCAAATTGCCCTGAAGAAAATCCTGCTTTTTCAGACCTAGACTACTTTGGTCTACAATTCAAAGGAGTATAGCCTCTGGACCATAGCTTGAAGGATTGCTTTTCCTACTTCTACCGGGACTTCTCCCAGATTGCTAGCTTTGCTTGGTTTCCCTTTGATCGAAGGTAGGCTCCAAATTGGCTGAATACTGATCCTTGTGACATAGAGCTTGCTGATGATGCTGAAAATATTGTGCCACTTTGGATCAATTTTATGTATTCAAGAGATCTCCCATACTACTTTAGCAAATCCCCTCACAACAACAAATATGGGGTGGAGTATTACAATACTGCTCAACTGGCCCAACAGTTTGGACTCATCTAGATAGTTCCTCTACCACCATACATTTTAGAAAACAAATCTTTTTCTGGTAGGAGTGTGTACTCATTAGCATATACTCTGTATCTACTTCAATCCTGTCTTTAGCAAGAATTTCTGCATTCATTGAATGTCACCAAACCACTCGAGAGTTCACTTATTGGTGGACAGGATATGTGAATCAGAAATTATCCCATCATTTAGAAGAACTCCTAGCCATTGTGGCTCGTGATCTAGGGTTGAATGGCTTTGGTGACTCTGGTAAGATTTAGAAATTTGCTGCTACTGCATTCTATCTGCTGCAAGCACTAAATGTTGATGTTATTTGCAGGTTCTGTTCAGGCCTCCTCTAAGGAAAATGACAGTCCTGAAGTGGATTCTGCCGTGTCGACAAGAACTCCAGCAACTTTCCAAAAGTTTGGAAAGACCGTTGCTGTCAGGTCTTTGGCAAAAGTTCTGGTGTTGGACAGCGGCTAATATACTCGAAAAGAACTCTTCCCTCCACTAGTCTGCCAAAGGTGTATACCATCCCTGACTCTCTTGAAAATGTAGCTCTTCTATTTTAAGTAAATCATTATGCAAATTACTAACCTCGAGAGTACTCCCTTTGTTTTTTTTTTTTTGCAGATTGATTATGACTCCCCTTCTTCTCAAGCACCTCTACCTCCAAAGAAAAAGAAAAGCACTCCATCTGTTACTCCTCGTAGGGCTGTTGACATCTAGGAATTTTGGGGAAGTTGGTCAGTCGGACTCCAATCTTGGTTCCTCGAACTCTAGTTGTTGGGGCTTAAAGTTCTTCTGGCCCAGAACCACTCTCTGATGACAAGATCATTGCAACAAAGAAGCTCCCGAAGATTCTTAGCGGCACTGAGCTTGAGACTTGTATGAACCATTCAAGGTTCAACAATCTGATGATTGCAATAGAAAAAACTCTCCAGGCTTCTGACTTGTCTGACTTTGTCTGTGGAAAGCTTCTGAAATTTTCAAAAGATCTCCTCATTCTTATCTCTGACTTCAGCAACAATAGGGTTCACCTTTCAGAATTGAAGAAGAGAAATGGGAGGAGCTTGATGCTAAATTTCATAATCAGGGCAGTGAGCTGCAATCTTCTTTGGTTGCTGAGGAAGAGGAGTGAAGGACCATTAAAGAACTAAAACGAAGAATTATCACCCTTCAGGCCGAAGTGAGGCTACATGAAGAGACTCTGACTGGTATTTCTTAGAAAAATGTTGTCACTCTTAAGGATTCTTAGGATGTGTATGCTCAGGTATCCAAGATGGATGATCATGCAGCCACTATAGCTAATGAAAAGTCCTTCATTGAGGTGAATATTGTAGCTACCATTGCCAAATGGGACCAGCTAAAGGATATATATGCTAAGTTGAATATCCCTTCTGAAGAAGCTTCTCTTTCGATTGCTATTGTGCCGATTGACGTGTCGTTGGCTGATGATGAAGCTGCTAAGGATGCCTCTGGAAGTGATGCTTGATAACCCTTAATCCTAATGAATTTATTACTTCTTCCCCCTGTTTCTGTTTTCCCTAGGTTTCCATTGAGGTTCACTTGAAAGCTCCTTGTAACTTACTGAATTTTGATTATTTTTTTTTTGGACTTTTTTGGTGGTGTATTTTGAATGGATTGGGTAGAATGGATGAGGTTTTATTCTGTGTAAAAATATTTTTTGACTTTTTTCATAGGGTAGAAGGTTAGCACAAAATAGACTTATCCATACCTTCCTATAGAGTATGGTAATACCTTTTGAGATACTTCCCATTTATAGGATGCTTGTGTTGAGTCCCATCCAGATCTTGTAAATAGTAAACACCTCCTTTCTTCACTTCTGTCACCTGATAGGGTCCTTCCCAGGATTGTGACCATTTTCCATATGTTGAGTCTCTTTGACCAATAGGGAGAATGACTTTCTAGACCAAGTATGCAACAACAAATGTCTTTTCTAGTACTCTCCTGTTGTAAGCCTTCATAACATTCTGCTTCAAAACTTGAAGATGATCATAGGCAGAAAGTCTGATTTCATCAAGGCTATCTAATTCGTCATGGCCTGATAGTAATCTGCATGAGATAATTGATTCTGCAAAGCTACCCTTGTTGATTTGATTGTCATCTCCATAGGAAGAACTACATCCTGCCCATAAGTCGGCATAAATGGTGTAGCTCCTGTTGCTGTCCTTTTTGATGTTATGTAGGCCCAAAGAGCTTCTAAAAGAGCCTCATGTCAAGCTCTTGGTCTATTCTCCACCATTCTCTCGATAACGTTTTTCAACACTTTGTCAATAGACTTTGCTTAGCCCATCCCCTGAATGACCATAGTTTCACAATTGCTTGCATGGTAGTAGCTAGTACATGTTGAATATGTCGTGTATCTGACAAGGCTGATGTCCCTTGAAGTATTGAATACAATCTGTCAGGATAAAAGGCCAATAGTATCCATACCTTCTGATGATCCACTGTGTAGCAAATAACTACACTCCGTATGTATGTCAGTACGGTTCCAGAAGATTGGCAGCTCAAAGACAAAAGAGCTTTATCTAGAAGTAGTTTATCTGACAGTTCAAACAGTTCATGGTTACAATTAGGCTAGAGCAGTTCAATAGGAGGTTACCAGAGGTGGTTAAATTGTCTTAGGAACTGGCATAATTGTATCCACTGACAAACTTGCAAGACCTATAAATACATATCATTCCCACATTTTTAAGGGGATTATTGGACACTCTACTCTAATAAAAGATCAGACATGCTGGTATTTTCTTAAAGCTTTCTATTTATACATATTCTATACTTCGATGCAAATCTAGCATCGACAATTGGCACCGTCTGTGGGAAACGAAGAGTTCTTTAATATAAGCCATGTCTCAAGATCCGGAAGTGTCAAGATAGGAAGAACTGCTTCATCCAGATGAGGATAAGGCTCAATACAATCATGATGAAATAGAAGGGCAAATTCCAAATGAATTGGAATTAGAAGAAGCCCTCTTAAAGGCAAAAGAGGACTTGCTAGAGAGACAAGAGCATGCTCAAGCTCTAAGGGAAAGACTCCAAACCATGAGGAGAAAAAGGAAGTGTTTGGCTAGTGAAATCCAGAGTGTTGTCCATGGTGTCAGGGATGCAGACCCAAAGCGTGTTCAGGAGCATGACAGCGATAGCATTGGGAGGTCCCACCGGAGGAGGGGACTAGTTATGGAGAGGAGAAGGCGCATTCCATCTCCAAGGGGTGCGAGGAACAAATCCCCACAGCCGTCTAGGAGGATAAGGGGCCAAAGCCCTTTCCCAGGAATTAGAATGAAGAAAGACACTGAGGAGGTCCTATGGAGCGCTCAGAAGAAGGCCGAACAAAGCCTCAGAAAAATGATTTCCATACCCTTTGTGCGGGCTCTGTGACTGGAAGATCCACCAAACAAGTTCTCACCTCTGGATTTGTAGTCTATGACGGGAAAACAGATCATGTAGCACATATTTCAGCCTACAATCATAAGATGACTCTATGGGCAGGCAGGTCAGGACGGACTCATGTGCAAAATGTTTCCGTCTAGCCTCGGGACTACAGCCATGAAATGGTTCCACCAACTTCCAAAGAACTTAGTTTCGTCTTGGAAGGAGTTAGCACGGATCTTCGTAGCAAGGTTCATAGCAAATAGTCGAGACCCAGCAACATTGGATACGCTGTTTGCTTTACATTGGATACGCCGCCAGGTATTCAGATACCTACGCGGATATAGAAGATTGTGATGAAAGGACCGCAGTGGCTACTTTTTGCCTCGGGCTCCCTCGTGATTATAAATTGTGAGAAAGTTTGACGATGGCTCCACCCAAAAGCATGGCTACGCTCTAAGACAGGATTAAGCAATACGTCAAACTAGAAGAGGACAAGAAGGGGGATCAGCAGTATATTTCCCAAAAAAGGACCCAATAGAAGGATAATAGAAAGTTTGAAAAGAATAGCGGACAAGGAAAAGAATCAAAGAAGGACCCAAAGCCCAGTTCTTATGAGGCAGTAAAAACAATATTTAAAGACCCAATTTTCTGAATTCTGCCTCAGATCACGAACAAGCCGTATTTTCAGCGTCCAAATAAGATGTCAGGGGATCCGTCCACTCGAAACCAGTCCAAATGGTGTTCCTATCATAGAGACAAAGGCCACAGGATGGAAGACTGTAGAGAGTTCAAATGACACTTGGAAGAATTGGTACGGTAAGGGCATCTTAAGGAGTTCATTGACAAAGAAAAAGACCGCTGCCGAAAAGAAGGCAGAGCTCCAACCAAAGGAACGAGGAGAACCTTTGCACTACGTAGTTAATTTTATTGATGCAATGGTGCCGGACGCACAACTTAGTGGCAAAATGAGGCGGATGGAGTATAGGAAGGCCCGACATCAGCAAGAGCTGATGCAGATGGATTTTAATCACAAGTTAGGAACCAAGAGGCCGAGGGAGACAACTACAATCACTTTTACAAAGGAAGATGCAACAATGGTGATCTTCCTGCATAATGACGCTCTTGTGATCTCTCTACAAATTAGAGCAGCGATAGTGAAGCGAATGATGGTAGACCAGGGTAGCTCCACAAAGATCATGTATTATTAACTCTTCCAAAAGTTAGGGAAAACTCATGCAGACTCGATTCATGTTCCAACACATCTGGTAGGACTTAATGCAACCCCAGTTTGGCCACTTGGAAGGATAAGAGTGCCAGCCATGGTAGGTCCAAGAACAGTTGAGGTGGATTTCCTTGTCATGGATCTGCCCTCGACGTATAATGCAATCATGGGCAGGACCTGGCTTCATTTGATGGAGGTTGTTCCCTCCTCCTATCATCAGATACTCAAATTCCCCTACAGGGACAAGGTGGCGGAAATAAGAGAAGACCAGACTGCCTCAAAAGAGTGTTTTATGGCAAAAGCAAAACTAGTAGAAAGAATAATGATGATGGAGGAAGAGGCTCTAGTCCTAGAGGAAGTTGGAAAGGAGCCTGCCACTAAGTAGTGAAAGAACTTGAGAAGGTGCAAGTTATAGCCGAGAGTTTTGACAAATACTTCTTGGTGGGACTGGCTTGCCCACACCAGAGAAGAAATTCCTAATTGGGATGCTAAGGAGAAATGTGGGGGTGTTTGCATGGACCCTCTATGAGATGTCAGGGGTGGATCCGGAGTTGGCAGTCCATAGATTGAATGTTAAACCAAGTTTCAGACCTGTGATTCAAAAGGGTAGAAGGTCGGCTGTTCAACACACGGAGGCCGTAGTTCAAGAAGTGGAAAACCTGTTGGAAGTTATGTCCATAAGGAAGGTCTAGTATCCCGAATGGCTCTCGAACACAGTGGTGGTCCGAATAAAAGATGGAAAATGGAGGATTTGCGTTGATTTCACCGATTTGAACAAAGCTTGTCCAAAAGATTTGTTCCCGCTTCTTAAAATCTATCACTTGGTGGATGCGACATAAGGAACGGTAAGGATGAGCATCCTAGACGCTTATAGGGGGTACCATCAAATCCCGATATATTCATCTGATCAGGAGAAGACATCGTTCATCACTCCCAAAGGTATATTTTGTTACCAAGTAATGTCTTTTGGCCTAAAGAACGTAGGTGCCACATTCGAGAGGATGGTGACAAAGATCTTTGGACCTCTAATTGGCAAGACTATGGAGATTTACATAGATGACATGGTGGTAAAGAGCAAATTTGAGCGGGACCATCTAATGCATCTTCAGGAGGTGTTTGATGTCTTAAGGGGAAACAATTTGAAGCTGAATGCTAGCAAATGCCTTTTCAGAGTTAGTACGGGTAAATTCCTAGGCCATCTTGTTACACAACGAGGAATTGAAGCCGACCCAACGTAGATCTAGGCTATTCAATGTTTGGAAAGACCCACCAAGGTGAAGGAGATACAGAAACTGAGCGGCATAGAGACAGCACTAAATAGGCTCATCAGTATTTCCTTAGATAGATTCAAGCCTTTCTTTCAACTACTTAAGTCGGGGAGAGCTTTCCAATAAGATAAGGAATGTGAGGTGGCCTTTCTTGGGTTTAAAAGTTACTTGCAGAAACCCCAACTGTTGTCCACTCCTAAGGAAGAAGACACGCTTCAACTATATAGCAATGTCAAACGATGCAGTCAGCACTATGATCTTGAGAGAAGAAAGGAAGATCCAACACCAAATCTACTACGTAAGTTAGACAATGCTGGATGCTGAGACAAGGCACTCGCCCCTAGAGAAACTCTTCTTGGCATTGGTAATAGCTTCTAGGAAGTTGAACCATTATTTCCAGGCATATCCGGTGGAAGTGGTGACAGAATATCTACTGAAGCCATTGTTAGGAAAAGCAGACATGTCTGGAAGGGTTGCCAAGTGGTTAGTTGAATTGGCCCAATATGATTTGCAGTTCGTCCAAAGGATAGCCATTAAAGCTCAGGTCCTAGTCGATTTTATTGTAGAATTCACCACAAAGCAACAGCCTGAGAAAGCCAACCATACATGGAAGGTACAAGTAACTCCTGCACGTCTTTGGAAAATACAGGTTGATGGTTCTTCAACAAGACGAGGGTCTGGAGCAAGAATTATGCTCATAGCACCGGAAGGAGAAGTGTCAGAAGTGGCTATACGATTAAGGTTCCCAACAACAAATAATGAAGTAGGTATGAGGGCTTGTTTCAAGGAGTCCAGAATGCTCTAAGGATCGGGGCAAAAGAGTTGGTGATCTATTCAGACTCTCAATTGGTAGTCAATCGACTCACTGGTCTCTACAATGCCAGAATGGCAACCATGGCAGTCTACAGTGGAAAAAACCAAAGAGTTGCTCGATCGATTTCAAGATTATAAGGTAATACAAATTCCAAGGGAATAGAATGACCACGCAAATGCTTTAGCTACCCTTGCCTCAGCCGGCCAACTGGGGGTGAAGAGGGTTATCCATGTACAAGCGTTTGAACGACCAAGCATAGATGAGTTGCCAGAAGAGATACGATGCGTAGAAGAGCAAGCGCCAAGTTGGATGGATTTGATCATTGCTTACTTGAGGGATGACATTCTTCCCAAAGATAAGAAAGAAGCCAGAAAGTTGCCAATCAAAGCAGCGCGCTTCTAGTTGTCTCATAACCAAATGCTCTATAAGAAGTCTTTCTCATGTCCTTACTTACTATCTGTTCATCCAGGTAGGGTGGAGGACATGTTGTTTAAGATTTATGAAGGTTCTTGCGAAGCACATACAGTAAGAAGGATGCTTGCATTTAGAGCAATCACCCAAGGCTTCTGGTGGCCGTACATGCAGAACGATGCTTTGCAGTATATGAAAAAATGTGATAAGTGTTAGAAATTCACACCAATCCCCTACCAATCGATTGTAGATCTTTGTCCTCTTACAAGTCCTTAGCCTTTTGCCCAGTAGGGGTTGAATATTGTTGGACCGCTTCCTCGAGCTATTGGCAATAGAAGGTTCTTGATTACCGCAATTGACTATTTCATAAAATGGATCGAGTCAAAGCCTCTCGTAACAATCCGAGACATATAAACAAGGAAGTTCGTTTGGGAAAATATCATAACCAGGTTTGGAATCCCTCATGCCTTGATCAGAGATAACAGAACTTAGTTTTCTAATGCCAAATTTAAAGAATTTTATGGAGGATATGGGATAAAGAATCTCTATTCCACCCCTACCTACCCACAGTGCAATGGTCAGGCAGAGGCGTCCAACGAGATCATCTTAGATGGGATTAAGAACAGGTTGGAGTCTTCCAAAGGAAGATGGGTAGAAGAACTCCCGTCAGTATTGTGGGCATAGCGAACCACTCCTAGCAGGTCTACGGGAGAATCCCCATTTGTGTTGGCTTATGGAGCAGAGGTTGGCATTCCCTTAGAAATAGACCTTTCAACTCTCCGAACGCAGATGTTTGAGGAAGGCAACAATGATATGACAATGGAGAGGAACCTGGATTTACTGCAGGAAAGAAGAGATCAGGCTATGGTGTGTCTGGCTGCCTACCAACAAGTGTTGTCCCGATCCTATAATAAAAATGTTAAGACAAGAAGCTTTGAAGTTGGGGACTTCGTCTTGCGAAAAGTCTTATCCCAGACTAAGGATCCTACCGATAGAAACTAGGTCCGAACTGGGAAGGACCTTTCCAAGTCATAGCACGGGTCAGCCAAGGAGCCTACAAGCTAGTTAGACAAGATGGCAGAAGTGTCCGTGGAACTTGGAATATCTCCAACCTAAGAAGATTCTATGTGTAACTCCGATTATGGCTATCTTAAGCCTTCGACAACATATCATCAATAAAAGAATAAGTTTTCTCTTCCTCTAATTGTGCATTTTGCTACTTATTCAAGCTAACTTATGAAACTTACAAAAATTTTAAGATTTAGCCGTGCAATTTAATCCTTACTCAGGCTTCAACTTATCAAAGATATTGATTCTTGGCTCCAAGACAAATAAGCTAAAAGAGTCTTAGTCAAAAAATAAATCGGAGTGGTTTTCACTAAGAAGCGATTGGAAAGGAGGCCAGAAGTTACTTCAAAAATGCTGCTTAACCGTTTCAACAATAACTTCACACGTCTCGATTGCTAACCCATAACAGCTCAACCATCTTGTCACTTCTGCCTATAAATGGACATGAGAAAGGTACAGAATGACGAAATAAAAAGAAAGAAACAACAATTGTTATCAACAATGAGTTCTTCTTCACGTCCCGCTAAT
Source organism: Tripterygium wilfordii (assembly GCF_013401445.1). NCBI lineage: Eukaryota > Viridiplantae > Streptophyta > Magnoliopsida > Celastrales > Celastraceae > Tripterygium > Tripterygium wilfordii. Next base: position 6,446,668 of record NC_052240.1, read on the forward strand.
GTCCAACCTAAGAAAAGGTCTAAGGTAGAGGACGAGGATGAAGATCAGATCGATCTCGAACATCCAACAGGTGTCCCCCTTAAAAAGAAGGCTAAGTTGGAATAGCAGGATGAGGATATGATCGTCCTCGAACAACCAGCGAACAAATAACCTAAGCAAGTGATTGAAAAAGAAGATGAAGACGATGATGAAGAATTGAAAGTTATCGAGTCATTCCTAACTAAGAGTGCAGAAGACTAAGTGGAAGATTTGAAGGAAAAACTAAGTATCTAAAGGGGGAATTCCAGAATGTTAACAATTGCAACAAGAAGCTTATAAGCGCTCTACGAATTGTTATGCACTCACTCACCCAGATATATGACATGGCCTGGGTGGCGACAATGGCTCAAGACCCATAAAGGCTTCGGATGTCTCTCTTATACCTCTCAACCCATGTTAAATTTGTTCTAGACAGGGCGGGGGTAGCTTTAGCAATATGGTCCATCTGAAATTTAATCTGTAGTCTTTTTCCCTTTATGCAATAACTAAGGTTTTTATGAGTAAATACCTGTAGGTACAGATAAAAACGACGTCTCATGCAAGATTTCAGCCAAAGAGGTTTGGTTCCAAGAAAAAGATAAATGAATTTTAGCCAAAGAGGCTTTATTCCAAGAAAAAGACAAATGAGCTTCCAAGAAAAAGAAAGAAAGTCTTAGCCAAAGAGGTTTAATTAAAAAAAATTTAAGCGGCCAATGAGGCTTTATTTCAAGAAAAAGACTAAGAAAAGTCTAAGCCAAAAAGTCTTTAGTCCCAGGAGCATTGGTGTTCGGCCCAATGCTATCTTCACAAAGTTTCTTTAGGCTTGGGTGAGGATAGTTGGGGGCAGGCCATTGGAAGAAGTCCTCCAACCACGCTTCATGATCTGGAGGAATCTTGAGTGCGAGAAGTGTACAACCACGCCAAAGTCCAAATGTTCATTGGATTCAATAGCAAGAGTTTCTGTATATTTCTTGCAGCACTAGGCTATACTTTCCTCAACCGCCTTCATCTTCTCTGCCTCAGCTCTGGACAATTGGTTTTTGGTTTTGGAAAGCTCGCTCTGGGTCTTCTCTATCTCTTTGTTGGCTTTAACAAGCTTCTTTTCAAGAATGGATTTGTCTTGCACGATCTTCTCTAAATCAGCTTACATAGTCTTCGACTTAGCCAAAGAAGAGCCGACGAATGGGGTTGAGGATCCTCTGATAGGTCGAGGAGATCCAAATTCGTTTGCCCAGGGACTAAATTTAGTCTTAGAGAGATCGGGGATGGACATATCCCTCAGAGATCCAGAAGACCCGCTCATGGAAAGAACCTCTACAATCATACGAAATAAATGGTACGTATATTAGTACATATAAAAAAACTAACTAACTAAATAAAGCAAAGGAAATCAAACCTTGGCGTAAGGGGAGGGAGTGTTCATTGGAAGTATCCTGAAGGTCATCAGTATCCTGGCCCTCTTCACTCTCATCCTCGGGAGGAGCAACTGTTGCCAAAGAGTGCTTCCTCTTACGCTTCTGTTGTCGCTGCCAGGCTGGGGGTACCTTGAAATACTCACATGATTCTTCAATGGACACGCCAGGGGGGAGAGGAGCAAAGCCATGATAAGAAGGCTTACAACCAAAAAGCACTAGCGCAGATCTCTAAAACTTACCACCAAGCCTGGAGCTAGCATAAGAGCCATCAAGGACCCTCTGCACAGCCTCATTAAGTTCATCCGAGAGCGTGGGAATACGACCTAAAACAAACAAAAAATTAGCAAAAATACATATACATATATATGTATACACCACAAGAAATGAAAGATCAAAATAAAGGCATACCTAGGGGCTCCCCTTTACGAGAAATAAAGTCGCTCCAGTGACCAGAGATGAGCATATAATCCACGTCTTTATTGGAGTTTGAAAGACAATGAATTAATATAGCGTCACACTTCGATAACAAGTAATACTTGCCATCTGAACTCTTCTTCTTGAGGATTGAGTAGCAACAGAGAAGGTCAATGGCTGTGAGTTTTTTCTTCAAGAAAGAGTTCATTTGCATCACACCCCCGATGATCCGATAAGCATTCGGAGCTAACTCCGAAGGATGAAGATCCGTATAGATGAAGAACTCTTGAAAGAGGTTTGGCATGGATAAAGCTAAACCAGTTTCTACTTCTTTGGCTAATCACTTCAGGTTGTCCAATTCATAAGGTCCTCAATCAGAAGAGGAAATTGCATACATGTCACAGGTTGCATAAGCTAATGCAGTTGAAAGTTTAAAGTATGCTATGGTGTGCACCAGGCCAGATTTGGTGCAGGTTGTTAGTATGGTTAGTAGGTTTATGGCTAATCCAGGGAAAAAACATTAGCAAGTTGTGAAGTTGATTCTCCGATATTTGAGAGGTATGACTGATTATGGGATTTGTTTTGGTACAACTGATGAGCATATTACAGGGTTTGTAGACGCGGACTATGCAGGTGATTTGGATGGTAGAAAGTCTATTTCGAGATATGTATTTACACTAGCTAGTGGTCCTATCAGTTGGAGGTCTACTATGTAGAGTATGGTTGCCTTGTCTACAATAGAGGTAGAATACATGGTATTGACAGAGGGTGCGAATGAAGCATTATGGTTGAAAGGGTTGTTTGCAAAAACTGGTTTTACGGGTTAGTCTCCTTCTCTATTTTGTGACAGTCAGAGTGATATTGACTTATCAAAGAATCATGTGTACCATGCCCACACAAAGCACATAGCAGTGAGGTATCACAAGATTAGGGAGTTAGTGTCTTCAGGTGAGATTTTGTTGAAACAGGTGCATACATCGGAGAATGCAGCGAATATGTTGACAAAGGTGCTACCATTAGAGAAGTTCAAACATGGTTTGGACTTGCTCCAACTTTTACAGTGTTGATCGCAAGGAGGTTGGCGCTTTAGGTGGAGATGCTCAAGGGTGAGCAAGTCTTCGAAGGGAGTGAATATTAGCCAAGGTGGAGATTATTAAATAATGGCTCATATTAGAAGCTTTATTTTACCTAAAGGCTCTGAGAAAAGGGGAGCGTAGCGTACCAATCGAGCAGTTGCTTGACCTATGCTCAATAGTTGCTCGACCCCAACTGCCCAACAGTCGTTCAACAGATGCTCGAACCTAGACTGGTCTGGAATGGGCAGCAGCTAGAGCTTGACAGATACTCAATAGGCGTTCAACAGATGCTCGACAGGATTAACAACAATCTTGTTGGTATTACTGATGTGGGTTGGTTATTTTTGTATGGGGGGGGTAAAATTGTATTTTTGGGTACCTAAGTAGATGGTATATAAGGGTTACAAGCCCTACCCGAATGTAACTAAGGAATTTCCTATATTGAAAAGCAGCCGCAAAAACCCCGAGGACGTAGGCACATTGCCGAACCTTGTAAATCCTGTGTCCTTCTTCTCTTACTCTTTTTGACTGCTTCTTGATAGTGCTCTATAATCTATGATCGCTTGTGAGGGAACCTAGTTTTCAACAATAATGACATTCTTGAATAGTGACTTCAATGAGGAGATCTATATGAAATAAAGTCAAACGAACAACCGGAAGAATTTAAAGTCAAAGGACAAGATAATAAAGTCCGTAGACTTATCAAGTCATTGTATGGACTTATACAAGCTCCTAAGCAATGACATGAAAAATTCAATCAAATGATAATTCGAAATGACTTTTGGATTAATGAGTGCAACAAATGCGTGTACTCAAAAACTAATTTAAGTGGTTGTGTACTCGTATGTCTATATTTCGATGACATGTTGATTATTGGAACTAACATTGAACTTATTAAACTAACCAAAAAGATACTCGAGAAAAATTTCGACATGAAAGATTTTGGTGTTGTTAACGCTATTCTAGGCATCAAAATTCTGAGACATTTAGATGGCGTAGGTTTAACACAATCTCATAACATTGCGAAAGTGATGGAAATGTTTAAAGGTTTCGGCATTAGAGATGTTAATTGGCAGTATCATGTACACCATGAATCGTTGACATCAATGCTCAAGAAAGATAACTTTGCTTGGAATGACGATGCTACAGGGTGTTTGAAGAGCTGAAGACGGCCATGACCCAACCTCCAGTGTTAGCATTGCCCAACTTCGAGAAGTCATTTGATTTGTATACAAATGCAAGCAGAGAAGGGATTGGGGCTCTATTGGTGCAAGATAAGATACCTTTGTTACAAAAATTATGTGTATATACCAGGCATGCCAGGGCTGCGAGGAGAGATACTTGACCATTTTCACAATAGCAAAGAAGGAGGACATTCTGGTTGGCTGAAGACATATGTGAAAATTAATAACTTTTTCTACTGGAAAGGACTGAAGCTAGACATAAAGAACTATGTGGTAGCACGTGACACCTACCAAAAGGTGAAGTATGACTATAAGGCACTTATAGGGCTACTGCAACCACTTCCTATACTTAAAAGGGTTTGGGAAGACCTGTCCATCGATTTTATAGGGGAGCTACCAATCAACCAAGGGTATAGAGCAATTTCAGTGGTGGTAGATAGGTTGAGCAAGGGAGTACACTTCATTCTACTACAGCACCCTTTTACGACGAGTGGCGTGGCCAAGCTTTTGTGGAGAATGTGGTGAAACTTCATGACTTTCCAAGGAGTATTGTGACATACAGAGGTAAGTTGAAGACGAGTTCCTCTTACCATCCTCAGATGGATGGGCAAACAAAGGAAGCGAACAAAGCTTTGGAGCAATATCTCAAGCACTACTGTCGTGAGGAACAAGCAAGGTGGAAGGAATATATTCCTTGGGTAGAGTACTAGTATAATACAATGTATCACCATGCCTTCAAGACAAGCCCACATATCACTATGCCTTCAAGATAAGCCCATTTGAGGTGACGTATGGGTGATGTATCTCCTGTTGGCTTAAGCTTACCCCATTGTTCGAGGTCTGTGGCATGGGAATTTTAGGCATTAAAGGCATAAGAAGCTACGATCCATTCATTTCATTAGAAGTTCTAGTTTGACTAATGGGGCTCCTTTGCTTGAATTGAACAGACATGAATTCCGAGACGTAGAACCTCTCTCTGATACATTTTTCGTGGACCTCCTGCCTGAGCCTGGATTTTAGTTACTATAGCCATAGGCACACGTCCAGTGGCCATATTGGTTTTCTGATAGGCATCCATTTTGATTATCTTCACAACTCTTGGTACATCATCTTTCAACATGGCCGATCCTTCCTTAATAGAAGCAAAATCCATAGAGCCTTTCATATTTAATATCAACCCATAGTCTCTCTCATGTGGGTGAATTAATGCAACACGCTCTTCGCACTGGCACTTGCAGACCCACCATTACCTATAATCTTGCAAATCCTTATCAGTGCCTGTATTTCTCCTATCATTAGCTTTCATAAAAACATCCAATAGCTTTTCCTAGGGCCTCTACCACATCATTGGAGTGACAGATCAACGGAAGTCCCTAGATCTAAACCTAGTAGGGTATTTCTTTGAAGTTGAGATTAGAGGTCGTCATCCCCGCTTCCAGTTTTTGCAAAACCAACAAGTGATTGTCAAAGTACCATGGCGCTTCCTCCAAATCTTCATAAGAGAGATGATTTGGGAATGTAAATTGAAACCCCAGCCGCTGTCTTGTTTGCAATCCGATGAGAGAAATTTCTCGTCTAAACTATTTTTGAATTCATGGAGGTTTTCCACCATTTTCGTTGAGTCTAATTCTACAATTTCTTCCTCATGATACGCACCTTCGACCTTAACCTAGCAATAGAAGGTTATGGAACACAGGAGAAGAATACAGAAAGAATGATAGAAGACTGAACAAGAGGAGATACTTTTCATTTCATAAAACTGCCAAATACAACTAAGTGTCTCTCTAATATACTAATCTTTCACACGTGATGCTAACAGAATCATACACGTGACACTATATCAATGGAGGAACTTCTAAAAATACAATTTAGCCGCACAAAAAAAAAAAAAAAAGAGTTCCATAAGATGAAGTAGATCGTTCAAAAAATGAACAATGTTTACAATGAAAGATGACAATGAGTGTACAAACATTCATTCAAAAAATCTAGGGGGAAAAAAAGAAGAAAATTGTAGAATTCTAAGTAATTGAAGCTCAACAGTATTATTATATCATCTGAATTTAAGATTATAGCTTGTCAAAACAAAATTATGATAATAGGAAAAGAAAGAAAAATTCATTAAGATACTTCCAAATTTTATTAAGGGTAATACTTCGACTTCTATAGCAGTACTATACAACTATCCTTGCAGGTCCCAACTTACACATTTTAAATCAAATTCTTCTATGCCATATAAAAAATAAAAAATTCTTGGACATAAGAATTAAAAAAATAAAACAAGGTCTAGCAGCAGTATGTGTAAAATAGGGAAAACACACAAAAAATAATTAATAAACAAAGTAATGATAGCTTAAAATTTTTAGTTCAAACATAGGACCGACTCTCTAAAGCTCCCAACAATTCATTGGAAGGTCCTCTTCGAACCCTGTCAGTCATTGTAGTGAGAAAAGAAGAGTATTGTACAATAAAATTATCAGTACTGAATTGTTAAATGAGCCAAGGAATGGTTGAAAATTTTGCGTATTGTACAATAAAATTATCAGTACTGAATTCGTAGTTCTCATTGACATTCAACAAATGATGAGACATTTTTCTAGAGATAACATCCTACCTCTACAATTCAAAGCTTGATCAACATCACAAATTTATGTAACACTATTCAGACAAAGTCTAAGAAACAGCTTCAAAAGAAACGTTAAGGCAGAGCCTCCACAAGGCAATCGACGTTGATGAAATGGCAAGGAAATGTAGCAGAATGTAGGGAGATTTGTTGCAAAAAAAAAGAAAAGGAATCTTATAAGAGTGTATGATGACTACTACAAACTGCACAAATGAAATGGAAAAAGACCAGCTTTTTTTTTAAAAAAGGGTCCAGGACGGCAGGACCCATATATTGAAAAATGATGGCAAAAGCACTCTAGCCACCCATAAGGTGGAATACAAATCGTAACTACCAAAATTACACCCTTTCCTTTATAAAGAGAAGTACCTGCATCTTCAAATCATCTAAACAAAAAGTCACCATCTTCAAGCAATATCCTGTTGCCAGCATTGTTTATCAGTTTCCACAATGAAGCTCTTCAACAAGTATATAGTAAAAGATGTGGCAGCGAGTATCGATGAAGGTCATAAAAGTCCCTCTGCCCCTCGACCCTACCCTTCTCTCATACACGCGAGAACGCATTTCAACTCATTTCTCCCTCCACCAACTTTTCACCCTTGACTCCATTGCTCTCTTGCCAGTTTCAAAAGTGCAGACAAACATCTATGCACTCGTGCTCTTGTCTATATCATATCATAACATTACGTTAGCTTGCCATGTCTTTAAAGGTCATACAAGTAAATTTATCAATACTTAACAAGGCAAACACAAAATTACATGCCAACTATACATGCCTATGGAGCAAATCAACAAGCATAAAACATCAAGCCAAGTGACATAAACACTTCCATGTTTCAAATCCATAAACCATATCACATTCAGGCAGCTTGACAAGGCATTGTGCATATCTTCTGGCATTCCCCTAATCGTCCTTTGAACACGTAATTTCAATGTAGGAACTATAAAGTGTGATTGCACCCACAAGATACCACCTTACGTAATTGTCATCGTGCACACTGGAATAGGTGGTCTTGAAGGTTCTTTAATTCTTTGGATAGGTGAAGTTCCCTGCAGAAATATTAGGAAAGAAACAGAGGCAGCGTTAGAATTAAACACCTGGCAATCCTAGTAAAGCTTGAAAAATATGCCACGAATGCAAGGTAGGCAACAACGAAAATTTGAAGGAGAATCACCTTCGGAGGGGAAGGAAATAATAGCAGTAGGTAGAAAACTAAGGACTGATGTGCAAAGATGAAGAAAGCTATTAATAGCTAAGTATGCAAAGAGTAGGATTTCAAAGGTCTCCAGAATGTAAAACAAGAAAAAGAGAAAAGGCAGACATTAATAAACTTAAGGCTCCAAACTATCAAAAGGCAAATCAATGTTAATCCAAACGGATCGGCCGGATTAAACGGAACAAATATTCAAACCATTGACTATCAAAATAAAAGAAGGGTTCAAGGTAATTAATTATTTCAGCACTACTTTGAGAATATTTGCTGGTGATTAATCTTGAGACTAACACAAGCGTCGGAGTGTTTGCGGCCGTACCACGGCCGTCAGGCTCGCTAACCTTTGTCGTTTTCAGGGTTAGAGTAGCGAATATTCAAGGGAGTTCTAGCCGAACAGACTATAAGCCTGTTTTGGAGTGTTTAGATAGAGTGTAATTTTTATTCACTACATTTTGGCGATCACAGTGGGAGAAGGATATCTTTTCCACGAAGAAATACTTTCAACTATATTGACACGAAGCAAGCTAGAATTCTAAGACCACCATCATACGGGAAGTCAGAGGGCAGAGTGACCCCTAGCAACAACTAAATGAAGAAGAGGTAGCACAAGGAGCCATTCCCTAGGCCAACGATAGAGGTATCACCTCGCCAACTGTTAATGTACCAGGGAGAGGGTTGCTCCCAACTAAGACCAAGATGGAGGAGGAGATCTATTGAACACCACAATATCTGGAGTCCTTGAAGTAGGGGTTTACCGAAGTGAGGTAGAAGAAAAAATTCTCACTCGAAAGCCCTCCACAAAGGACAGATAACCAAATTTCTTAGGGTTGAGGCGAATCACGCTCAGAGAGGACACAATTGCCTGACAGACAATCGTACACCAAAAACGCATAAGGGAGCGACATTCCCACCATGTCGAAGCAAACCCCAGGAACCAAGAAACAGGGACAATAAAGTGTATTGGAATGATAATGAGCAAGACGCAATGAGAGCCAACCTATTTATAAGGCCAACAAAGGGTCATCTTTTTGAAATGACTCCCTCCCAATTCACGCAGGAGATCAGAAAGTGAGAAGTGCCAAGAAGGTTAGTTATGCCTACATTCGGGCAGTTCAACAGCCGAATTGACCTTATCGAGCTGGACTAGTTCATGCGTAGGATAATCTTATGGCAAGGGTACGAGACAATCCTCTGCAAAATCTTTCCATCGTCCTTAGTACGAGTCGCATCTTGATGATTCCACCAACTCCCACCAAACTCAATATCCACATAGTGGGAATTGGCGAAGCAATTCATCAATTGATTTATTGCTAGGAGCCGAGAACCAAAAAACTCAGCACCCTCATAACCATGAAGCTGAAGTGTGGAGAAGAAATTTCTGACTATCTGTCTTGTTACTTGGAGGTGTACGCGGATGTGGAAGGATGTAATGAGTGAACGATGGAAACATCCTTCAGCATAGGGTTGCTGAAAGAGTGTAAGCTTAAATAGTCCTCAACACTCTACAAGCAAAAAACCATAGCAACCCTACAAGATCAGGTATAGAGGTATTCGAAGGTGGAGGTAGCCAAGGGAAAGAGGTCGATCTCGCTTAAGAGGGAGGAAAATAAACCCCAATAAAACCAATCCAGGCATGACAGCATAAACAACTCTAGTCAGACAAAGTCAAGCAGGACATCATGAAACTCCGCAAATAGCGTGGAATTCACTATGCCTATCCACAAGATCTTTTAACAGATCCGAGAGGAGCCTTATATCGTCATGCCATGAAGGATGACAGGAAACCCAACAAAAGGGACGGAAGGAGGTGTTGTTCTTTTTATAGAGACAGTGCACACTTGACTGGAGAATGTGCCAACCAGTGCCAACACTTGGAAAACATCGTAAGACAGAGGAAGTTGGCATAGTTTCTAAAACAAAAATGCTAAATATCCCAACATTTGTTGTCCCAAGTCTTTCCCAGGGCATTTGCACAAAGGCTTGATGACATGGACACCACATTTGAAGTTTAAATTTCCCTCCTCTCCCACTCCTCTTTTGTTTAAAATTTGAAAATTAAATACTTCCTTTTTTATCTTCTACTTCCCCCTCTTCCACTTTCATGATTTCATCCTCTCTATCATTTAACCTAAAACATACAGGTAAAGCATATATACACAAATTATAGTGAAAACATACATTTACACCAAAAAGCAACCTAAAACACACAAACGGAAACAATGTAACTCATTCAAACAATCAAGTAAAGCATCATATACACCAATTACACCGAAACAAAAACAAATACAACTCATTTATTTACACCAAAACAGTTCAGTGTACATTAAAAAGAACAATACACAAAACAGTGCAATATAAACTAATTACATTCAGAAGAAAACAATGCAATATGTTGGAAGTAGCCAAAGACACTAGAGGTGGAGGTGGGGGAAGACGCTGCTAGAGGTAGTTGGATCGACAAATTACGTTGTTTTAAAACAATGTAATTGCTTTGGTTGCTGATTTTCGATAGCTATCTAGCCAAAAAATGAGTGGGTAAGGTACTCCTCGATGTGTGGAGTCCAAATATGGGGTCAGATGCTGGAGACGTTGCTGGAGGTTACTGGATCAACGCAATTTGTGTCGCGGTGGTGGTGGTGCTCTCGTGAGAGTACGAGAGAGAAAGAGAGAGTGAGTGTTTATATAGACAATAGGGCTTAGGTGGCATGTTGATGTGGAATGCCACATGGGATTAGGAAGAATTGAGACAATATTTGTTAGGCTATTTAGCAGGACAGTTTTTGTTCGTAGCTGAAGTACAAGGGCAACAGGGTGACGCCCCATTAAGAGTGATCAATGTCATTACTCTGGAAAAGCGGGGCACATGACATGGCGACATTTAACAGTGCAATATTCCCATCACAACTAGGAATAGTTGGGAACCCTACACCTAACAAGTTGAAAAAGATGGGTGAATATTACATTTTCAGACGAGGATCTGATTGGTGTAGACCCTACGCATAATGACGCCTTAAAAATGATTATGAGAGTCTGCAGCTGTGATGTGAGATGAGTGCTCGTGGACCAGGAAAGTGCAGTGAATATCATGTATTATCCCTTGTTCGAGAAGTTGGGCCTCAGACAGGCCGATCTGGTCTTACAGATGGCTTGTTTAGTTGGATTCAACGAGAATTATTTTTACCCCCTGCGGAAGGTTAGAACGAGTGATAGGGTGGGACCAAAAAAATTGATAAAATTTTAGTGGTACAAGGTAGAAGGACCAATAACGCTATCCTTGGAAAACCGTGGCTCCTTCCCATGGAGGTTGTATCATAAACTAACCACAAACCTTTCGATTCCCCCACATAATGAAAAGATGCATGAAGTAAGCGGAAATAGACCCGACCACAGCAATAAGTGGCAAGTAGTCGAAGGGTGATAGAATCGCATCAGATCAGCACCCTAGTAGGAGAATCATCATAGAGGCCAAATCGAGTACAAACCCTGGTACAAAGTCCATAGAAAAGCTAGAGAAATGAAGTGAGTTAAGAAACTTCCGAGCATACTCCGAACCCAAGGAACAATTCCTCGAAGGTCTATGGGTCAAACACCTCTTTCTCGCGTATGGAACAAAGGTTGTCATTCCACTAGAGATTGGCCTCCTGACTATTCGAACATTAGACTTCGAACGAAGGAAAAATAATAACGCTCTAGCCCTCAACCTGGATCTTACTGAAGAAAAGAGAGAGCAAACGACATTAAAATTAGCTTCTTACCAATAAGAACTCGCTAGCCTCCATGACAAAAAAGTAAGACTGAGTAGCTTCTAGGTAGGAGATTTAGTTTTGAGAAAGGTGTTAAACACTACAAGAAACCCCCAAGATAGGAAGTTTGGGGCAAACTAAGAAGGCCCAAACAAAGTGACATCCACCAGTGGATGGGGGCATACAAAATCGAGGATCTTGCAGGAAAAGCTATCCAAAGGCAATGGAATGCAGCAAAGCTTATAAAATTTTATGCATGGATTAAATTCTCTTAGTCATGCTGTAATAAAATTGGGAAGCTCTATGGGAGATATATTCACATGTACATGACTCTTCATAAATAAATGCAAACCTGAAGCTGACACTTATCTAATCATTATTTTCATATACGTCTAAGGGAATATGAAATCTTGGGTTTATTAAAAGAACCCAAGGGTTTCCTCAGTGAGGTTTTGGATGAATCGACCCAAGCCGATAGTCCATAAAAAGTCCAAGGGACTTTCCAACTGCGTTGTCAAATGCGCACGCTTAAAGTGAGCGAGGCGGAGCGCACGAATCGCACCTCGCTCCAGCTCTTTTTGCTTACCTTCCAGAGGTGCGATGATGCACACACTTCTAGCAAAGCACAAGGCATAAAGACGCGTGTGCCTCTCTCACTTCTTGTATGTTGGGCTTTTTGGATATGGGCTTGATATTAAGAAATTTCGACCCACCTTCAGCTAAATCAGCCTTAAACCTTTGATGTTCTTCTTCATTCTTACAAGTCACGGCTGTTACAGCTGAACGGGTTGCAACCGTCACAGTTGAAAAACTTCTCGATTATTGACAGTTCTATTGCGGTTTGCAATATTGAACTTCTCGATTATTATCTATTTTTATAACACTATTTGTAAGGATCTATTACATATTATTATACACACACATATATTACTATATACATCCACCCAACTGATATATACATATATATTATTATTATTATATTATAATATACACCCACTCAACTAATATATATCAGTGTCGTCAACTCATCTCAACTGAGGTATTTTATACACTCAAAATTCAAGGCTCCATTGATATTATTATTATATATTATAGATTATTAGATACACTCAAGTCTCAAGACTGTCCACTAATACATTATTATAATTTTGTTGACTCGTGTGTCACTGTGCTAAAATATATATAGTTTGTTATTGTTTTTATATTTATTAAATAATTTATAAACATTACGCTTCATGTATTTTGAAACATGCGCTTTGTGCTTTGAAGCAAAGCGATGCCTTTGAGCTTCAAGTGCGCAAAGTGTACTTGACAACACTACTTTCCAAATATTGTGTTTCATAAGAAACCCAAGAAATTCCTCCATGAGGTTTTCGATGGATCAACCAAATCCGATAGTACATAAAAAGGTCCAAGGAACTTCCTACATATTGGGTTTGCTTAAAAACCAGGGGTTCCTCCATGAGCTTATGGATGGATCGACCAAATCTGATAGTCCACAAAAATGTCCAAAGGACTTCCCAAATATTGGGTTTGCCTAAAAAATCTAAGGGGTTCCCTATGAAGTTTTGGATGGATTCGCGAAGTAAAAAAAAAAAAGCCATAAATAATCAAAGTACAAAAAGCCATAGACAATGCAAGTTCGAAAAGCAATAAAGAAAAAGATACTAAAGGCATAAAGCTAGATGCATAGTAGTCTTTATTGATTGAGCAAAAGATGAAAAAATTCGCCCGTAGGCCTACCAAAAGGTAAAAAGGTTGCAAAATTCCTATGCCTAAGTTTGGGGATTAGCTAATCCCTCAGAGACCGTTTCCCCAAATACTGGAGGATGAAGGCCAAAAGGCACAAGAAGAGAGTTGGCCTCATGACCGACCTCAATTTGTCCCTGCTTGGCCTGACATCCCCAACAGCGACAACCTCCATCAACCTCAACAAAAATTGAACTAGAGTGTTTGATTTTTGTAGTTGCCTAAACATTCTCGACAGCGGATAGCTCAATTTCTGAAGAAGGGAAAAATAGTAAATATGTGCTGTTGAAGGCCTTCAACAACGGGAAAGTTGATTAGACTTTGACTCTATAACGAAGAATCCTTAGGAACCATCAGATCTATAATAGCCTCACCCCGTCCCTGGCGATAGGTTATATTCTTTAAGAACTCCAGAGTAATCCTCGAAGGCCTTGTCAAAAACTTTTTCAACAACATTCTTTTCACGGGTAAGTATGATGGCCAAGGTCTTATTCTGATTGGCCTCCAGCTATTTGTTATGCTCCTCCATGTTGGCGAACCAATTTTCAGGTTCTCCAACTTAGCATTCTTAGCTTAAGCCTAGGTATTGTATTTAGAAAATTCGAATGTAGCCGTAGCAACATCAGCCTTCAACTTGTCATTGGCTGGTTTATTTACCTCATTCTAACCTTTCAAGTTCATTAAAGCCTCACTGCGTCCCTAGAGATGGGTCATATTCGCTTGATCTTTAAGAACTCCATAGTACTATTGGAATACCTCATCAAAAATCCTTTTCAGCAGTCTACTTTTCATGGGTAAGTACACTAACTAAGGTCTCATTTAGATCGGCTTCCAGCTATTTGTTATACTTCTCCATGTTCGCAGACCTAACTTTTGGGTTCTCCAACTCAGCATTCTTAGCCTGAGCCTTGGCCTTGTAGTTAGAAAGTTTGGTTGTAGCCACAGTAAGATTATCCTTCAACTGTCATTGGCCCTAACCACCTGCATATGCTGATCATTCTCATCCCAAGCCCTTGTTCAACTAATGCAACTTGAGAACACTGCACGAAAAGTGTCAGAATAAAACTAAGTGTTTGTTAAAAGAAGTCAATGCTAATAAAATTACTAACCTGCATAATATAACGAGAAGCACATTCTCTAAGCTCCTCGTCGGGAGCATTCTCCCACCAATGCTGATCGGCTAGGATAGATGCAGCTGACAAAACAGCAAGGCTAACCCCTTCATCCCGTACATAGCAGTCCCTTGTGCAATGCCAACTATTGATACTAGGGGTGAAAACCAATCTATCCCCATCCCCAAAACGAGATGAAGGAGAGGTTGAGCTCTTAACAGAATGTCGGGAGTCAAGAGATTTCTTTCTTCTTTGGCCCCCAATAGTAGGATTGATTTCTCGAACCCTCTTCCCGAGATTAGCGGGGGAGGAGGTGGCGCAGCCGGAGGCAGCACTGACGTAGATGGAGTAACTCAACGTGCCTCAGCAAAAGGCCTTAGGAATATGGGAGCATGTGTTCTAGTCATATCAACGTTCAGAGCGGGAGGAGAACCTGCAAGAATTGATTAACTTAGAGGAAAAACGCACAACCTATCTGCAGAAATGAGCAAGCAATAGACGTACCTATAGACTCTAAAAGTGAGAAATCAAAGTTTGTGAGATCGTCTACACTAATCTATTAGGTATCCAACTACTCCTTAAGTCCAAATGACATAAGGGAGTTCTTCAAAATTATTCAATTCTTTGAAGTTACCCGACTCCACTACTTGCGGCACTATTATATCAATCCATTATTGTGGATGAAGTGCCTGAAGAAGTTGACAACATCAACCTTAGATGCATCAGAGGGACATGCTATGTTCACCCTCACAGTCGGCTTATAAGCAAGGACATGGAGGGCCAAACGACCTAAACCCGGGGGCCGAGGTGGTTGCACAATTCATTCAAGTTCGGACATTCAGCTCGATCTTGAATATCCCGATTGGTTGGAATGACTAGAAAGGAAGATCCTGGTATGGTTAGCTCAGAAGCAAAGAAATTATCCAATCAGAATAAGATCTCCCAAGATGAGACTGAACCAACCCAGCATACCTAGCGTGCGGAAGATAGTGTTCGAAGTTCGGACTCCCTTCAAGACTGGGGCCAAACTCCTAACCGTGGCCGTTGATCAAGAAAGCTTTTCCTCGCTATCCTTAGCACAGAAAGGAAGTCAATGGATGAGCGCCTTACCTGCTTTCCTAGGGAATAGTGCTACTTGTCTTGGTGACCACAATGTTTGGGGAGTAAATCCTTTCTAGGCCAACAGGTCTGAGGCCGAAAAGATGGACACTATTGAAGACGTCTATGTCGTTTACTATCTTACAAAAATTCGAGCTCACCTGATAAGGGGCAAGGGTGAACATCATCAACATCTCCTTGAAAAACTCGGATTAAGGGAATCTAAGGCCATCATCAACAACTGCCATTAGGGAAACTAAACCCAACTATAAGGGGTCACCCTTTTAAGCAAGGCTAAGCTTGTAATCAAGAGGAAAGCCATAGCTATTGACCCAACAGCGGAGCTCCATAATGTCTCAACAGAAGTCGGCGTACTTCCCCATGAGAAAATCACGGGAAACACTAGCACAAAGGAGGGATAGAAAGGATTCACGTACTTACAACCAGTGTTTTCAAATGCGACAAACGTAAGGCGAGGCGTTATGCCCTCCACTAGGCAAGGCATAAGTATTGATATGTTGAGGCGTAAGTTTTCAAGAAAAATGTTTTTTATATTAAAAATATATAAATATAATAGAAAAAAAGATATATAATAATTAACTTTGTTTGAAAAAAAAAATATAGATATATATAGATATATATATATATATATGGAGAGGAGCAGTAGAGCACAACACCTATCAAGATGTATGTGACACGTGTTTCTTACTTTTTTTGTAGCTTCTTTGAAAAGCTTTAAAGGCTTTATCCTCTTACCTTTATTTTTATTTTAAATTTTAAATTTTACTAAGTCTTTCACTTGACTCTCTCTCCTCTTCAATGAAAATCGAGTTTTTTTTGAAGAACCTCTCTCATCCGAAAATGGAGTTTTTGGACATCTTCATGTTTAGGGCTGGGCATGGGAAGGTATTATCAGTCATTATCAATCAATCGACCCATTACCGGCCAACCGATAATCAACCGTCAACCGTCAACCGACCCATGGGAGTCAGGCAATCATATGTGGGTCGGTTGATGGTTCCTAAAATACCCAATTATCGGCCAACCGACTTAAAATAAGATATGAGCCAAGTATTACAAATCCATAAAAGCCCAAATATTAAAGTTTCTAGAACTCTCTCCACTCTTAAAAGTCTGTTCTAACTCTCAAATCTTGCACTCTATCTGTCTCTTACTCTCACTCTAAAATTTCCTCTTTTCCCTCACTCTCTCTCTCTCTCAATCTCACTCTCAGATGTCATCTTTGCCCTCACTCACTCTCTCTCTCTCTGTGTCAGATTTCTTTTTGCCCTCAAATTAGTTGGTGTTAGGGATTTGGTGTTGGATCTTCATATGGGTATTTTGTGTTGGATCTTCTCTCAATCTACTCCTTGACGGATGATTTGGTGTTAGTTTCGAGTTCCATTTTCTTGGTTTGAGCTTGAATTGTTATGGTGGGCGCTTCTTCGTGTGTGTGCGCTTCCTATTCGTGTAATTATGTTTGTGTCCGCTGGTTTGAGCCCTAAAAGACAATTAAAAGTCAAAACGGCGAAGTTTTGGGTTGTTTCCTGCAATACACACGCACTGTACGCCTCAATAAAATGTACCGTTTTATACGTTTTTGTTAATTAAACGTACGCTTAACGGGTTGAGCCTTTTTCGCACGCATCAGTGCATTTTAAACCAAAAACTTATCAATGCGCCCCTCGTTAACCTTTTTAAAAACACTGCTTACAACTAATGAAGATATCCTTTCTGTGAAACGAAGCATGACAGTGAAAGCCTGGGGAACGACTGTTCGCCTGGAGTGAAGAACAAGAAGAAAGAAGTTGGAGATGCTGGAGTATGAGTGAAAGCGACATTGAGACATAATTACATATAGCTTATTAGATGCTACGTGATTCCTAATAAACACAGAGCCAAGGCTTGTCTACTATATGACATGCTCATTTAATCATGTATTTGTCCACAAAAATAAAAGTATAATTAAATAAAAAAATATAAACAAGTATGATACTGTGTTTTTCCAAGCTAGTATTCATAATGTTGAACATGCCTAGAAGTCATTTCCAAACGTGGCTTAGAACACTAGGGAAAACCCTAGTCATGCTCCTTGTGTTTTTGGCCGCGAGTCTCCTTCAGGTGTAGGGCATTTTTCCTTGCATCGTCTCTACCATGATTCCATGTTTGCGACTTCCAGTGGCTGTCCAGAAGTGTATCTAATCTAGAAAATATTTTGATTACTCAAGAAATTAAGTTACAAACCAAAACAATCTATAGAAACACTCCAAAGATAATCTGAAATTTCTACTACACACGCATATTATTTTTGTTATTGTAGTTTCACAGCTACTTTTCTTCATGATTTATACATGCGTTTCCATTCATAACACCACTAAGATATAGGGTATGGTTTGGGAAACAATTTTGACAGCAGCATATATTGTAGACAATACATGCTGGTAAAAAATGGTAGCATATATGGTTCCTGAAATGCTAGTAGCTTTGGTTGTATTTTTGTTGGAAGTATATATGCTGTTAAAATTGTTGTGAAAATTACTTTCAGAGGTATTATGCATATGATTGTAGTAGCAAAAATCATATCAATGACCTTCTGCGTTCGAGCACAACAAGAAGGAAGAGCTACCAGGTGGTTCAAAATACTCTAGATTGAAATTGATAAAGAATAACTCAAGAAAATGAGATAAACCTACAAGTGGAACATAATAGAGGAGTTCAACAAATCAATGCTAGCGGTATTGTGCCCGATAATGAAAGTCATCTCCATCATCACGTATATAAGAAAAGGCAAGAAGATTCATGTTTTACAATCATAAACAAACCAATTTCATAACAGCAGCCACAAGCCCTAATAAACCTGTAAATGGAACATAACAGAAGATACAAATTTGAATTGAAGACGAGAAACCCTTATCGGTGTGTGAACGAAGCAATCGACGATTTGGTGTCGTCGAAAGAGGTCGTGCAGTAAGAATCTAGGACGTGACTTTGATGTGTTACGAATGCCTTTTACACTGAGTGGTATAAGCGACAAATCATACAAATTGGAAATGGTCTCAAAATTGTTGAAATGTCAACAATTTTGAAATAGTGACAAAATAGTCCGAAAATTGCTTAGGATTTTGCCCCCTAATATTGTCGTTTGGTGGCTCTGTACAATATATGCTAGTTGAACAATATATTGTGGTCTTAAATTGTTAACCAAACAGGGACATAGTACAAAAAGTTTTGTATCTTGAGGAATGCTTACAAGTGATTCTCACGAATTACAAAACATAGAAACTATAAATCTGGAAAAAAAAATAACTTTACAAAAAATATCTCTTGGGTAGAATAGGGCTACAAAACAAGTGTTAGTGACATCCAAACATGCACAAAATATATTGCACACCCTAGGCACTAGCGCACAACTATTTTTCTTGTGAATCTTTGTGTTAAACTCGATTTCATACATACTAAGTACGCTCCGATACCATTTGTTGACTTTGGAATTAAATTTAAACATGTGCTTAAACGTTTTATGATCGACTTAGCAGAGGCATGAATCAAATAACTTAACGAGCAACGCCCTACGACCTATATAGGTATCACGGCCAACATGTGTGTTTGTCTAGCATGTATCTAAAAATTTATTTAATCAAAAACAATAACATACTTCTAACATGGCATACATGCATACAAGATATATTTTTATTCTTTGTAAATAATCTTAGCATAATTCTAAGTTTATATCCATACAAAAACAATCCTAGATCTAATCATACAAGCATGGCATCCAAGTAAGAGGCAAAGAACCAACCTTTTCATTATCGAGGTCCTAAGCCTTCTTCATTTCTTGGTCACGAACTCATAATACATCCTACTATCTTGGAAATACTACGTCGTTTCTTTGGTATTCCCCTTAATCTTCCTACAAAAAAGCAAACAAAAATCTCCTAGGGTGAGCCTATGTCACACGGTGAAGACCTCCTTGTTTTCAAACCTTTTTTTCCAGCTTTTTTAGTTCAAATTTAAAAATGAGATAAAAATATATATTTATAGGAAAACCCTAGAGTAGAGAATTAAGAGCCAACCCTTAAGTAGAATTAGGAATTCTACTAGAGGGGGAAGGGGCTGCCATAAACCCCCTTGAACACGGCCCACATTGGGCAGCACACCCGCATGTTGCTTTAGGCAACACAAGGCCTCTTGGCCGCACCTAGGGGAGCCCAAACCTTTTTGGGTTTGCATACACTCTCTCGGACCTACATGCACCCTGACTGACTCCACACTGCATTTCTAAATTTTAATTTCATAAAAATTAATTTACAATCTAAATTAAAAAAATGAAAAAACCTATTTTTTTTAAAATAAACATTAGGTACATGGAATATTTATATCCTTACAAAATTAATTTTATTCTTGGCTTCTATTGGTATACCAATACCCATAAAATTAAGTCTATTTGTAATACATAATCTATCATTGAGATTTTTAATAGCCAACACGACTTTAGATATTCTTGTCGATCTTCATTAATAGGACAATATATTAAAATGGAATAACCAAGGCAACTCCGCATGACATAAATATCGAGGCTCCTAAAATATTAATCTTTACTATCAAACCCTATGACTAAAAATAATATTTTGATCCATTGTTCGTATGTCATCACCTGAACTATGGATGCATTCTCAAACTTGCAAGATACTTACATCAAGGTTTTCATTTAGTAGCATGTCCTTAACTTGTGAGATTGTACGAAATTGTACGAATACATCCTCCATGCCACACCTGGTAAGTTGGAGTGAGTGATTGTGTACTACAAACACTCCAAAATCCATATTTCCCCCGACCTATTGGTTCCCTTATATCTATCCACTACGCGTATTAAATTGGCACGTTGATCAATTTAAATACTAATGCTTGATCCATAAGGATCATTGTGTACAATTTCAGGGTAAATTAATTTGAACCTCTCATGTGTGTGCTTACACTTCCGTGACCAAAAGTATATGAATGATTATATTGCAAATGTGCTCTCACAGCCCATTGGCATGAATTCATCGAGCATCTCACTCACTGATGAATCAAAACACACACACTATGAGTGCAAGAGTAAGAGTATTGACATGCTCAAGCTTAAGAGATATCATATTCTCACAACTATAGGATGAACAACTCTTTTATAATACATTCTGCTTGTTCATTCCTATGTAAGTCCATCAATGTTTGTGTGATGCATCAATCTGAGAATCCTCTAAAGTAATCAAGGCAAGCCACTCCCCAATAGGAGATGTGCGCGCACTACAACCTATATCAGCAAAGTGTTTTGCTTTGTTAATCTGGCTAACTTTACTTGTTTCGAATAAAATATCAAATCTTGTGTCTATTCAAACTCACACTCAACGTGTATTGAGTATCTAAGATTCTTATATCTAGCATCCTCAGACATGAATAGAATAATCATATAAATGAAATGCATATAACAAAATATTTAAACACAATGCAACGATAAATGTTTATCTATGTATCTCAAAATTTATCATTATAAAAGTTATGTTTTTAAGACATTATCCCGACACCCATTCCCATGTCGTGTCGATAGGGTATGGCGGGGTGTTAAACATCTATAGAATCCCGCATCGAGAATTGGAGAATAGCTATATGTCAAACATCTATAGGCTTTGGCATTAGCTTTGCACGAGGCTGTTCGTAGGCAAAATCATGAGGCCAACCAAACTGAAGGATCTTAAATTCATCTGTGGATGGTCCAAGAATTGGGTGTATTAGGCCTTGCTGGGGATGTGAGGGATTTGAGTGGTGCTAGGGAGTTGAGGAGAGGACGACCGGATCATGAGACTCTAAATTCCCATACTGACACTGGATGATGGCTCTATGCCATATGTGCACAGGCAGACACTGGGTCGTCAATTTGCAAGATAGGTTAATCAGACCGTTTAGAAGCCAACACCAAAATTAACTTATATATACACTCTACAAGACCAACAGAAAAAATAACCCTTTATAATATTTCCTCTCACCATTTTACGAATCAAGGTGGTGAATAGCATTCAAAGTATCCACAAAAATCCAAATATAACTAAGATAACACCTTAACAATATGTCGTCTAATGTTCTCCCAATATGAATAGCAAAAAAGAATATCCTCGTCATAGGATGTTCTCAATATATTGACTAGCACTAGCCTATACCCAATATTTTACATGGACCAAATATCACCATTTCTTCAAGTTTTGAAATGCCTACAGTTTTCACTGCACTGAGGTATTGCTTAAAGCCCAGAACTTCTTTGATGTAAATTATCCCACATCATATGAATCTCTTCTCTTTGTCCACTCAACCAGAAAGTAAAAGCATTTCAAAGTTGAAATCGCCGAGCTGTCACCCACTGCCTCCTGACACCTGCATTCCACAATTGCAAGTGCTTTATTCTCTTTTTTTTCGGAGGAAGTGCTTTAGTCTCTTAATAGTTCTATCCTTACAGTGCATAGATTATTGGCTTGCGAATATTCAGAACCTATATGATGTGCAAACTACCTGATGCCAACTGTAATTGCTCAAGACATTATTAGAATTCAACTCCTTGAATCATGCGCACAATTTGAATCAAGCTAAAAGGAAGAGAAAGAAGACAGGAATAAGAATCTCTATCTCACATACCCTTATCATTCCCCTCTCAAGTAAATCAATTCTCTGCGAGGAGCATAAATCTTTGTCTCTCGCTCCTTTGCTTCAACATCATTAACTACCCCCCGACATCTTGGGAAGCCACAATAACATGCTAATTGTTCATCAATAGAGAAAAATCTGAAAAAAAAATGACAAAAATAAGCATTGCAAATAATCAGAATTCTTTATGTACATGAAGGATTGAGAAGAACCTGTAGTCATAGGTGAGTTCTTCCCCACATTTTATGTCTCTCTTGGCAAATATGATGATGTGCTCATCCCCATTAACAGTTATAACTCGCGAATAGCAATTTGGCTGCACAAAAATAAATGAAAGAAACGAGAATATTTCACATTTGCAAATAATTATCCAGCAATTAAGATACATAAAAGCACAAGTGGATGCACATGTCCCATAACCTTTAATAGGCGAAACATTTTATTCTAAGTATTCATAAATCATAATATTCAAACAAAATTAATTTTTAGAAAACAAAAGCAGGTTCAAAAGTCAAAACGTTCACATTTTAGACACGGAAACAAAAGTGCAGAAGAAACGCTTGGCACTACTGCAATGACTGGTGAATGTATTATCTGACCAGAGCTCAAACACGTACATAAAAGGTAGAGATTACAAATGATCAGCAAGAAACCAAGAAACAGAAGCAAAAGTTACACACTTCACACGAGTGGTTGATCAGATGCGCAATGCTTCCTGCCCTTGTGGCGTCAATGACTCGTTCGTTATCAATTCGAAACATGTAGGTGCCTGCACCCTGCATAGATAAAAGTTACCATCCTCTGAACCAGTTATCCGGTAATGTTCTCAACATATATTTTCCACAACCCCAATAAAATGATTTAGTAAAACTACCAAATTGCATCAAATAGAGATTTTTACGTCCTCAATATATCCAACAAGTTTCCTGGTGTAGCTCATAAAACTACCAACTAGCTGGATGCGTATACAGAAAGAAATGGAAATAAAACCACCATTGAAAGAAAGGAAAGAAACCGAGCCAATGATTAGACCAACTCACAATGGTAATTACTACAATCATTGGTGCATTTTAATTATGTATTAGTAAGACTAAAAACTTAGACACAACAAATTTGTTTAGATAGATATGTAATAATATTCATGTCAACGTCAGTCCAACCAAAAATTGTAAACTACGTAGAAAAGATAGAAGGAAAAGAAATGCAAAAAAATAGTGACGAATGAGGCAACAATTTTGAAGTCCTAAATATATTAATAATGTATACTGTGAGCACAGGAATACAGCATCACATATATAAGCAGTTTATGTTCCATACAAGAAAGCAGAAACTCATTTGGTTTTTTCAATTTATTGATGATTCAATCAGCACACCTACCTCAATTGTGAATGCACAATCATATCAGGAGCTGAAAATGTAGAGTAACCATATGTAAACCAAACAATTATGCCATAGATTGAAATTATTCCAAATTTTCATGATATCAAATCAAATTTAAGGGTCATTTGTCTCCAGTGTAGTAAAGCTTGTACATTCAAGAATGGTCATTTCAGGTCCTACAGAAATTATTTTACTTCATACTACAATTCTTAAAAGAACACATGAAGAAAATTTTAAGAGGACATACCACCAATGAATTGTATATGAAGTGTTCCCTCCTGTCAGCAATAGAAGGTCTAACAACTTCACCAATGTATTCGATTACCTACAGATGATGCAATTCAATGCTAGCTTAATGCACAATATACCTCCAGAAGTAATTGCATTATACTAAGGAAAAATCAGCTTACCATGTCTCCAGCCCTGTGTGGGTGCTTGGTAAAGATGCCAAACCCATGAATTCCTGATTTCCCTAGAACCATAAAAAAAAATTTAAAATACTAACAAATATCAATAATCAAGTCACAGCATATGATAACCCCAAATGTTCGATCAGCATATAGTATAGAAACTTGACTAAAATCTGACTAGAAACCCGTTCAAAAAAAATCCTTAGGATAAATAAAAGAGAATACTATTGTCCAGGGAATCAACAAGAATTTAAACTTTTTCGAACACACGAAAAAGAAAGTCTAATAACTAGGAAGGGTAGGAGGCCACCAATGGCAGTTAAACAATAGGAATCTGTTTGCATTTTCTCTTCCTCTATCTTTTATTTTCAAAGATTTATTTCTTTACTGCAAGATTGTACATGGACTGTTTGTACATCTTATGAAGTTATTAATTTTAGAGAGGGGAGGGAGGAAAGATACTGTTTCACAATCCATGTGTGCGCTTTAAGTCCACATAGAAAGTGATAGAAAAGCAGAGAAAAAACCCTAAAATTAAACTGAAGCCCAAGGCTTCAGTGCCATAGCCAGGATCAGGGGAGGGAACATAATATGTGCACAAACTGAGATAGATAAGGATGAACTTATAACTAATGCAGCTCCCACAACCTTCCAGCATTTCAGCTTACTATTTCCGTTCAGTAGAAGCTGAGAAATTGTGGGTCCACTGAAAAATCCAAAGCACACAGGAGATCTTTGATTTTCCGTCTATCCGGAAAAAAAAAGGGAAAGGAAAGGTAACATGGCATGTCTTTCCAATACCTCTGATCACTAATTAAATTAGAAGTAAATGCTTACCAAATGCCAATCTCTTTCTGAAGGTCTCCCTCATGTAGTTATACTTCTCAACCATGGATAAAATGTTCTTAGGAGCATCAAGCTGAGGTCCCATTAGCCTGTAAAGGCCAGACGAGAAGTTAGAGCTGGCAGCTCCATTTGAAGGCACTGTGCTGTCCGTTGATCCTCGCTGAGAGTGACCCCCAACCAAATACGGTTGATTCTCTACGAACAAGCGTTTCAAGGAGGCAGCAGCAAGGGCTTCAGGTTCTTTTCTACCTCTTCTTCCTTTTTGATTGTAAGGCTCTGCCAGGATAGAAGGGAATATTATATACCAAAAGGAAATCAGAGGGACTTTATTTGTTGGATTTAATAAACTAAATAGAAAAATGCAAACCAAGAATTTGACAGTATCTGCTTCACCAATGGGGATGGCAAACAAAGATGCAACAACTATATGCAACCAATGGTTACAAACTTACAACCAGTTAAAACATTTCTTTCTTAAACTAGAAACCCAATTCTTAATCTAGAAACCCAAAGACCCAGGGAACTGAAGAAAACGCGAGAAAGAGGGGTTGCGAGACAAAAAAAAATCTGGGGTTTAGAAGCAGTCAGATTGTTAAAAAGAAAATGACACAAACACAGACTGTTGCTTGACATACCACCACGAGCACAGCCAGACGGATTAACTGGTGGTAAGTAGTCTGAGCATCGGACAGAAACTCCCCGAAACCGTTCATCAATAAGTAGACGACCATTGGATGGTTGCCTGTGCTTCTTGCAGAAAGAATACAAACGAATGCACTGGTTGTCATCATCCTCGTCTATGGAAAGGACATTGAGTCTGTCTTCATCCTCAAGCTAAGCAATCATAAAGGAAATATGAAATACGTAAGAAGCCAATCAGTCAACTTATCTGTCAGTCATACCCACAAAACATCCAGCAAAAAAAATCTCATACTGCAATTGATAAAAGAAATCATGAGTGCACATAACAAGAAGATAGTACATACCTCTACGCAAAGACCAGCAGCACGTGCACAAAGTGGATGATACGCTACTCGACAAGTACTGTTTGAACACTGAATTACAAAATGCACTTTTAAAATGATTTGAGTTTGAACAGCAATATCATAGTGATAAATAAAGCAAAGAAGACTCACTGCATAAGACTCTAACAATGGTGACAAGATATGGAAAGAGCAAACATACACAGCCACAACCCCCCACCCCCAACAGATTGCGGAGAGGCAGTTTCTGTGGTTAGAACCTGTGGCACCTGGTTGCAAGGAAGCAACTTTACTATGCCAAGGTTTGTCCTTAAATCGTAATAATAAGTTACAAGAAAACGAAAAGTTAGCCACGAAATGCATTCATGCAAAGGTTAATAACCCAAGGAAGCCAATATGCTCCTATCCACCACCATTCACACTCACTCCAAACATCATGCATCTGGGAACATGTGGCCTGGAAGATTCTAGACACACTTCACTGAGAATAAATGGTAACTGTTGGATAGCATGACTTAGTTCCACACCTAAATGTAGAAACCAAAAAGAATTAACAGTCGCCAAAATTTTCATTTATGTTCAGAACTGCTTTTCATTGAGAAAACATGAGGCCTACTGCCAATAGGTAGTGTCACCCTTTAATAGGGTAAACCTCCATGTATAAGCATAAACGAGACCTCAAGTTTCAATCGCCTGGATAAATGCTGTATCAATCTTGAGGTGAAAACGTCTCTTGTATTGTATCTTAATGGCATATAAAAACAAGATAAGGCAACTTGTAACTTCTGGTGGCAAGTGAGACCATGACAGCCAATTTAAGTGCTACAAAGTTAATGTTGCATAACAAAGTGAGATTATGAGGCTTAAAACCTAGAAAGCTGGATAGACATTTTATTCAGTTAGTAACACCAATTTGACTTTTGTGATATTGGTTTACTTCTGAATCATATGCATTTCTTCTACCTATTGGAATGACCCAGATAGCCAGTTCAATATGTTTCTTCGGTTCTTTGAATTTATAGCCAGACCAATCACAAGCTAATAGCCACCGCTAAAATTGAACAAGGTGTTAGTCCTAGAAAAAAACTTGACAACTGCACCAAAATAGTTCTAGTATTGCATTTAGAGGTTCAAAAGGCCATCATGGCCTTGGCAGTGAGTTATATTCAAACTAGTTAAGAAATACAAAATGATAACAAGGATAGAAAATGTATAATGACAAAATAATCATAAGAGAAAGCAGACCGCAACAGTATTAGATCAAGTACTTGTGAATCTTACTTGGATGCACGCTCCATAAGATACACCACATATGCTACATAATAGCTTCCAACGATCCTGTTTGAAAGTCGAGAAAAAAAACAGAGGGAAAATTACTCTTATGGTTGTTTGACCTTGAAAAACTTATTGCAATCACCAGCAAATATGGCAGACATCCCATATAGTACGATATGAAGGGAAATGGCTCCCTCTGTGATTTCGTCATACATTATTCATCAAAAAGTGGGACTAATTGGGAAATAAAATGAGAAGAAGCTTAGAAAATTTTACAGCTTCCCCATCCCATCACCCGTTTCCCTCCTCTTCCTGGAAACAAAGCAGGTTGGAAGATTTCTTTCTCCCTTACCCTCCCTCATACCAGTTCTGTCTCCATTTTCCCATTCTTATGAACAACTAAGCATTAGTTCACAATGAAAAGGAATCCAAAATTACATCGGGGAAGAGCAGGAAAGACACAGAGAGAAATAGACCCCAAAGGGAACACAGGCACAAAATTGTAAAAAAAGAAACAAACAAACAAACAAAAGGTATATGCATATAGTACTTCGAGAGAAAAGAGAGGTACCTTGTGGATTCTACTAATACCGTCGACGGGTTCCATTTTTTTAACATCCAAAAGACACGTTTCTGAAGCATAAAGGTTAGTCAGCACCTAGGCATACAGACCAAACTAAGTATGTTAGTCATAGCCACATACCAGGTATCCACATGGCACAAGCCAAATGAGCCCAGCGTCCATCCGTTGTAGGCTTCATAGCACCTCCTGGAGCAAACATTTAGATTCAGTGAAACATTACATGATGAACAGATAAAGTAGATTCATAATCATAACATCAAGTACCTATAACGGGGCAGAGGCAGCAGGGAGGAAGGGAATCAGGAGCACCAGGGCGGCATAAGTTGCATAACCATAAAACATCGTCAACGGGCTCTAACTCCCCATAGCATTTAGCATGGACCTGAGTAAATATTACTTCTAAATTACCAAAATTACTAGAAGATTCTTACAACAACAACAAAAATGGAGGAAAAGGTATTGAAGCAATGTTGAACGTGAAGGATTTTCACAAACAACAATGTTATAAACAAATTATTTAACCAGTAGTTGACAGCACAATGTTAGTAAAAATTCAAAACTGTTGCAGTTTAAGTGTTTAACATCATTAGTACTGCACAAGCCAAAAAACGATACATAAGGAGGAACTAAGGAAGACCTTACCATTATTCTGCACTTATCACACTGCAGGAACAAATTGCTTTCGTACTCCTAAACACAAAAAATTATTCAACGAATCAAACCACATGAACATTAATAAGACCAAAAGGCAGGCTTCTATCTGTGGGTCTGCATGGTTCCCAATGAACGACCCAGCAGTAGAACTGAGAACTTCTGAAAGTTATGAAGTCATTCAGTTTTCTTTAAAACAAGTCAAAGTGTTTTTTTTCAGTGGAAATTAAAAGATCAATTTGCAGAAAGAAGGGAATAAAAACAACAATGTGATCTACAAGGGTAGGGAACCCAGATTTAACCTCATCCATGTGACAGACACTGCATTTGTCAAGGTCTTTCCATTGAACACGAACAGGCCTATAACCAGCAGGCAGCACCCTATATCTTCCAGATGTTGACTTGCACATAGATAATTTTGAAGAGGGTCTGGATTTTAACAACCCCTGCAATACCACGAACATTATTACAGGCTAAAAAACCAGAGCACATAATCATTTAAGATCAGAATTAGACACATTCAAAACATACCTAAACCTTGTAATAACTGAAAAATAAAAAAACTATCGAACATCAACCAAAAGAAAAGAAGAAAAAACAAAACCCAACATTGATCAATGTTTTGGATGGACAGATGGAGGAGGATGAAGGTGGAAAATGAGGTTCACATGATGGTAACAACATGCAGATTTGCAAATCAAATAGGACAAACTCATGGCATAAAGATTTCCCTCTTCAACCCAGCATTTCTTGTTTCCTTCTATAATTGAATACAGTATGTTATAGTGGGTTCTCTCACAGAAGCCGCTACAAAAAGAAAATGAAGCAGAATTTCTAAAAAATATGCTGACCTGACAAAATTCTATTTCAACACAAGCTGTGACATGATTTTCCACTGCAACACTTAAATGCAGAGCATATTCACAATTTTGGAAACAAATATCTAACTCAAACATGCATGGACATCCATGACTCCAAGTGAAACAATTCCAAGTCAAATTCCATACATGATCACCAAGCAACATCCCATAATTAGTCAAGCAGCAAAACAAAATTTAAATTGTCATTGTCCTCTTGGCGCCTTTTGAATAGAAAATATTTCTAACTTCCAAAAAATATAATACCACTTTGCTATAGAATGTTCAACCTAGTAGTACACAAATAAAATTGGAAAGAAACACTTGGCAAAAGGAATTAAGAGACATTACCTCTATCAGTTTCTTTACTTTGGGATTAGAGAAACCGAACATGAATGAACCAGAGGCATACTTTTTTTTCACTCCACCTTCAGCACTCAAACCATCAGTACTGTTTTGGACTTTCCTTATTCTTTTGTATATCTTATTCCAGCAAGAACTCGGAGTGGATCCTTTGAACTGCC
Organism: Tripterygium wilfordii; assembly: GCF_013401445.1. NCBI lineage: Eukaryota > Viridiplantae > Streptophyta > Magnoliopsida > Celastrales > Celastraceae > Tripterygium > Tripterygium wilfordii. The sequence goes on from NC_052240.1 coordinate 6,476,492, forward strand.
AAAACACATTAAAAGATGTATTTTTCAGGAAAGGTATTATATTCATCAAGTAGGAGGATGTGTAGAAACGTAAATGCAAGTGGTGTGATGTCGAAGACAGTTACTATAGGGAACTAATACACAATTACAATATATATTAATTATTGTACAAAAGGCAATATCAATCTACCTAACAAGATACACATTACATCATAAAAAGGGGGGAAGGGGGGATCAGTGGAAAGTGCTCATTGAACCATAATGACATATTATGCTGTCATTTCTACCTAACAAGATACACATTACAAATATCACCATCATTTTTCCACATGTACTTTTTGGCCTGTCTCATACATCTCTTGGTGCTGCCAGACTGTACAAAGTGGCAAGTTTTATAATGGATAATAGCACATCAACGAATGCAAAGAATCTAAAAGCTAGAAAAACTCCTAATGGTCATCATATCTTGCACTGGAAAAACAGAGCTCCTCAATGTCAATCGTATCAGGCTTAGCCTGTCTCGATACATCTCTCAGTGCTGCCAGACTGTTTACAAAGTCGCAAGTTTTATGATGGATAAAAGCACATCAACAAATGCAAAGAATCCAAAAGCTATAAAATTCCTAATGGTCATCATATCTTGCACTGGAAAAACAGAGCACCTCAATGTCAATCGTATCAGGCAATAGAAGAACTCAAATAATTATTGATGATTTCCATGAAGACAACAGGTTTCTTTGATTTCACAATTTGGAACTAAGTTTAAAGGACTGAAAGTCTACCCCAAATTAAAACATCCAATAATATGAGCACAGCAGGAAAGCTTAAATCAACTAGCCCACAATACAAGATTTCTGATATCATATTGCCAAGCAATGAACATATGCACATTGATTATTTGATTATAAATAAGGTCAAATATTTTTAGTTGAGGTCAAAGTTAATTTGAATTGTTTCATGTATGGGAGGATGTGGTTTACATACTAAAAACAAAACCACTTAGACATGACAATATGCACAAGCAACACAATGCACAAAGAAAGCCAAAAACCATGAATCTGTACTTATAGACTCATTTCATCATAACACCCAACTAACCTCTTCTCCTTTGTCCAGTGTCACTCTAAATAAAGGCCTAACTTTTGAGTCAGCATGTCTCAACACCTCCATCTTGTATAAGGTACAAACACTTGGGTCTGCAGCACTCCAAAATTGAAAGTAGAAGAAAACGAAATAAGCCATGCTATACAGATCCGAATTATGAAAAGAAATTTAGAAAGAAAGTTTTGCAGAACATGCAATAAACAAAACTCCTATACCACCTGATATTGAAGTGAACTTCCTCAAAGCAGTATATCCTTCAGGCCAGATGAATTTATCATCCTGGAAATATTTCGAATCCTTGACAATCTTGCCTGTTAGGAAATTTTATATGCCCATTGTTAATATTGCTATCTGCCAATACTCTTTAGTCATGGTAATCTATGATCCAATAAAGAACAACCACAACATAGAAAATATACTACAATCATGTCTCGTCATACAGCTTAACTGAGTTAGAAGATTGATACTCTGTGGATCCCCCTTTCATATTCTGTTTCTCGTGTTTCTTTCTTTTTGACACTTGGGGTGGGGGAGGGGAATATTAGCTGCCATTTCTTTATGTTTAGATAATATTATATAGAATAGCATCTTATAGAAACTCAGAGGCAATCTAAAATCACATAAATTACCAAGACTTATTATTTGCAAATCCCCCATTATATATGGAGAAGTAAACAGTGTTGATGTTCTGTCAACCCCTTGAAGTCTCACACAATCGTCGTCAGTATCGCTATTCTCATCTTTGCTAATTGCATTCTCAGATCTATTAGCATCAACCCCATTTGCAAGTTGCAGCATTCTTCTGGGAAGCTTTTGTTCACTAAGATACCTGCATAGAGAGAGAGAGAGAGAAGAAAAAAAAGAAAACGAAAGAAAGTCAACACAGACAATTTTCATCCTCGAGTAGCAGATACATATCGTACAGAAGGATAACATCCAGTAGAAGGGAATTTCGCCTGTCTCTTTCTAAATTACTGATTAAAGAATCAAGACAGGTTCGAAGTGCATCTCTATATATATGTTCTAGATGTTGATCCCCCAATACTGCTGTGGCAAAGTCTGCTGCTAGTTCTGCCACTAAGGCTAATGCTGTTCCTGTGGCTAAATCTATGGTGACTACTCCTGTTAATCCACAAGTTCCTCTAGTCCTAGTTCTCATTCTGTGGGTATTAAGCCTAATAAACAGGTGGGGAGACCTAGGCACCGAAGGCGCCGAGCTTAGCGAGGTGGGAAGCGAAGAACTGTTCTTCTACTTGGCGTGGCATTCCTTAGGGTGCTCCGTTATTGCCCAATGGGCAACAATGGCTCGGGCGAAAGAATCCAATTTTTGAAGGTTAGATATTGGGCCTCTTGCACAGTTTGCTACTATTAATCTCACGGATGATCTGTTGGCTCTGAAAGAGTGTGACTTTATGGTGGAAAATGGATGGAATGTAGATTGGCTTATGCCATTTCTGTGGTCAAGCTTCCCGTTGAGAAAAGGATTTGTGGTTATGAAGGTCCTTATACTGAGAAACTCTTATGGTAAAATTTGAGGAAAAATTTTGCATTGAACATTAACAAATATTCCAGATAAAGCCCATTGAATAAACAGTATGATGATAACAAAGAAAAAAAAAAGTGATTTCCCCATTGAAGAAACTTACACTTTTGCTTCTTCTAAGCTCTGAGCAAAACCAGGTTTCTTGCACTTCAGGTGGAAAGAAGAAAGAAGTCCTTTGAGAAAAGATATGACCTGTTTTGGTTTAATTCTTGGGGAAAAAAAAAACAATGATATCATCTAGCCGAAGATTATAGTCTGCCAAATATTAACTATTTTTTTGTCCACCACTTCAATGTCAAACATGCTTCAGAGTTATTAAAAAAAAAAAAAACAAACCTTGCAAAATCATGGGTACCAAAAAACTGCACTGGAACTGATTTTCCCCCTGGAATATTCTTTAAGCCTTTACGACCACCAACGAGCAATTCATCCACAACAATTGCTGGCCACATGGCATGACCTGTTCTAGAAAGAAAACAATTACGAGCGAAAACCCTAGAAAATAAAAATAAACAAAAGAGACAGAAGACAGCAGCTGAAATAACTTTTTCCCTTCAGTGAATTGGTGACTGCATTCGACCCAGACAGGTGACGCCAGTAGACTATAAGTCATCAGAATAATGCCTTATCAGCAAAATACAAAATAACTGTTTCCCCTTAAAGAAGGAAAGGAAATAAAGCATTTAAAGTTTTGTACGAGATACTAATGTCCCTCTTCATGCGTTTCACCAGGGTGAAGTCAAGATAAAAGCATGAAATTAGTGTGCATGAAAAGTTGAGGAATTCAGGATCAGCACAGCCAAAAGTGGTCCTTTACAACCATTCCCTATATTACCAATATCTAGACAAGGACAACTATGCAAAAACCAACCAAATATAACAAACAAGAAGTGTTCATAAAAGCCATCAATCATGTCTTTTGATTTTAGCTTGGATATTTTTTTAATGCCCCTGTAGCTTGGATATTTTTATCGGTTGATAACAATTTTATTACTCAGTAACTAGATTTAAAAGTAGCTTGAAATCAGCTCTCTCACATCAGCTTAATGTCTATTATTCATACCTAACTTCAGAAAAGACTTATAAGATTGTTTCATTTCTGGAAAGTTGTTTCCGGTCGGCTATAAAAATCAACCAAAAACTTAAAAAATGGTAAATAAGTATATGAATCTAGCACTGACCAGTGAGTTTTGCCCATACTATATCCCCAGCCTCAAGCTCTTGGCAGTCATCCAAAGTGGCGGCCAAAGCAACCATTTCATTATAATCATATTCCTCACAGTCCAAGCTTTTAACATTAGAAGTTAAATTCAAATGTTCCATCTCCTCAGGTGAGATATGAAACTTCACTTTCTCATTTGAAAGAATCAAATCTTCTGCATCTCCATCTTCGTATTCAACCTGAATCGCATTTACATGCTGTAAACAAGCCAACTCTCAACGAATTCAAGCAACTATAATATCAAAAATAATACCTGGTGGTGGTTAGTTTCAGGGTTGTATGCACTAACATTACCAGAATACCACTCAACGTCAAATGGCCAGAAAACCTGCAGTCAAACAATATTATATACCATAACAACGCAGGTGAATTATCCAAGAAAATAAGGTTAGGTATAAATTTAGAAAAAGCTACGTAAATTCTTGCCTTGCATTGCAACCCAATAAAGGATTTTGGATTCACATCATCATAACTCAACCTATTCAAGACACAATATTTGCAATTAATCCCAAGAGAACCAAATTCACCACAACATCTATCATCAAAAATGCAGCTTAAAACAAATTGAGCTTTTGGTTCTGAAAAAATTGAACTATGAAAACCTTACCTCACCCATCTCTTAGAAGTAGCAGAACTAGGCAAACCCTTATTAGCATCACGCTTCTTTCGTTTTTGATTCCCAACCTTAACATTACTATTAACACTATGATTTCGGCAATCCCTTAACCTGGGGCCATCAAGCCCACATAGAACACTCATATCAACCCCCAATTTCAACAGCTCACCGTTCCCAATTTTCCTCTTTTTCTTTGAATTTGTGACCTCATCGCAATCTGCAGTCTCGATCTCCACAGTTTTAGCTTTCGGTACTGACTCGCAGTGTCGAGCAAGCAGCGATTCAAACAAGGAAGGCCTCTCAGCAGGGCCACCACGACGGCTGCGGCGGGAGTAGACAAAGCGAACAGGAGACTTGGCAGGGGCAACCTTCCTAGCCTCGACCTCCTTAGTAGAACCACCGCTGGCCCTGACGGTGGGAAAGTTCGAGTAAACGCGGTCCAAAGACACATACCGAAGTGGAGTGTCTTTGGTGGTGTGTCCGTCAATATTATTGGTTTCATCCTGTTCTTCCATCAACAACACAACCCCTCCTCGTCCATACCCCAATTTCTGGCGATTCGAGTCTTGTGGTGTAAACGCCATGTATTAGGGGTCTTCAGAGAAGAGACAGCAAGCTCTTCTCTGTACGTCTCTTGAAAATCACGAAATTGCAGGGGGATGTTTCAACTGCGGAGAATTAGGGTTTAAAAAAAGGGGATTTTGATTTTGGAGGGAGGTGCTCCTCGATGAATTCTCAGTTTCCCGCCGTGTGTCACTCTCTCTCTCTCTGGCCCCTCTCTCTAATTGCCCCCCTCTCTCCTCTCACTCCCTCACTGTCTCCAGTTTCTATAGAAAATTTTGGTTCATGATCATAGGAGTCTAGGACACTTTTTTTAGTTAATTAAAAAATATATAATTTCACTGAAAATACTTGATTATAGAATAATGAACACATATATTGCTAAATAGGGTTGAGTTAGGGGTATATAATTTTTTTAACACCTAAAACAAGATATCAGGAAAGGTAACAAAAATATATGCATATAGTAGGATTACAAGATAACTCACAAGAAACACATGTTACTTTTTGAAAATCATCGGAGAGTAATGTCTTATGTTGGTTATCAAAATCTATTTAAACATTTAAAAATCTAGTTGTATGTAACATTACTTTTTAAATAGTTTTCAGAATTTAAAATTGAAAAATTATAGTTTAGATAGTGATAAAGGATAATTATTTTTAGGTGCATTTACATGATGATGAGGACCTAGGAAAGTAGCTTAAGAATGCTTATAATTGAGTTCGAATAATGAAGACTAAGGAGAAGCGTGATAGGTTAGACGTGAAGGAATGGGTTTGGAAGCCATGCATTTCAACATGCGTAAAGGGCAACAATTCATTCCAGTGAGAAGTTGTCCACATCTGCAAAGGAGACCCGTTAAAGGAGACCCGTTTGGTTAGGGACTCATTAGTTAATTTTCAATTATTGCTAGTATTTGCTTCCAATAGTTGTTGCCTATTAATTAGGACTCTTTAAGGTAGTTTTCTATTAAGTTTACATACTTTAAGTTAGAGTAGGATTTGGAGTAGTTGGTGGCTATAAAAGCTGCTAGAACATTTAGTTGTAATTCAATTAATCAAATAAACCGAGAATTTATTCTCACAACTCCTTGTTCTCTACTATCGTTTTGAACAATATCTATCATTGGTGCTCTCGTACTTCTTTGAATGGCAACCTATGAGGAACAAATCGATTAATTAGAGACTCACCTAAAGCCTTTATGCCTAGTATTTCAAACCAATACTCGAGACATTCAACAACGATTGGCTCACTTGGAAGGGGTGATCACTGCAAGTTGGAAGGGACGACATTGGCGTAGGAGTACCTACAACAAAACCACTCGTCACTCGCATGCCAATGATTCTCGGTCATCATTTGATTTTCGAGATGACACTTCATCGAGAAAAGAAGAGATAAACACCGACCCTATAATTGTCGATATACCCATCAAAAAAAAGAGAACCACAAACAAGAGAGCACTAAAGTAGGAGAACTCATCTCTGAATGATATCATCCTGGCCTAGACGTTCACTTAGTTTTCTCCTGTAGTGATTTCGGCCCCATCAGATAACAATCATGCGAAGGGAAAACCATGAGAGTCTCTCTCGATCTCGCTCATCCCCAACGACCAAGGCCAAGTCCAAGTCCTTAAAGAGAAAACAACAGTCTTTCGAGAATAATTACAAGATTTGCAAGAAAAATGTTGAGATCTAGAAAGAGAAACTTGGAATTTTGAAGGCAAGAGAAGAAGACCCACCAGAGAGATATTTCTACAAAAATAGAGATGGAGAGTTCTTAGATCCTTCTCTTCCAGCGATGGAGATACATGTTCTTGATACTGGGCAACTCAAATTAGTTCAATGAGAAAAGTTTGCCGAAGAGGACGCCACTTAGGAAAACCTCATTATGTTCAAGATGCAGTTTCATAGTTTCATCCTTGAGAACAATGATAGTCTTGAAGGGGGAGGGAATGATGAGGACCTAGGAAGGTGGCTTAAGAATGCTTATAATCGAGCTCGAAAAATAAAGACGAATGAGAAGCGTGATCAGGTTAGATGTGAAGGAATGGGCTTGGAAGCCATGCATTTCAACATGCGTAAAGAAGAGGCACTTCATTCCAATGAGAAGTTGTTCACGTCCGCAACAAGAGACCCGTTTGGTTGGGACTCATTAGTTAATTTTCAATTATTGCTAGTATTTGCTTCCAGTAATTGTTGCCTATTAATTAGAACTTTTAAGATAGTTTTCTATTAAGTTTACGTCCTTTAAGTTAGAGTAAGATTTGGAGTAGTTAGTGGTTATAAAAGATGCTAGAACCTTTATTTTGTAATTCAATTAATAAAAAAAAATGAAAATTTATTCGTACATCTCCTTGTTCTCTACTACCGTTTTGAACAAGATCTATCACATGACTAAGACTCCTAATCATTATCATATTTTTACATTTAAAACATGTGTGCTTTAGTTAATTTTTAAAATATTAAAAGATCAAAATATTTAATTATTTTTACGCTTATTATAGTTTACAATCATCTTAATTAAAAATTAAAAATTTATAATTTAAATAGTGTCACTAAAACATAGTGAGAATTAAATATTTTAAAATAATAAGAATTAAATATCTAAAAAAAAACTTGTAAGTTTAGGAGGAAAAAATGTGAAGTGTTTTAACTAATTTTCAGAATTTAAAATTACTAAATTGTTATTTTAGTAGTGATAAATGGTAATTGTCTTAGGTGCAATTAATAACTTAAAATCCTAGTCATTGTTAAATTTTTACATTTTAAACATGTGGATTTTAATTAATTTTTAAAATACTAAATGGATTAAATAATCTAAATATGTTTATTGTTATTACAGTCTCTTAGTTTAAAATTATCAATTTATGAATCGGATAGTGATAAAAGATATTTCTATTATAACTTAAATAGTGATAAATGATAAAGGGTAATTTTAAATGTTTGTTAGAAGAAAAATGATAGAAAATGAAATTTGTTTACGGTTATGTAACACCCGAGAAAAATTTACCAAGTATGTTAACGAACTTTGTACTCATATGGGTTATTATAGTGGTCCACGTTTATTTTATTTTTAAGGAAAGTAGCAAATTTCTCTAACTAGTGCCATGCAAATGAGTAAGAAAATGTAGGTTGGAATTATGATTAGCAAAACTAATCAAGCGTTGTATATGTTAAATTAAGAAGTGCATATTGGGCCATGAAGGCATAGGATATATGTATATATAGATGTGTGTGTGTGTGTCTATATATATGTATGTATGTATGTATATGAATACGTAAGTAATAGTTGTGGTGTAAATTGAAGTTAAAAAGGAAAAGATCAAGTTAAATGAATGGGTAAGCTTTGCCCTGTTTTATTGAATGAATGAAATGATTACTTATGCATGAGAGGGACAGCTATCTAGCAAGGGAGAAATAAAGTGTCAATATTGAAAAGTGTTGGGATTAAAAATCCTACACTGATATGACACTTATATGATAAGTTAAACTGTTCACTTGAAATAGTCTTGAGGTAAGCTTCTGGTAAGCTTCAGAGGTTACCATATCTGAATCTATAGTTTTTCTTTTGCTTGAACTCTATCTCTATATTGATTTGGAACACGTTTTTATTCAGATAAAATTGATCTGGATATTATCTAATACAAGAGATGTGATAGGAACAAAGTACTGAAGATTGATATGGACTCCTTGTGGATTAGTTGAAGTTGATATGGACTCCTTGTTTGTTAGTTGTTGGATAAGAACTAATGTCTATTAATTGGATATATATGTGTTGGTTTTTATCTTAATCATGTGCAGCAATTATCTTCAAGATAATTATATGATCAACATATGAGATTATCAGAAGTGGTTCGTGGTATCTATATAAAGCACATCAACATGGAGTGAAGGATATTGAAGCTTTGAGAGAGAAAAACCTTGAGAGAAATATTTTGTGCTTCGAGTCTAGTTTGTTTGTTTTGTTTTTCCACTCTCCTAGATGTTTTGATGAGTGATTCATATTCATATTCATTATGAGAGAGTGTGAGTTTATTGTTGGAGTGCTGCTCTGTTGATTTCTCTGACTGATCCATAAGAGGAAGAAGAAGAGCAAGATTGCACTGTTTCGAAGTAACCTACGCAGGCTACCTCAGAAGTTACCTGGATCATACTTGAGTACAAAGTCTCTTGGAGATGCCAAGAGCAATTGCAAATCATCATTGGTGTGTTGATTTGGTGTTAAAGCATACGTTGAGTCAAGTTGTATGATCGAGTCGTAGGTGACGATAGATTGTAAGCTTTTTTTCACATAGTAGATTGCTTTGACAGGATGGTCGCTCATAGACCCGAGGTTTTCTCCCAGTTAGGGTTTCCTCGTTAAATTTGTTGTATTCTTATTTGTTTATTTTCCGCATTGATTTCATATTGTGTTGACTAACAATCTCAAGAAAGGAATATTATATTATCAAAAAGTTATGGCATGAGAAGGACACCTGTCTAGCAAGGAGGAAATGATGTGTTTATCTACAATTGTAAGAAATCTTGTGTTAATACAAAGAGAGGAGAGTTGGTTATGTAAAGAAAATTCACTCGACAAGAGAAGTAAACCGAGAGAGAAAGTGAGTAGAAGCTAAATCGAGAGAGAGAGAGAGAGAGAGAGTGGAAGCCGTAGGAAGAAGGAGGTTTCAAGATCAAATAAGAGTTAACATCAAGGTAAGGCTTGTGTAAAATTATTTTGAGTGAAATAGAAATTTTTGTAGAAATCCCTCTAATGAATAGGGAACAATTCTTGCTAGGGAATACCAAGGAGTAACGAAGAAACTTCCAGTGGTATAAAAGGGAAAGGAAAGGTAATTTTACTCAAACTTTTGAGGTTGGTATGATATTACGTGATGATTTATGGGAAGATTGGAGTTGTATACTAAGTTGTCGAGTTTAGAAAGTAACATGCAAACATGCAAATCCAAAGTAATGAATAAAATCTAAGACATGCATGCATGGGTTTGTAAATAATATATATATATATATATATATATATATATATATTACCAAGAAGAGTAGTCCAAAAAAAAAAAGAGAAATCGATTATCTATATTATCTTAAATATATGAAGTGTTGGGAAGATTACGGATTTATTCTCTAGGTGATTACTAAATTGTCATGCATAAGTAGAAAACAGTATATATACTACGATATTTGAGTGAAACTAAAAATAAATATTTGGCTAGGAATCGAGAACGTCGGACCGAGTCTCTTATACAATAAAAAGAAAGGGAAGACAGTCGTTGAAAATTGAAAGTATCGACAAAGATAAGGGTTGCCAGTGCTAATACATTTAAAATGTTTTGATATGATATACAATGAGAATGCTTTGATGTGATATGTGATTTATTTGATAAGATAAATTATTTATCAATAAAGAAATTGTTATTTGAGATAAATACACTTTATATGTGTTTGAATGCCGAATTATGATTTGCGATGAATTTTGAAAAAAAAGATACCAAATTGAAAACTGGGTTATCTTGGAAGACGATTATGTGATGAATGAGAATTGACTATAAAGTTTCGAAAAAGGAATTTTACATTTGAGATTATGCAAATTGGTGCATGTTATTAAAATTCCTGCTAAAATGCGATTTGATATAAATATTCATAAGACACTACAACATGTTCACTGTTTTACGGTGACTGTAACGGCGATAGTTTTAGATTTCAAATTCCCTATGCTGAATTTCCTTGAATATGTGGAAATGGAAGAATATGATTATTTTGTTTGCCTATGCACATGGTCGCCCCAACCTTGGCCCGGTTGTGGTTTCTGCTAACTAGTCCCAAGGTGTGACTAGAGTGTGTGGTCGGAGCGATTTTACTCCCACACTATGTAAATGATTTATTTCCACGATCTTTTCGACGGGAAAGCATAGCAGTGGGTATCGCACATACTAATCGGATTGACGAATCTGGGAAAAACCGTAAAGTGGGGATGCTGGAATCCATTGAATGGATTTATAATTTGGAATGTCAGACAGGGATAATTTGTGTTGAAATATGAGTTCTATGAAATTATAATTATTACCTTCAAAAGAAGTTTGAACTCTGTGTTGTGATCTCGTCTACATTCTATAAGAATTTATATTTTATGTTTGCTCAAATGATTTTGATAAATGTTTGAACTTGACTCTGATTGGTTATTTTTAGCTTGGTTAACCCTTCTGCATGTTTTTCATACATGTAGATTAACAGGAGCTAAGTTGGGAGAGAACCAGGCTAAATAAAGATCAAGGTAGTGTAATAGATCTAGAGCTATGTAAATATATGCAAGAAATCTTGTATCAAGTACTTAAGTGTGTATTTAACTATGTTAAAATTATGGAGTATGTATGTAATATAAGACACTTTAATGTATTGAAGTTAGATAATGGTATTCCGATAATAAGGCTTACGGTACGCTATCTGCATGGACTCGGGTAACTATTATTGTACACGAACTCCACTAAAGCAATATGGGTCTCCCAATCTCCTCGGAAATCCATCACATAAGCCCGAAGCATATCTTCTAGAATCTGAATAGTCCGCTCACTCTGCCCATCAGTCTGAGGATGAAAAGCTGTACCGAAGTTCAGTTTCGTTCCCAAACTATCCTGAAAACTGCCACAGAACCGTGAAGTAAACCTGGGATCCCGATCAGACACTCAACGGTACCCCATGCAATCGGACTATCTCCCGTACATATAATCTCGTCAACGACTCAATCGAATCTGTCTGATGAATAGGCATAAAATGAGCTGTCTTTGTTAACTGATCCACGACAACCCAAACTGTATCATGTCTCCGCGGAGTCATAGATAAACCCATCACAAAAGCTATAGTGATATGCTCCCACTTCCATTCAGGTAATGGAAGCGGCTGTAACAATCCAGCGGGTCGTCGATGCTCTGCCTTTACATGCTGACAGGTAAGACATCGAGTCATGGTCTGTGCCACATCTCTCTTCATGCCACTCCACCAATACTGCCTCCGCAAATCTCGATACATCTTGGTAGCACCAGGATGCATTGCAAACCTTGAGTGGTGTGCCTCCCGAAGTATCTCCTCCCGTAGCTCCGTATCCTCTGGAACTACTAGCCTCCCTCGGAATCTGACTCCACCATCGGTGCCTCTAACCCATCTCTCTATATCCTCAATGTCATCAAATAATGCATCCCCCAACTGTGCATCCAACACCCGCTGTACAAGTGCTGGACGAGCAATCAAACTCCGTAAACTCAATCCATCTCCACGCTCCTCTATATCCAGTCTATACTGACTAAGTGTGTCCACCCACCCAAACTTCTGAATAGCCAACCGAGCTACAACCAATCTCCTACTCAATGCGTCAGCCACCACATTGGCCTTGCCCGGATGATACTGTAAAGAAAAATCAAAGTCCTCAAGATACTTCATCCATCTGCGCTGCCTTTGGTTTAGATCCCTCTGAGTAAACAAGTACCGAAGACTCCTGTGATCCGAGAATACCTCAAACCTCTCTCCTTAAAGATAATATCTCCACTGCTTAAGTGCGAACACTACCGCAGCCAACTCCAAATCATGCACAGGATAATTCCTTTCGTGCGGTTTCAATAAACGTGAAGCATATTCAACCACTCTCTCCTGCTGCATCAACACACAACCCAATCCAACTCCTGAAGCATCACAATACACCTGATAACCAATACCTCTGTCTGGTATCACCAACACTGGAGGTGATGTGAGCCGAGTCTTCAACTCCTGGAAAGCCTGCTCACACTCGTCTGTCCATACAAACGGAGTATCCTTTCGGGTCAAATGCGTCATCGGTGCCGCAATCCGCGAGAACTCCTCGATAAAACGCCGATAGTAACCTGCTAATCCTAGGAAACTGTGAATCTCTCCTACATTCTTCGGTCTCCTCCATGCTACCACTGCCTCCACCTTAGCTGGATCCACCGCTATACCCTCCGAAGAAAACACATGCCCTAAAAAACTCACCTGAGTCACCCAAAACTCACACTTACTCAGCTTGGCATACAATCTATGCTCTCTGAGCGTCTGCAACACAATCTCCAAGTGTCTGACATGCTCCTCCTTAGTGGCTAAATAAACCAATATGTCATCAATGAACACAATCACAAACTGATCCAGATACGGCCTAAACACCATGTGCATCAAATCCATAAACGCTGCAGGTGCATTGGTTAGCCCAAACGGCATAACCAAGTACTCATAATGGCCAAACCGTGTGCGGAAAGCTGTCTTTGGAATATCCTCCTCCCAGATCCTCAACTGGTGGTACCCCGATCTGAGATCAATCTTGGAGTAATAATGGCTACCCCTCAACTGATCAAACAAATCATTAATCTTCGGCAATGGATATTTGTTCTTCACTGTCACCCTGTTCAACTGTCGGTAGTCCACACACATACGCATCGTACCATCCTTCTTTTTCACAAACAAAACAGGTGCTCCCCAAGGTGAAGTGCTCGGTCTAATAAAACCCAACTTCTGTAAACCTATCAACTGAGTGTCTAACTCCTTCAGCTCTGCTGGTGCCATCCTGTACGGTGGAATAGAAATCGGATCTGTACCTGGATACAACTCAATCACAAAATCAATCTCCCAGCCACCCCGGTAAATCATCAGGAAAAACATCCATGTACCGCTTTACGACCGGTATAAGGATCGAAGAATCCTCCCTAGATGCTGAAGTAATCAAACCAGCTATAACACAATCAGTGTACTGAGGATTATCTAGAAAATATGGTCACGGAAGAAGCCTCGTTCCACGAAATCAAACCCTCCCCGTAGGTGTGGTCAGTGTAATCCTCCTCTCAGCACACTCTATAATCGCCTCATACCCAGTGAACCAATCCAATCCAAGAATAACATCAAAATCAGTAAATGGCATCACAAATAGATCCGCTCTAAACTCATGGTCTGCGAAACTAAACACACAGTCCCTATAGATACCACTAATCATGGTACCTGGTCCTAGGGGTGAATCAACTATAAATCTCCTTGCCACTCCCGTAATCTCTAAACCCAATGCCTCAGCAAATGATGCAGAAATAAATGAATGCGTATCACCAGTGTCAAACAAAACACGTGCCCAAGAACTGAATAAGAGAAACCTACCTCCCAAATGGTCTCGCTCTGTTGGTACCGCATCAGGGCCAAGTGCATACACTCCACCTCTCTGAACCTGCTGCTGCTGAGCTGGTGGCCTACCTCGTCCTGTAGGACCTCTCGGTACCGAAATCGGTGCTGGAACTAGAGTTGGAGCCCTCTGACCTCGAGGTACTGACAATGCAGGTCCTCCACCATGTGGACAATCTCTCCTGGTATGCCCTGGCAAACCACACCGGAAACATAACGGGTTGTTTACCATAGGACAATCCCAACGCATGTGGCCTACATGACCACAAACATAGCAATGCTGAGGCTGCTGGTCTCACCTCGGAGCCTGTCCCTACTGGTCTGATCTCTGCCCCTGTTGAACCTGTCTAGGACCCTGCTGTCCCTGCCTAGGTCCCCGATAACCCTGCCTCCGACTCTGAGAACCCTGCCCCTGGCTCTGCTGCTGCCCCCGAGTATCAGTCATTTGTCTGTGTTGACTACTCTCTCCAGTAGCAGATATAGAACTCTCAAGCTTCCTCTTGTGAATCTCCCAGTAATCCTTAATCTCCACTAAAGTTCTCTCCACTCCGAGTGCCTTATCAATACACTCACGATAGGTGGTGATAGTCTGAGCCGCCAAATGAGGTGAAATCTTTGGCGACAATCCTTTCCTAAATCTCAATATCTTCTTTTCCTCTGTGCAAATATACTCCTCCCCATATCGCCCTAACTCCTCAAAACGAGCCTGATACTGTGTCACTGTCATGTCCGGAGACTGAATCAACTCGAGAAACTCCTTAGCCTTAGCTGCACGCACCGTCTGTGGCAAATACTGTGTGCCAGAAAAGCTGTCTCAAACTCTGCCCACGGCATACCCTCTCTGCCCTGACTAACTGTCATCACCTCCCACCAAGTGAAAGCATCCCCCTCGAGAAACTCCGCAGCTAATAAAGCCCTCCTCTCCTCAGGAATCCGCAAAGAGGTCATCTTCCTACGTAGCTGGCGAAGCCACTCCTCTGCTGCCACTGGATCTATCACTCCCCTATAAACCGGAGGATTCGTCTTCCGCAACTCGGCTAGCTCCTTGATTGAAGTGTCAGTCACAAAAGGAGCTACCTGTGCCGCCACAATCTGTCCTGCACCCTCCTGTAACCCACCCAGTGCTGGAACCAATGCTGGACCCTCAATAGGTGCCTGTAATGCAACTGGGCTGGAGCAGCAATCTGCGTCACAAGTCCCGTAACAGTCTACCCAAGAGCTCGCACCAACTCAGTAACATCTCGGATCTCCTGTCGTAAAGTGGTCACTACTGCCTCTACCCCCTGTGGTGCTGGCTGTACCGGTGGTACCTCCTGATCCTCCTCAACATCACCCACTAGGTCTATATACACTCCCCACCTGCCCCTACCCCTACCCCTACCCCTACCCCTCCCACATCTCACACCTCTACCACGTCTCGCACCCCTACCTCTCCATCCTCGCCCACGCTCCAATGGGGCTACCTCGGGCACACCCGTCTCATCTACCCCCTGAGGCTCATCCGCCTCATGTCGTCCCCTACCCTGTCTCAGTCCTCGCGCCCGGGTACTACGTGTGTCCACCATATCTAGAAAATATATCACACGTATACATAAATCCAAAAACAAGAAACAACAAAAATAAAAACTCACCAGGTCAGCCGGGAAGCGCATGATGTGTAGTCAACGAGATAACCTAGGTAACCTAACCACTGTAAGTTTCTAACCCTACAGCTCCGATACCAAACTGTCTCCCCTCTCTCCTAAGGTATACCGAAGTGTACCTATACCCACAGAGACGTGACCGGCAGGGGACACCCCATCCCCCGAACCAATTCCCATACCGATAATTAAACCCAATAAACATATGTAATAATAATAATGATAACCACCTAAACCACCGGAGTAAATATACAACAGCGGATCAGTAAAATATATTCACTCGATACCAAACCGTGTAATATACACAAAATACAATACCAAAATCCACGCCCTGCTAGAATAGTCGGCTCGAGGCTACACATCAGCTCACGCAACCCGTCACTGACCACCATCTCTCGTACCGAACTCACCTGAAAGGGAATAAAGAAGAGGGGTGAGCTACAAAGCTCAGTAGGGCGTAGAAAGGAAACATCGATATCAAAAAAAAATACAAGAAATCCGGGAATATGATGCAGAATAAGTAATACAATAAATAAGCAATCATCGACAATCCAATCAGGGAATATAGTAGCCGATAAGGCTATATAACACTGTAACCACGAACCCCGACCACTAGAAATCCATAATCCACTCCAAAATCCATAATCCATAATCCGTAATCCATAATCCATAATCCACCCCTGGACCCACCCTAATCCCCGTAGGGTGTCTCCCAGTCCAGGTCCACACCGAAACTGGATGAGGATCGGATATCCCGATAGCATAGCCTACACCAGAGAGCGTCCCCTGTGATGCACCTCATCTCAAACGGTCTATAGGTACGTACCCGGTCTATATAATATATATATATATATATATATATATCATCCATCGTAAATCCATATCCAATAAATTGGGCTCCTATATGGGCCCCACAGTCTACATCAACCACCTCCAATCACCTCCAACCACCCCACTCCTAAAAAAAATCCAATAATCATAATCAACTAGGAATATAAATAAACATATAACAAGCCGTGTTTCCACCCCCGGAAACTGACAAAACCACCATATAATAAGAGTCCGTGAAACCGGAACTCTAGAATCACACAAGTAAGAGTAAGGAAACCCCTACCTGAAAATCGGAATACCAATACCAAGCACGCGTCCCTGATTAACCCCTGACTCTGAAAGTCAACTCGCTCCGAATCTCAATCGGGGTCACCCAACTACACCGGAAAACATAAAATACGAAAATTCAGTGAAAATACGTTCGGTCAACTATCAAAGTCAACGGTCAAACAGTATCGAACTGGGTCAAACAGTGTAAAACCGGTCCAACAATGCCAAACCGAGTCAAACCGGTTCAACACACCAGTCAACCGAATCAACTCGGCCTGACTCAGTCAACTAGACCGAAACCCATTCAACACTACCGTCGGCGATCCGGCCACCAAAACTGACCAAACTACACACCAAATTGAAGAGGTAAAAGAGATGAACTCATAGGTACCTGAATCAAGCCAAACCGTCACCGGAATCGGCCTGATCGACCAAAGAAACCCACGGTGGCCGGAAACTTCAAACTCCGATATCTCCCTAACCACAGCTCCGATCGACGTGATTCCACTTGTGTTATACTCGTCTCACTCCTACGCTTCTTTTTGTACCAGCTTTGACCATCATCGTCGCCGGAATCACAAAATCACTGTCAAACCCGTTTAAGAGAGAGAAAGCGGAGAGAGAGAGTGAAAATCATGAAAACAAGAGGGTGTTTTTGAAAAATTTAAAAATGTTTGGTATTTAATTAATTAATTCATCTTTTCACTGTAGTCCCTACAGTTTTTTTACCGAAATGCCATTGTACCTTTATAAGACATATATACGTATTAAACTTAAAAAAATCATAACTAATTCCATTTAACTCCGATTACGGTGATTCTTGTCCCAAAAATTTTCTTTTTAAATCCCCCACTTACGAAAAATATTTCAAGATTTTTATCTTAATTTAATTTTTATTCTCCCCAAATCCCGGTTCACGATCATCTAGGTTCACTCCAACTCGATCAACGCGTCAAAAAACTATGAATAGTGTAAAAATCATGTCAGGATATTGCATTCATCCTGCACTTTGAGCAAGAAAAAATCTTCCCACATTCAAACAAACAGGCGCAATAACCTCGAAGAAGGGACACGACCTGGGATCTTCACCATGATCCCCATTACTTTGAAGATGTTGTAGTTATGAACAATGTTTGAAAATTGGATCGGACCGATGATCGGCCTCGTATCCAATCTGGTCACCATTAAGAAACCGATGATACTGGGAATTGGCGATTTTTCATACAAACCGGTTGGTTTTTGATCGAACCAATTGAACCATCCGGTTTGCGTGAACCGGTTGGACTATGAAGTGACTAGGAAATAATGAAAAAAGAATGTTTTTTGGCAAGCATAGAGAATCCATGACCTCCCTTTAAAAGACCAAGGCACTTACCAACTAAGCCATTAAATAATTTATGTTCAAATGAAGAAGTTTAATGAATATATTATTGTTATTTCAAAAGTGCTCTTACATAATATTCGTAAAGATAATGTCTTTTTTCTGAAAATATTTGTCTTAAATTATCATGTGAATGTATACATCTACTGGACTTTTCATTAGTTAATTAATCAAATCTACATATTTTCAAAAAAAAATTAATTATAAATTTTAAATGATGAACATTATTACATATTCAATAAAGACTTGATTGACTCATCACTCCTCACTCATTTGATTAAATATGAAAATATTTTAAAAATTATTCTTGGTAGGGTTTCAACTCAAAATCTCTCATTAATAACAACTGTGAAACCCCAAAATTTCCAATAGGGGTACAATTGAAATTTTTTTTCCTTAGGAATGAATTAAGAGACAAAGAATTGGGGGTAAAAGTGAAAATCCTAGAAATACCTAAACCTAGTCTCTACAGTATAAATATCCCTCTTAAACTACTACTTTGTACAAGAGCTAAATACCTACACTGCAGCCGTCCCAGAAAATTCAAACGTGGTTCCACCTCCTACGCTGGCAGATTTAGCTAGAGGCAACAATATAAGGTGAGTAATTGATTTACTCACTATATGGATATAGAATGGTGATTTTAGGTGGAACATTTGTTTGATAATGTTGTTTCTTTTCTTTGTTTGATCTGAATACAAGTGACGGGCAAGGAATTGGAAGTTAAGGGATTGTAGAACATAGAACAGAGATAAAGAGATTATGGAATATAAATTCCACTGGTGAGAATTTAGCCCTCTTCTGTACGTGTATGGATTGAGCTATTGTTGATTGAATATTGATTGATAATTGGGTTTTGGTTATCTGTTATGGTGCAAGTGGCAGTGAGGAGTTGAGATAATTGTCAAGGTAGTTGATCGGGACAGTAGTACTCACCGGAGCGAATCTGATCAGGTGAGAAACTCATTCTTGTTGCATATGGGTATAGATATTTACGGTTACCAAGGATTTGGCACCCATGAATTTCTTATTATGGCCGGACCTCACCTCCATGAGGTTCTCCGGCCTCGGATGTTTTATTTCCCGGAGGTGGCTTTGATCTACGCCGTCGAAGGAGGATTACATCTCACCAAGTCATAAATGGTGTGACTCGGTGGGATTGATTTGGAAAATTTGGACGAAAGGAAGGAGAAGAGTAGTTTTGTGGGCTGGGTTTAATTTCTATTAAAGTTGATGTAGTTTTCGAACTACCGATGCAAATTTTGTGTAGGATTGAACAACCATCACACTAATTTTAGAATAGTTTGTCCTGAATCTCTTAGGTAGGGTTGGATAGTCTCACCTCCCCCCTCTCGGTCTCTCACCAAGCTTGTAAGAAATCTGCCCTATTGCAAATTATTGTTGTAAAATTTCAGATTACCATTACTAAGGCAAACAAGCCTTTAAATAGATGTTACAATGAAATCCTAGTAGTTTTAGAAAACCTAGAAGCACATATGCTTCCTTATTTAATTTTAAGGAATTTCTACTCTAATAAGGACTTGACCTGCAATGTAAAGGAAATATTGCAATTTAAAGGAAATATTGCAATATAAAGGAAATTCTACTCTAATAAAGATTCCTAACCCTGCATCAACTTCCTCGCCCCCTCAAGAACTCGACTCTGGCGAGAAAATAGAGAAATAGTTGTGGTAGAGGTGAGGGGCTAGTCTCAGCAACTCATCTTCACAAATCCAACTGTTGTCCGATGCTGGTTTGCCCTTCCATTTCACCCAGAACCAATGATATTCACCCTCTCTAGTGGAAGTAATCCGTGTGTCCCCAATGTCTTCAATCTCTTCTTTCTTCTTATGCACAATTGATACCCGTGGCTGCGTAGGATCTCGGGGGGAGCCGGTGCACAACTGAACAGGTTGATAACCTGTTCAGTTGTGAACCGTCAGATCTTGTCCTCAAGATCTTACGGTCCCCCTAGTTGAAATTTTTGGAGCTTTAAAAGTTGAACAAAATACCCAAAAAAAAATGCTCCACCACCATATCCTCTGCCAGCACCTTCAACACCACCATAACCACCTCCACGTGCCCCTCCTCCTTCGGACCATCCTCCACTCCTATGGTCCACCACCACCGCCACCGCCACCCCTACATCCTTCTCTCCTTTACCACCACCATACCCAGCTCCTCTTTGTAGATCTAAAACCTGTAATTACCAAAAATCTCTCTCTACATACACCACCACCACCACCACCACCACCCTACATCCTTCTCTCCTTTACTACCACCATACCTAGCTCCTCTTTGTAGATCTAAAACCTGCAGTTACCAAAAACCTCTCTCTACATAGCCCTGATTTGGCTCCTCTCTCTATTCCGCCTCGATTTGCTTCAATTCCGTCACGATTCGTTTTTGCTGATCGATTTTTGGTAATAGAATGACATGTTTATGGTGAGACCAAAAGATATAGACATAGATTAAGTCAGTTTCTTCAACGACTAAGAGAATTCCTTTTAGCTGAAAAAGATTACTAAACAAATCCAGCAACTTTGATTACCTTGTATTTACTAAAGATTTTGTTATCAGAGATGATTTTTCCCCCTCTTCGTATTCAAAGCAAAACACATCGGATATGATCTTGATCCACTCTTTGTACTCTCAAAACAAATTATGGCAGATTCGAAAGAAATAGAAGAATCGCTGAGTAGGTGTTGTATTTTTGATGGGGGAGAGAGAGTGTTGTACTTTTGATGGGAGAAAATACAAAGAGTGGATTTAGGGGAAACCGTTCGATCTTGCTGTGAAGATCGAACGGCTTACAAACTGAACAGGTTATTAACCTGTTCAATTGTGAACCGGCTCCCCCTTGAAATCGGCTGTGCAGTGCTCACAGATGCCTCATCTGTACTCTTATCTTCATGATAGTGAAAGGAATCGAGCAACAATCACGCAGCGGAATAATAAAAATTTTCGATTCCTAATCCGAGGATCTGTTTAAAAACTACATTCGATTATGGGTTTAGAATAGTTACCCTTGTAACGCGCCTTTCGTACTGTTGAAGCATACAACGAACACGAACTTTCTGATCGTGTCTCTACGGTATCCACACGAACAATGCAATCTTCGTGTACGTCTCACGTCCACGAACGAAACTCACGAGCCCTCCGGTTGCTAGACCGAAACGAACCCGCCGTCTTCAAATCCGATTCAACACCTTGAATCAGTTTAGTGAGCAAAATAGGAGAACACCCTTTGAAAGACTCTCAGCCTTTTCTTGGAAGAACTCACGTATATCTTATATGTTTTCACAAAACATATCTTTTCTTAAAATCTATCTTTCTGTAAATATATATATATATCTATATACATTCCAAAACCTATTATGTTTATATATATCTTTATATATATATCGGAAAACATATATATATATATATATATATAACGTTCAAACTTTTTTTTGTTTATGTATATCTCTATATATATATCTGGAACGTATCTATATATATATAAATATATCTTTATATATATATATACATAAAGAAATTGAAATCAAATAGAATTCCAAAATGTTTGAGTCCTACTCAAAAACTTCTCTTGATTTTTAGAAATTTCTTAATACCAAAGTCAAAATATCCTAGTCCAACTAGGACCGAAAAATGTTCACATTAAATATGAAATTCATCTCATGAATTTTACGTTCCGTATTGCTTATCATTCTTAGTGTGCGACCCTGTAGGTTCCCGTAATGTTGGTAGTAATTATAAAATCCTATTTTAGAATTACAAGCAATGAGTGATGTCTAGCAACATATCACTGCTACCCAAATTACGAGAAAGTCAATGTTTCGACTCAACCTTTACCGCGACTAATGTTACCGTGTTGTAAATTCCTTTTATCCTCGATATCTAGATTGAACACGAGACATGGATATGTCACCCTCGTATAGCTCAATCAATGTTTCTTGATTCCCGAATAAGCTAATCGAAACAAATGACATTGATATCATTATATCAACTCATTTGAGCATGGCCATGCATTTATCAGCTCTATTCAATCAAGAGGCCTTAGATATCAATCTTGTGTTATGAGAAGGACAAATTCCATCTTGATCATTCACATCCCTCTACATAATTTATTATACACCTGATCACCACCTTTATAGCCACCTTGTTAAGGGCAACGTTTGATAGTGTCAAAATGAACAATTTCTTATGTCGGGAACAATGGTGATCTCAGGTCGAAGGACTACAAAACACCATCATCACAATGAAATTATTTATGACATCCATAACACGATCCATGTAATGATTTCATGGTGGGTCGATCCAGTACATAAATTCTCCAATTTATGTACCTACATGTTGACTTAATATCATATATTAATCAAGCACATATTAGCCTCTACACATTATTGTCGTCCCTGTTAACAATAATATTTGGCTAAGGACATTTAAGAATATACATTATATTCTAGGGACATTATTACAATAATTCATACTACACAGATATAAATAATTGCAATAATTAAAAAAACTTTATTAATAAAATATCCATGATAATATAATGTGCTAAAGAATCATCATATGATTGACTTTAGTGCACACTCTCCAACGAACTCCCACTTGCACTAAAGCCAATCACTTATGTATCTAATACCTAGTGAATTGTTGTGTTGATCATGCTTCTGCTGTGTCAGAGGCTTGGTCAGTGGGTCGGCAATATTTTCGTTTGTGGAAACTCTGCATATCTTCACATCTCCTCGATTAATGATCTCTCGAATAAGATGGAAGCGCCGAAGTATATGTTTGGATCGTTGGTGAGATCGGGGTTCCTTAGCCTGTGCTATTGCTCCATTATTGTCACAATATAGCTCAATCGGATCAGCAATGCTAGGAACAACCTCTAGTTCAGCTATGAACTTTTTGATCCAAACAGCCTCCTTTGCTGCATCGGAAGCTGCTATATACTCAGACTCTGTTGTAGAGTCAGCTACTGTCTCTTGTTTTGAACTCTTCCAGCTCACAACACCACCATTTAGGCAAAACACATATCCTGACTGTGATCGGAAGTTGTCCTTGTCGGACTGGAAGCTGGCATCAGTGTAACCCTTTACCCTGAGCTCTTCTTCACCTCCATAAACCAAAAACATATCCTTAGTCCTTCTCAAGTACTTAAGAATTGTCTTAACGGCCATCCAGTGACATTCACCAGGATTTCCTTGGTACCTACTCGTTACACTAAGTGCATACGAGACATCAGGACGTGTACATACCATTGCATACATGATAGACCCTATAGCTGACGCATAAGGTATCTTACTCATGCGTTCTCTCTCATCTTGTGTCTTAGGACACATGCTATTTGAGAGAGTAATGCCATGTGACATAGGGAGAAGTCCTCTCTTGGATTCTTGCATGTTAAACCGATTTAACACTTTGTCAATGTATGTACTTTGACTGAGGCCCAGCAATCTCCTTGATCTATCTCTATAGATCTTGATACCTAAAATATAGGTAGCCTCACCTAAGTCCTTCATCGAAAAACAATTCCCTAACCAAACCTTAACAGATTGTAAGGCTGGAATATCATTCCCGACGAGCAGTATATCATCTACATACAACACCAGGAATATAATGGTACTCCCACTGAACTTTTTATATACACAAGGTTCATCTTCGTTCTTGATGAAACCAAACTCTTTGACTGCGTCATCAAAACGAAGATTCCAGCTCCGAGAAGCTTGTTTCAGTCCATAGATGGATCGTTGCAATTTGCACACCTTTCCAGTAGCGTCTGGAGCTACAAAACCCTCAGGTTGTGTCATGTACACATCCTCAAGGAGCTTTCCATTAAGAAAAGCCGTTTTGACATCCATCTGCCAAATTTCATAATCATGGTGTGCTGCAATAGCAAGCAAAATCCGAATGGATTTAAGCATCGCGACTGGTGAAAAAGTTTCGTCATAGTCTATACCATGAATTTGTTTGAAACCCTTAGCCACCAATCGCCCTTTGTAGGTTTGCACATTTCCGTCCATGTCGGTTTTCTTTTTGAAAACCCATTTGCACCCAATAGGTTTTACTCCTTCAGGTGGGTCAACCAAAAACCAAACTTGGTTGGTGTACATGGACTCCATTTCGGATTTCATGGCTTCAAGCCATTTCTCAGACTCCGGGCCTGTAATTGCTTGTTCGTAAGTTCTAGGCTCATCTTGTTCCATGAGTAACACGTCTCCAGGTTGCGTAATGAGAAAATTATATCTCATAGGCAACCTACGTGACCTACTCGACCTACGCGAGCCTTGTGTAGCTTGAGCCGTTTCCTGTTCCACAACTACTCTTGGAGCGGGCTCAGGTTCCACAACTACTTGTGGAGCAGGCTCAGGTTCCATCAACGGTTCATTGTTTTCTTGTGGTTCTTGAACTGTTTCAAGTTCCACTCTCCTCCCACTGTTACCATGAGATACAAATTGTTTCTCTAGAAAGGCTCCAGTTCTAGCGACAAACACTTTGCCCTCAGAAGGATTGTAGAAATAATATCCTTTGGTTTCCTTAGGATATCCTACAAAAAAACATTTATCAGATTTGGGTGCAAGCTTGTCGGAGGCTTGACGTTTTACATAAGCCTCACAACCCCAAATTATGATGAAAGACATACTGGGACGTTTCCCAGTCCATAACTCGTATGACGTCTTTTGAACCGCTTTAGATGGAACTCGGTTCAGTATAAAAGCAGCTGTGTCCAGAGCATATCCCCAAAAAGAGATAGGAAGATCTGTATGACTCATCATAGATCGAACCATGTCTAACAAGGTCTGATTCCTCCTTTCAGATACACCATTCAACTGTGGTGTAGCTGGTGGAGTGAGTTGTGAGACTATCCCACACTCTTTTAGAAAGTCACGAAACTCTTTGCTTAAGTATTCACCACCTCGATCTGATCGAAGTACTTTAATACTTTTGCCAAGTTGGTTTTGTACTTCTTTTCTGAATTCTTTGAATTTTTCAAATGATTCAGACTTGTGCCTCATTAGGTACACGTACCCATATCTACTGAAATCATCAGTAAATGTAATGAAATACAAATAATCTCCTCTAGCTTGTGCACTCATCGGCCCACATACATCACTATGTACTAAGCCTAATAAATCAGTGGCCCGTTCACTGTGTCTAGTGAATGGGACTTTAGTCATTTTTCCCAATAAACAAGATTCGCATGTCTCATATGATTCAAAATCAAATGAGTCCAAAAATCCATCTTTATGAAGCTTGGAAATGCGTTTCTCATTTATATGGCCCAAGCGACAGTGCCAAAGGTAGGTTGGGTTTGAATCTTTTGATTTAACCTTCTTTGTATTTATGTTATAAATGGGCATGTCAAGGTCTATAACATATAAACCATTCGACATTTGAGCATTACCATAAAACATTTCATTGAAATAAATAGAACAACTTTTGTTCTTTATTATAAATGAAAAACCATCTTTGTCCAAACAAGAAATAGAAATAATGTTTCTAGTAATTGAAGGAACATAATAACAATTATTAAGTTCTAAAACAAGCCCAGTGGGTAAAGACAAGAAATAAGTTCCTACAGCTAGGGCTACAACTTTTGCTCCATTCCCAACTCGTAGGTCCACCTCGCCCTTGCCCAAAATCCTACTGCTTCTCAGTTCCTGCACATTTTGACAAATGTGAGAACCACATGCAGTATCTAATACCCATGATGTAGGAGCAGAAAGATTTATCTCAATAACATAAATACCTGTAGCAGAAGTCTCACTTCTTTTCTTCTTAAGATCTTCCAAGTACTTCTTGCAGTTCCTCTTCCAATGCCCGGTCTCACCGCAATGGAAGCATTTTGCATCCTTAGCAACCCCTCCTTTGGGTTTCAGTGCAGCAAATTTGGATTTGGACTTCTTATCTTTCTTTTTGCCCTTATCCATTTTCTTGCCCTTGCCTTTGCCCTTTTGGACCATCATGATGGACCCGGGCTTCTGCTTCTTCATGCTAGGCTCAGCTGTCTTCAGCATATTTAGAAGCTCTGGCAAAGTTTTTTCAAAACTATTCATGTTATAGTTTAGAACAAACTGACTATAATTGTCCGGCAACGATTGCAACACTAAGTCAGTGGCTAAATCTTTATTTAGCTTGAAGCCCAATCTCTCAAGATCCTCAATGTACCCAATCATCTTGAGCACATGAGAATTGACAGAGCTTCCTTCTGCCATTCTGCACTGAAACAATGCCTTGGAAATGTCATACCTCTCCTGTCGAGCTTGCTCTTGAAACAATTTCTTGAGGTGCTCGATCATCTCAAAAGCTTCCATGTTCTCATGTTGCTTTTGAAGCTCAGAGTTCATGGTAGCCAACATGAGGCATCCAACATCCAAGGAATCATCTTGATGCTTCTTATAAACATCTTTTTCTGCCCTAGGGGCAGTAGCTGGAGGTTCCTCAGGAACAACACGCTCTAGGACATACAACTTCTTTTCATGTTTGAGAACAATTCTCAAATTTCTGTACCAATCGATGAAGTTTGTCCCATTCAGCTTGTCCTTCTCAAGGACAGATCGCAGAGATAAATTGTTTTTATTTTGTGATGCCATAGTGATCTACAACAGAAAATATGCAAAATAAATATCATGCTTTAAGATCATCTAATAGGACTTTAATTAAATGATGCTCCCACTATTTAATTCGAATTAATAACCCTCACATTAATTCGGAAAGTTCTAAACTTTCTAGTGGGCCAAGATCCGTATTTCACTTACTCTTGAGACAGCTTTGGCTGAAAAAACCCAAGACTAAGCTATTTAGGTAAGCAACTTTTGCTAATTGCATCTCCATGCAATTCTTGGATTAGTTGGGTAAACTATTCTTGTTTAATCTTATCTTATGGATTAAAACCCAACTCTTTGCCTCTAGGCTTCCAATCCTATTGGACTTGTCCCAGTTAAGTTGAACCCAATGATTAACAAGCGGAACAAGGCATCCTGCTTTGGCAGACTCTACCTTTTCCTTCATGCCTTCTACAAGATAGAATAAAGCACCCCGCTTTGGCAGAAACTACTTATGTTCGATCGAGAGCTTGACAAGTGTTGATCATTGGAAGACATCAACTTAATAATTTTATTGAGGGATTTCATCTCACCATATCATGAATTAATCTCATTAATTCTAATTAATTTGATCTCAACAAATTAAGTCCATATTACCTAATTGGCCTTTAAACTAGATGGATTAGCATGCACTATCATTATCTATTATTACATAATAATAATAAAAGAATAAAATTTAAACGTGACATGATTATAGCCCAACTACATCAGTCCTCCCAAGCCAATGAGAGAATCGACAAGTCAACCTAGGTAAAACTTCGCAAGTCCTTTCTTTCGGTCATCTTTTCTTCATATGGTTAAGAAAACGCTCCATCCTCCAGGGGAATTCTCCTTTGCTTTAATCCTATTTTAATCTTAATTCTAATTACATCATATGTAATAGAAAACCTCGAGTTACAATCGAGGGGAGGAGAGATGAGAAAAGGAATTACAACGAGAAATAGGAGGTAAGGCACGACATGCAAGCCGTATTTTCCATAAAAATATATTGAATAAAGTAAATCATTCACAAGGGTCTTCAGGGCTATAATCATGCACCATGCTTCACCAAGCACACAAGAATGCATAAACTAATCAATTTATTTTGACCTTTAAAATAATCTTTTATGGCCAATTGGATTTTAAAGATCCTTATATATGCAACTTTTGCACTATCAGATTAAATATATAATCCAATTCAATTAATCAAATATTATATATCTAATATATATTTGAATCAATCAAAGCACACAGGAAATTTTCTAAACATAATCGAATATGTTTTAAACATGGCTCCGATACCACTGAAAGGAATCGAGCAACGATCACGCAGCGGAATAATAAAAATTTTCGATTCCTAATCCGAGGATCTGTTTAAAAACTACATTCGATTATGGGTTTAGAATAGTTACCTTTGTAACGCGTCTTTCGTACTGTCGAAGCATACAACGAACACGAACTTTCTGATCGTGTCTCTACGGTATCCACACGAATGATGCAATCTTCGTGTACGTCTCACGTCCACGAACGAAACTCACGAGCCCTCCGGTTGCTAGACCGAAACGAACCCGCCGTCTTCAAATCCAATTCAACACCTTGAATCAGTTTAGTGAGCAAAATAGGAGAACACCCTTTGAAAGACTCTCAGCCTTTTCTTGGAAGAACTCACGTATATCTTATATGTTTTTACAAAACATATCTTTTCTTAAAATCTATCTTTCTGTAAATATATATATATCTATATACATTCCAAAACCTATTATGTTTATATATATATCTTTATATATATATCGGAAAACATATATATATATATAGCGTTCAAACTTTTTTTTGTTTATGTATATCTCTATATATATATATCTGGAACGTATCTATATATATATAAATATATCTTTATATATATATATACATAAAGAAATTGAAATCAAATAGAATTCCAAAATGTTTGAGTCCTACTCAAAAACTTCTCTTGATTTTTAGAAATTTCTTAATACCAAAGTCAAAATATCCTAGTCCAACTAGGACCGAAAAATGTTCACATTAAATATGAAATTCATCTCATGAATTTTACGTTCCGTATTGCTTATCATTCTTAGTGTGCGACCCTGTAGGTTCCCGTAATGTTGGTAGTAATTATAAAATCCTATTTTAGAATTACAAGCAATGAGTGATGTCTAGCAACATATCACTGCTACCCAAATTACGAAAAAGTCAATGTTTCGACTCAACCTTTACCGCGACTAATGTTACCGTGTTGTAAATTCCTTTTATCCTCGATATCTAGATTGAACACGAGACATGGATATGTCACCCTCGTATAGCTCAATCAATGTTTCCTGATTCCCGAATAAGCTAATCGAAACAAATGACATTGATATCATTATATCAACTCATTTGAGCATGGCCATGCATTTATCAGCTCTATTCAATCAAGAGGCCCTAGATATCAATCTCGTGTTATGAGAAGGACAAATTCCATCTTGATCATTCACATCCCTCTACATAATTTATTATACACCTGATCACCACCTTTATAGCCACCTTGTTAAGGGCAACGTTTGATAGTGTCAAAATGAACAATTTCTTATGTCGGGAACAATGATGATCTCAGGTCGAAGGACTACAAAACACCATCATCACAATGAAATTATTTATGACATCCATAACACGATCCATGTAATGATTTCATGGTGGGTCGATCCAGTACATAAATTCTCCAATTTATGTACCTACATGTTGACTTAATATCATATATTAATCAAGCACATATTAGCCTCTACACATTATTGTCGTCCCTGTTAACAATAATATTTGGCTAAGGACATTTAAGAATATACATTATATTCTAGGGACATTATTACAATAATTCATACTACACAGATATAAATAATTGCAATAACTAAAATAACTTTATTAATAAAATATCCATAATAATATAATGTGCTAAAGAATCATCATATGATTGACTTTAGTGCACACTCTCCAACAGATAGTGAGTTAAATCCGTCACATTAAATACTGGATTAATCTTCATAGTCTCTGGAAGCTCCGGTGAAAATGCATTAGGTCCCATTTGCTTAAGAATCTTATATGGACTAGCCCTCTTGGAGTGCAACTTGTGACAAGCTCCTGGAGGAAACCTTCTAGGATCAATAAGGTCACCTTCTTTGAAATTCGCCTCCCTTCATCGCCGATCAACTTGCTCCTTGTAAGCTGCATTACTTAACACAATCTTTTTACGCACATCAGCATGTATGGCTTGCATATGTTGCACAAAGTCCTCTGTATCTTGACTAACTCGTGTAGAAAAAGATAAAGGTGTAAGGTCCATGGGTGTTTCAGGTTTCCCTCTAGTGACAATCTCAAAGGGTGATGACCCTGTACTTCTATTGACTGAATTATTGTAAGCAAATTCAACATGAGGCAACACTAAATCCCATGCAAGCTTGTGATCAGCAACCAAACAACGAAGTAAATTACCAAGGCTTCGGTTAACTACCTTAGTCTGGCCATCTGTTTGGGGCTGAAATGCACTAGAAAACTACAGCTTGGTTCCAATTTTAGCCTATAAGGTCTACCAGAAGTAACTCACAAACCTGACATGTCGATCAGAAACAATGGTTGTTGGAAAACCATGTAATCGTACCACTTCTCGCAAGAATAACCTTGCAACCCTTTTTGCATCGTCGGTCTTTGAGCAAGGTATAAAGTGTGCCATCTTTGAAAATCGGTCCACAACTATGAAAATAGAATCATGCCCTCTCAAAGTTTTAGGCAAACCATGCATAAAATCCATGCTAAGATCTAGCCATGGCCTTTCTGGTACAGGTAGTGACGAATATAAACCTGTATTTTGTCGTTGCCCTTTCTCAAATTGACATGTTCGACAACGTGTGATAACTTAAAACACATCCCTCCTCAACCTTGGCCAAAAATATCGATCCTCCACAAGACTAAAGTCTTATCATGCCCAAAATATCCGGCTATCCCTCCTGAATGTAATTCTGCGATGACATGCTGCCTAAGTGATGTATCAGGTAAACACAAGCGATTTCTGAAGAACACGTAGTCATCCACAATGCTATACAAAGAAGGTTTGCTAACTGTCCCTTCCTTCAAGTTTCTATAAATTTGTCCAAAATCCTTGTCTGTAGCATATAGGGCTTTAATGCTCTCAAATCCTATAACTTGGGCAGCTATAGATGATAAAAGGTGAGTCCTTCGACTAAGTGCATCAGTAACTCTGTTTTCTTCGCCAGATTTGTGCTTAATAACGAAGGTAAATTGCTGCAAATAATCCATCCACCGAGCATGCTTCACATTCATCGTTGTTTGTTGCCCCAAATGCTTCAAAGAGTCATGATCGGTATATAAAACAAACTCTTTATGCACCAAATAATGCCTCCAGTGCTTCAATGTTTGAATGAGCACATAAAATTCAAGATCATGTGCTGAATAACAACTTCGTGTCTCATTTAACTTCTCACTAAAGAAAGCTATAGGATGGCCTTCTTGACTCAAAACTCTCCCAATTCCTATTCTGGAAGCATCATAAGCAACTTCAAATGCTTTAGAGAAATCTGGTATTCGTAACATAGGAGTTTCAGTCATTCTCAGTTTAATCTCCTCAAAAGCTTGTTGGGCATCTTTGGGCCATGCAAAGCTACCTCTTTTTGTGTAGTTAGTAATAGGAGCCATAATTCCACTAAATCCATGAATGAATCTCCTATAAAAGGTGGCAAGGCCATGGAACTATGTACTTCATGGATATTGGTGGGTGTTGGCCACTCAAGAATGGCTTGCACCTTGGATGGATATGCCTTGATACCATGCTTAGATACAATAAATCCCAAGAAAACAACCTGAGATTGTGCAAAAGTGCACTTCTTCAAATTCACATAAAACTTTCAAATTCTAGTACCTGAAAAACTTGATGTAAGTAATCAAGGTGCTGCTCAAATGTTCTGCTAAATATCAAGATGTCATCGAAATATACAACAACAAATTTTCCCAAAAACGGCTTGAGAATTTGAGTCGTAACTCTCATGAATGTGGTAAATGCATTTGTGAGGCCAAAAGACATCACTTTCCATTCAGACAAACCCTCTTTTGTTTTGAAAGTCGTTTTCCATTCATCGCCAGGTCTTATTCGGATTTGATGATACCCACTTCTCAAATCAATCTTGGTGAATACAACAGACCCATGTAATAGATCAAGCATGTCATCCAGTCTAGGTATTGGGAATCGATACTTGACAATGATCTTGTTGATGGCTTTGCTATCGACGCACATCTACCAACTACCATCTTTCTTAGGTGTCAAAAGTGTCGGAACCGCACATGGACTCATGCTTTCTTCTGAAAACCCCTTTTGTAGTAAATCTTGCATTTGTCGCTGTAATTCTGAATGCTCTTTAGGACTCATCCTATAAGCTGGTAGATTTGACAGTGATGCCCCAGGAACCAGATCTATTGCGTGCTGTATTTGACGCATTGGAGGTAGATTGTGAGGCAATTCTTCAGGCATAATTTTGAGAATTCTTGAAGCAGTCTCTGGACATCCGGGTGAGGTGCAAACTCATGATGTTGTTCAATTGCTTTTACAAATAGCATATACGTAACCCCAAGTTCCTGGCTAGTTGTTTTAAATCTTCTTAAAGTCAGCATCTTGCATGCCTTGTCATCTTTAGAGAAATCATGCACTTTCAAAGGGTTTAGGACAATCCATTTGCTATTGAATGTGAAGGTGTATGTGTTTTGTTCTCCGTCATGTATTACTTTCCTGTCATATTGCCAGGGACGCCTAAGTAGCATGTGGCATGCTTTCATGTGAGTGATGTCACACCAAATCAAATCATGGTACTTACCAATTTTGAAAGTAATAAGGCACTATCGTGTGACAGGAATTGATTGATCATCCACCCAATTTATTTTATATGGCTCTGAAATCTTTCTTGTTGGGATTTGTGCTTGATCCACCAGATCCTTAGCTACCACATTAGCCCCACTACCACTATCCACAATCACATTCATCCCATTACCCTTGAATTCAACCCTGGTATGGAAGATGTTTGTTATCCTCCAATCCTCTTCTAGTTCTTTCTTCCTCCCTGTTAGCAATGGCCTCATGACATAAGAGGGTAAATCATATGTTGGTAGATCTACAGCTTCAATAATCTCTTCAAACTCATCCTTCCTTTTAACTTCCTCTTCCTCGTCCATAGCTTTTAGCCTTGGATTTTCATTGGGCTCCTCACTACAAAGCAATGTGTACTTGGTCTCATTCTATTTGTCAGGACACACAACAACAAAGTGGCCATGCCTCTTGCACTTGTAACACCTTGGACCTGTTGTTGGTGTCTCGAGCTGATTGTCCTTTGAGACATTCTTTCCTTGTTCAGTCCCAATTTGAGGCTTCTGATACCCCACTTGCTGCTGGAAAGTATTTTTGCGTACTTGAGAACTACTAAAGCTCGATCTCTGAGATTTCCTAGAAAGATTTTTTTTCAATTTTGAAGGCCATCTGATAGGCTTGCTCCATACTAGTGATGGTCAACGTGCAAAACTTATCCCTTATGTCCTCGTTCAGCCTTTCTTCATAGTGTTCAATGGACTGGAAAACATCCTCTTTAGCTTGTCCACGGAACCTTAAATTGTAGAATTTTTGTGTGTATTCAGCTATTGACATAGACCCTAGCTTCAAAGCTACATATTCTCTATATACCTTGCTGTAAAAATTTGGTGGTGAATACTTTTCTTGTTACAGTTTCATCATCAGCTCCCATCTTGTGATGTTCAACCCTCTTGCATGCCAATAGTCATCTTCAACTCCCTGCCACCTTTCCCTAGCTTCCCCTTCAGCTTCATGATGACAAATAACACTACCTGATATTCTGGAAACTTTGTGAAGTTGAAGAAATCTTTCAGAGATTTCAGCCACTCTTTGAAGACGTAGGGGTCAATAGTACCATAGAAATATGGTATTTCTAACTTCACATATTTGCCAGCTATATTATTAAAATTTCCTCGAAGCTCATTGTAGGCCTCACGATTGAGCCTCCCAGATGATTCTTGAATTATGTTGTGACTATCTTTGTCTTGAAATGCTAGTTGATGATTTTCTTCCATAAACTTCTTGCTACCACTTGGTCCTTCTTTCTCATAGTTAGCTTCTTCGTTTGTCCCACCAACAAGTTTGCTTCCCAAAGAGTCTACATGCCCAGAATCATTATCCAGCATTGTTAGGATGCACTCATGGTTATCTAGCCTTGTCACCAGGTTATTAATAGAAGCCGCAATTGACTCCAGTGTAACTTCAGAGGATGGGTTCTCCCCTTCTGAAGTAGGTTTTGTCATCTTACGACTGTAATTTACACCACTCCTTATTGGCATAAACAATTAGAGAACTCGTAGATTGCTCAGGACCTGCTTCGATACCAACTGATGTAGTTTTCGAACTACCGATGCAAATTTTGTGTAGGATTGAGCAACCGTCACACTAATTTTAGAATAGCTTGTCCTGAATCTCTCAGGTAGGGTTGGATAGTCTCACCTCCCCCCTCTCGGCCTCTCACCAAGCTTGTAAGAAATCTGCCCTATTGCAAATTATTGCTGTAAAATTTCATAATACCATTACTATGGCAAACAAGCCTTTAAATAGATGTTACAATGAAATCTTAGTAGTTTTAGAAAATCTAGAAGCACATATGCTTCCTTATTTAATTTTAAGGAATTTCTACTATAATAAGGACTTGACCTGCAATTTAAAGGAAATATTACAATTTAAAAGAAATACTACAATATAAAGGAAATTCTACTCTAATAAGGATTCCTAACCCTGCATCAAAAGTGGACTATTTACAAAGAAAATAGGTCATGTTATTGTTTTTCAGTAATGTCTTAGTTGGGCCAAGACAAAAGAATATTTGATATTTCTATTTTCTAAGTTGTTTTAATGGGGCAAAAAGGGACATGTACTATGTGGGTTTGTTACTGCTTTACTGGACCAGAGGTAATTAAAGAAATATTCCTATGATTGAATTTTATTTACCAAAATTGTATTTTCTTTAGTTGACTAGGATTTGACCTTGACCGAGAGTGGTCAAATAATTAAATGGACCAATGGGTTCGCTAAATGGTTAAGAATTGGGAAATTATTTTAGTCAAGCTAGTAATTTATTTTAGACTATATTTTTTTTGACCCGTTGTACGCCGATATATTTTTAGGAGATCAAGAAGATGCTTAGCTTTGTTTGCACTACTATCGAGGTAGGGGTTCTTCATTTATTGGCCTCTATTATCCGATATTTCGTGTTCTACAATTTTCTGTGTTTTCCTTGTGTGTTAAATACCTGCCTCTTGAATCGTTCTTTGTTGTCTATTCATTGGTTCGCATTTCTCCATGCTTGACTATAATCTTTTCATCATGTAAATAGGCATGTGTAATTTTGGCTATGGGAAAATGTTTAATTTGATTAGGACTCTTCGTAGAGCTTTGTGTCCTATTTTTCTAAGAAAGTAAAATATTTTCTTAACTAGTTTGGAAAAGGGCTTTGGGTGCATGGAAAAAACTTGTTGTAATACATGCATCATGATATATGTTGATTGTGTGTTGGATTGTGGATTTGTGGAGATGGGTGGATGTGATAGCCTTGTTGTTGTTGTTGTTGCCTGGCTCTGGTTTTGTGCGGTCACCTTTATCTGTTCCCACGTGATTATACGGGGGATTTGATTGTCGCGGCCTCCGAGAGGGAATCTATACTGTCGTGTGTCGACGATTGGATGTGGATGGTTTGTGGCGCTACGCACATTGGGTGGAGATATGTGGTTGCGTATATGTATTTGCGTGCTTATATATATATATATATATATATATATATATATGCATATTGGATTGTGTTTGTGGCATGATCATATTCATATTATTCTTGCCTATTCTTGCATCATCCTTGAGCTGATTGTTGTATATGTAGACTAGTTCTAGTCTCTTTCCTTTTTCACATCGTTGTGACTTGACTCCTCTCGATATCCACATTATGGATATTTGAGTCTCAATTTGGTATTATACCCCTACTGGGCTATTTAGCTCATCCTCTATTTTTTTTTTATTTCCTTTCAGGTGAGCATGCAGATGATGACCAACAACATGAGGCGTGAGCAATTTCCCATGGATATAGTAGTGGTGTTATGGGTAGTGTAGGATATGACTATTTCGAATTTCCACATTTGTTTATTTATTTATTTTGGTAGACTTAGTAGATTTCAATAAGGGATTTTGGAGGATTTTGGTTTGGAAATTGTTTGTTTGGGACAATTGGGAATTTTGCAGACCCCCCTATGGGATGGGTCGTTACAACAACAATGTTTTAACCAATTAAATTATGATATTTTATTTGTTTAAAAGAATACATTACATTTATTTAATTTATTTATTAATTTATTTGTACATTATTGTGTATTATAATATATGAAATATTTTTAATTATTATTTATACTAAATAAATACTTTTAATAATATATTATGTTGAACCCGGTTCGAACCCCGGTTGAACTTTTGAACCATCGAAAAAAGAATTTTTCTGATTCAATGACCGGTCCGGTATTCAAAACCTTGGTTATGAAGAGGTTTGACCCAACAACTCAAGTAACAAGTAAGAAGACCATTCCTCTTCATTCCGATGTTAGTCTTCTATCTCTTGCTTTTCTCATTTGACATAAAGTAAATTTTAAGCCCTCCTTAGGAAGGCAACCTCTCGAACCAGTAGTTTTGTATTCTCACACTACACACGGCCTATTTTGCGGCAGGTCAAATTTGGTGCAATCCCATATCAAAATCTTTGGAGTGACAGCAAGTCCTGATACACCTAAACACACACATAATCAACAACCCAAACACTCTTACTCTTAGCGGCCATAATTTAGAGATCTTATGTCTGACACGGAAGAGACCAAGCAGTATCACATATTTTAACTAACCATCACAATAAATATTAACTAATACAAACCTAACTGAAAAGACAATACAAACCTAAATCAAAAACTATAAAATAATAATTACATAAAGTAATTATAAGCCATGATAGACTATTATTTCTCAACAAGAGCATTGGACTGATATTCAAACACCTAATTACTGTCTCTTGAAGCTTGTCTCATAAACAACAAATATAAGGGTATCGTAACAATGAAATAAATAGATGAATAGCTGTAAGTTTTAAGAAAACTAAATATTGAACATAATGAGACATTTTCTTGACCATACCATATGCTATTTTGGTACCAAAGGCATAGATAGTTGTCAATGCGATTTTTTGCATAATTGACCAATCGACATCTTATCCTAAGAAGTGACGTGGATGGCGAACCTCGGTACCCACAAGAATGAGAATGGGAGACCTTTCGCGGCACGAGTACACTCCGACGTCAAGTCAGTATTCTTTAAAGAGGGAATCAAAGTAGTCATTTTTTGTGCATACCTTGTTAGAATATGTGTGCACACACCAGACCAAAACCAGCGTTCAAAAATATTGATTGGGCCTGCCGGTTCGACCGAAAACTGGAGGGGTCATGGGTATAATTTAATGAAATATTGATAAAATACCGATTCGATCAGTCGATTTTTGGTATGAATACCAGTTGTCCGGTTTAAAAAAATTCAAAATTGAGAATTTTTCAGTGAAAAATAACAAAATATGAAAGAAAATAAGTAAAAAAAGGAGAGAGTACAAGTTGAACCTAATTGAGATTTAAATGGTTATGTTGGACTTGGACTTTATAATTTATATGGTTATGTTGGACTTTCTTATAAGGATGATTGTTAATTTGAAATTGAGTTTGGTAATATTGTGTTTAATTTGAGATTGAGAGTGTTATTATTGTGTTTATTACTTTAATTGGATGGATTTTAATTTATACTCCCTCTGTCCCATTTTAACTGTCTCCTTCAATTTTACACACAGTTTAAGAAATTGCATTACTTCCCTTCAATTTGACATTTATACCCTTATTTATAGAGGACAATTAAGATGTCAATGACTCCCTAGGAATTTACTCCATCAGCTTTTCATTAAGGATAAATAAGGGTAAGATGGGAAAAAGGATGAAATTAGTTTTAAATAATTGAAATGGGCAATGCATTTTAGGACATCCCAAAAAGGAATAGAGGACAATTAAAATGGGACGGAGGGAGAATTACTTTTCTAATTTTTCTAACAATTTACAGGTTTTTATAATTTATTATGAATTATCAAAAATTTTAATTAATTAAATCATACCGATCAGTCAGTCAAACCGGTTGAACCGGTTGCCAGTGACCTAATCGACACGCTTGAAATTCGGTTTTTAAAACATTGACCAAAACCCAAAACACCCTATTTTTATATTATCCCACATGGCCGTTGGACACATATCCGATTATTATATCAGTTGTAAATTCAACTCTATATATGTTATACAATGACCATAATTGAAAATCAATGAGATAATTATTCTCTTTCCCTTTTACTCTCCTTTTCTTTTTCTTTTTCTTTTTGGTCTCAACTTCTTCCTTTTCTTTCACAATTCCATTTCCAAAATATATATAAAATTCTACATGGTATCAGAGCAAATTGGTTCTTGACCACCAAATTATTCTTCTGTTATGCTGTTGCTGCCATATTGAGGGTGGTGGCAGCATCCCTACAATTTTTTCTTCTCAATTGCCTCTTTACGACTTGTTTGCACTATACTATATGTCTGGGTCTTCTCGGTAGCTCTTTCTCATTTATAACAACCATACAAGTTGATCTTCAATCTAGGCTCCCAAACAATCAAGGCCCTTTCTAGAAATGTGGCCTTTCTCGTAAGCCTGCGGCGTGCCCTCTAATCGCTACAATTTCGTAATTTTTGATGATACGCTCACAACGAAGCTCCTCCCCAAGGATATCCCGGATCAAAGCCATGATGAAAATTAGGAGTCTTACCAAAATAAGCTCCTGATTCTCACTCTCTTATTGGCTCTTTAGCTCTCTATGAAAATTTTCTTTATCAATATAGAAAAGGATAGCAGAGGAGTGATTTCTTTTTTGGGAAATGCACCAAAACAGCAAAAGTATCTCTCATGCTTCCCAGTGTTCTGTATCATTTATTGGGAAATGTGTCATATGGGCCTATTATCTATTGTTGTAGTTGGTGTCATGCGTCAATGTGTGTGAGACACTACCTCAAATTTTAGATCCAAGTATTTTTACCTAGCTGGACTCGAGTACCGGTAAATGAGACGGTACATAGAAATAACTCTACGAGCCTAAGTATCATTAAGTGAGACAGCTCAGTTAGAACAAAGTCGTACGGGTAAAATGTATCCACGCAAACCGATCAACCCAATTAAGATATTTTATTCAGGACTTGGATCATATGTTAAGTATCTCCCCCTTTTTTTATACATAATTCACACTTATAATGAAATTTATAAAGATCTTTTTCATAACTTTAATGAAGTTATAAATATTTCCTTCCGTTCTCAATCTAGGCAACACAACATTTGAATGTTGACCAGGCACTCAAAAGTAGTAAGCATGCTAATAGACAATCAACAAAGTATAGAAATCATGGGAAAACAAAAACCAAATTTACTGAATCATAAAGGTATGGGTTACATTAGAATCCTAGCTAGAAGATTAGTTTCTCATATTTATTTTGTACAAGAAAACAAAGCAATGAGACATTATAAATACAAAAAGAGAAGAATAGACATTGAAAAACACCCAGCAGGATCATTCTTCTTTCTCCTCTTAAATCCCTTGCCCACTGACTCCTTGATTTAAAGTAAAAAAATCCTCCGTCCAAAACCCTAAAAACCCCCTTTTATACCTCCTCTAATAATCTCATTTTTTCCCTTGTCAAAACCCTTCTTTTTCGAGCTGGACCCACTAATTTGGGGTCACCTTTTTGCGAAACGACACTAGGATTAATTTTTGTTATGGGAAAAACCGCTCGATCAACTGGACAATTGTGTTCGAGTAGCTAGGCTTCCGGTAATGTAATGATGCTTAAGTTATTCAGCCGCTTGATCTTCTATTCATGGTATTCTAGCGGTTTGGCCTCTGAAATGCAAGTGATGCTACATCTGCACCAACTGCTCGATCTCCTCTATTGGGGTGCTCAAGTGGCTAGGTTTTTGGAAATGCAACAATATTGTTGTTGCACTAGTCACTTGACCACCCAACTCTTGTACCCATTTTCTTGCTCTTTTTACTACAAATTCTCATTAAATCCTGAAATTCAAATGTTCACAAGAATTAAGGTAGTATCATTGTTCAATTGCATCAAACGAGGCAAAAACCAATGAAAATAGTGTATAAAAATATGTAAGTTCTCTATGGATAAGCTTCTTATCTTGCTCCCGCTTGACAGTGTTTAAGTGTTTTTTTCCTTTTACTAATATAATATAAACATAAAATTAAATTTTTAATAAATTATACTTCTAATTTATTATTTTTAATAAATTATGCTTCTAATTTATTTTTTTTGTTTACTTTCTTTTTCAGTTTGAATTTAGTATTAGATTTAATAATAAATTATAGTATAATTTATTTCTCGTTTATTTTTCATTTTTGATTTTTTTGTTTGAATTTAATATACGTATTTATAATAAAGTAAATGAAATTTTTAAAAAATTAAAATCACAAAATATAATATTATAAACTTTTTAATATATTATATTTGTACTCATTAGTATTTATAAAAATTACAAATTACAAACAAAATATACTTTCTACACCCACAACATATATAAGTTTAGGAGTCGACATCGGGTTGTGCCGGGCTAGCCCGAAAATATGAGGCCCAAACCCGGATTTACCATTCAAGTTCTGGTCGAGCTTGGGACGAAAATGGAAGCCCAGACTCGACTCGTGCCAAATGAGTCGGGCCAATGAGCTGGCCCTAGAAATGGAGCCTAGGCAAGCCCAAGGCTTAGGGTCGAGCTGCCCAAGGCCGATGTAATTTCGGGCCCGAGCCAAGCTTTTTGCCTGTGAGCCAAATGGTGACCGCTATATAAGTTTCACCACACTCCTAAAAACTTATTTCACAACTAATGATCGAACTTATTTTTCTCTGATTATAAGATAGATTATTTTCCCAATTTATAAGCTATGCCAAATGTAACCTTTGTTTCATTTTGGATTTAGTTTTTTTTGTTGGTTACTCTCAAACTCTTTACTAGTGATAATATCAAAAATACTCCTCCAATAAAACTTTGACACGTATAACCACTAATAA
Source organism: Tripterygium wilfordii (assembly GCF_013401445.1). Classification (NCBI taxonomy): domain Eukaryota; kingdom Viridiplantae; phylum Streptophyta; class Magnoliopsida; order Celastrales; family Celastraceae; genus Tripterygium; species Tripterygium wilfordii. The sequence continues at coordinate 6,517,648 of NC_052240.1, forward strand.
ATAGGAAGTGACTTAGTAGTACGACTGAATTAGAAGCATCTTGATCAACCAAGATAACACCTTAGCGGGACTCTTCTGGAAAACTTAACATACATCACCTCTGGAATCTTAGGTAACCAAAATATTTTAGGGTACCGAGAAACACTCATCACCAAATAGGAAAGAAATCAAAAGGGGATTCACTCATAGAAATCTCGCCCACAATCACTGATAATAAGTCATTATTGGCTCATATAAAAGAGGACCTCTATCCAAGTAAATCTTTCTCATATTCTCACCTTTTATCTACTAGCTAAAGAAAGGGCTCCAAGGAGTGTCCATAACACTTTCTTTACCTAACTTACTTGAGTGTTGAAGCGTCCCCCAAGGTACACCTCGGGGACCCAAAGCGTATTTTTTTTCATACATAAGGACATAACAACTACCTCCTAATCTCTAGCTAGACGACTAATAGGTCGGCAAAATCGAGCGGTGAGATAACCAAGAATCGAGGAACCAGTTTGATTTTTGACATAATAAGTTTGACACCGTCTATAGGAAGTGAAGTAAACTTCCTACAAAATAACTCACAATATGTATGGGCCAAAAACTGTTGACCGAAAATACTTAAATATATGTTGGAAGGCCCAACAAAAGCCTTAGTCGGATCGGCCCAAGCCTTCTCACTGAAGCCCATCTGACCCAAGTCCAAGTGAGGCTCGAGGCCTATGGTGCCAAAGAAGCCCCATATTGGGCCTCAAGCCCAATATCAACCCAAAGAAGAAGCCCGTCTATACGGTTGACATGTGCTGACCACGTGACCTTGGACACTATAAATAGAGAACCCCTGCTCATTTACTCTCTCAACTATCTGATATCTCTCTCTCTCTAAAAAGCTATTCACTTCTCTCACTAAAATATCACCACACCAGTGACCTAGCTTCACGGTCTACCCTACCTTTGATCTTACAGGATTGTCATAGGCCTCATTTGACGATTACAAATTGATTACAGAATTTAAGATCTACACAATGATCATGACTAGAGGTTAGCACACCAACACTATCTCAAGGGCAAGTGTTCCCTAGGGGAGTGACCCCTTGAGAATGACCCAGAACAACCCAATGCTTCGATCACATAGTAGCAATTTGTCTAGCACTTGTAGCACGACAATCCTTGACATAAAGATTTAATGCTCCTTAATAACAACAACTCATGTAGGAGAACCCTACTCCCTTTAGTAGGGACAAGAAAAGACACTCTCACATAGGAAGCTCAAGACCAAATGTCCAAGGTGACATCCAGGACAAGATCTTAGTTGAGAAAAATTGGATCAATCCCGGAGGACTCAAAGAGAGCTCTGGAAAGCAAATAGAAGAAATAATGGATCGCAAAATGACGACCATGTAAGGACGAGCTTTCATGATGTTGTGTGGGATAGCTTGTTGGCACCCTTGTCACTCGAGCTGTTGAGTGCCGAGATGCCGCACAACCTTAAGGTCCCAACCTTGTAAAGATAAGATAAAAAAATGACCTCCTTTGATAATGACATGGGTTTTAAATCTGTGATGGAGTTTCGAAGGGTGACCGACGTGTCGACGTGTCACTTTACAAGGCCTTCTTAGCCTATCTCTTGGGAGCAGCGATGACCTAGTTCTTGAACCTACCTCATCACAATATCTCCAATTTTGAGGATCTATCCTAGAAGTTTGTGACCCATTTTGCTAGTGCAAGAGAATCGAGGAAGACCAACCTTGGACTAATGAACAATAGGTAATGAAAGGAAGAAACTATACGTGATTTCATATAGCCATTGGAATCCAAGTGCAAAAATGGTACTAGTTGCACTCACGTGGCATTCACTGAGAATAGACAGTGTTTCACATCACATACATCTATTTGTGTCCCCTATCCGTTCAATCATTTGGAATAGGTTGTGTTTCACATGACATAATTCAGTTTGTGTCCCCTATCCATCCATTCACTCGGAATAGGCAGTATTTCACAGGACATACCTCTGTCTGTGTCTCTTATCCGCCCATATGATGTAGGTAGTGTTTCACATGGCATATATATGTTCGTGTGCATCCCCGCCATTTGTATTTTCATCATTTGTACCATATTTCCATACGAAAAGGCTTCGTGTCATCACTAGGAAGTCAACGTACACTCTTACCGTAGGATTTTACAGACTCTCAGTGGAACATTCGGTCTGACCGATCTCTAACTCCATTCTATAAGATTCATTTTGTAAATATAGGTATATATGTGTGTGGTTTCTCTGACAATGGCAGAACATGAAACCTCTTTTGATTCTCGAATGGTAATTGTCATATTCAGATAGATGTTGTGGGATGCCTAACACTTTCCTACACATTATAGATCCACTAACCTGTGCGAATCTCTGGAATCAATACAGACCATGACTTATTTTGAGACATCCAATTGCGTCTTTAAACTTCAATTTGTGGCGACTTCAAATGTATTCAAGCGGAAAAGAAACATCCGAGTAAACCCATGCTTCATGGCCCCTATTACGACAAAGCATTTGATGGATTATTATATCATGTTGTTGCATGAGTATCATTCTTGGATAATCATATCAGTTATATTCAGGATTTTCTTTGGATTCTTTATTTGTTTCCTTTCCGACACATGTCCATAGTTTTCTATACCTTACTTAGGCATTTGGCTCACCCTTTTCTATTTCTTTTTTTGGCTTTATTTTTGTTTTCAAGTCAGTAGTTTGATGAGCAGCTGTCGGATGCATGATACGGGCGTACTCTACAACTCTATTATGATTTTGCAAGTAGAGCTATATTGTCCACTAGGTTGTTAGTTTTATTTTTCGATGTTGAATACATTCTGAATAGATGAAGATGTCCTAATTACATTACTTAGATATTATGTCATTTGTCATTTGGGTGCTTAGACACTAGTTGGGTGTTCATATTTTTGGATATCCGATTGCATGGATTGTATCAATTATACATGTTGCATTATTTATAAAATGTTACTATACTTTTGAGAAATTCTTTGAGTCGCTTTGTAAGCACTTTTTCATGTCCTCTCTGGGACATTTGCGTTTTGAAATTTGGTTGATAGGTTGGTGTCAAGCCCTAATTTCCATAGGGAAAAAAGAATGTGATGAAGTGACGAAAATCAAACCCAAAGATGCAAGATGCCTAAAAGTGGCTTAGAAAAGTTTCTCAAGAACAGAATAAAATATGCAAATCATGCAACCTTTATAATCCATATAATACATGCAACCGGATATCCAATTATAGGAATATCGCAAACGGTGTCCAACCACCAAAATGACATGTGACTAAAAATCCAAATGACGTATTCTGAAAACCATCTCATATCTCAAAATACGTATGATAGCGAAACACCCTAGTAGACAATATAATTCTACTAGAAAATTAGAGTATAGATAGAGTACAGTGGACTATGTCCGCATCACTCGCTCGGTAGCTGGTCATCAACTTGCTCACCTGAATACAAAGGTAAACAAGAAACAAGAAAAGAGAATAGGGTGAGTCAAATGCCCAGTAGAATAAAGAAAACTAATGACTTCTGTTGTAAAGGAATTAAAAGTAGAATTTGAAGACAATAGAAATAAACTGGATGTGGCGATCCATCAACAATGCCCATGTAATCAATAATATAATATCTTAACAAATGTATGCTCAAATCCAATTAAAATTTTTAGTAAAATAAGTACATTTCAAACATCACCAGTCATCGAGGGTATAATAATAATAACCTCAACTGTTAATCGTTTTTTAGCCCTGACATGATATAATATCTTACCTTAGGTATTGGAGTATACAATTCCAATAGCCTACTTTTGACTAAAGAATCATGGGCTGCGAGCTTTGCTCAATCCTAGACCCTCGCGTATTCCCAGAGCTTAGCTCAGTTAGGCACGAGTTATCGGTTGAATAAATTAGAAATCCAAGAGAAATACACCATGGCCATTCCAAAATACCAAAACTCAAATAATGGTTAAGAATAATTTATTCAAAGAATACCTATAGCCATGTTTAGAGTGATTTCCACAACCATTACAACCTCAAAAATAAGCAACAACAACAATGTTGAAGCTTAGAGCCCAAAGATAAGAAATGTCCTACCTCACCTCCTTAGCATTTTACAGAAAATCACCAAATCAACCCAAGTGCGCACCAAATGAATTCTGAGTACTATCCATTGATCCAATTACCCATAAACAACACAATTTATCATTAACAACCCAAAAAAATTGATTCAAACTAAAAATCCCGAAATCCCCATGAACCCTAACATCCCAAATCACCTAAATCCCTAAATACAAGCTTTTAGATTTAAGAGACTTACCAAGGGTATAGAAACAAGTAAAAGGAAGTGATTCAGGCTTCCTTTAAACCTCCAAAGATACAAAAACTCATGGGTTTGAGTTTGAGTTCAAACCTTGAAAATTAGACAAAAGAGAAAAATTGAAGAACATGTAATCTAGAGAGAGAATCCATAACCCAACTTGAAAACAACTCAACTTTGAAGAATCTTACCTTAGATAATGAATCTTGGATGATGGAAAAAAAGATTTTGAGAGAAAATGGAGTTTGGAGAGTGTTTAGGTCGAAATTGGGTGAAGAAATAAGAAGGGATTCGTGAAAACAATATTTTTAAAAGTCTTTACGCGTGCATATTTAATGATCCATCAGGACGGCTGGACATCAACCACAATTTTGTCCAAGTCTTTGCAGATGGATGAACAAGGCCATCCAGACGGACACACATATATCCAATTAAATCCACCTATAACTACACTAAACACCTATGATCAACCCCTGAATAACTCAGTATTAATTTCTAATAATTTAAACCATAAATTTGACTATTCAAACTTATATACCTAGCTCAAATGGACATATGCTCAACATGTGTCGATCCTACAAGGGTTCTAAAAGTACGAGGTATTACAATTGGGGTCATTGCTATGCAATATTGCCCCACATCTGTCTTTTGATCCCGAGGTCATCTCATCGCATCTCCTTTTCCTGTGAAATTTGGGGCGTGACAATATACAAGATTGGTATAATATTATCTTGATTGTACTTGAAATTCGAAGTCATTTCTAGTATGGCATATCTAAGAGATGACATTATTTGGTTGTTTCAATGTGAAGTAAATTGATATACATATGGATCTTATTCAGAGATTTCTTTAGCTTATTATGGCTCAATAGAAATCATACCTAGTATTGATAAGGTGAAGCATATTTTTCATCACAAGTAGTTGTTTGTTTTACTACGCTATTATAATTGATTCGTGTTAATCAGCTCAGTCATATTTGTGAATATGAATTTATTTTTTCTCGCTTAATGGCATGATAATCACCATGTTTTAATATTGGTCTTTCTTATTGGACTGGATTATTTTGAAGTGATTGTCTTATAGCTTTGTGTTTTTAGTGTGACCATATAAGTTTTAAATTATTTCTTGGCCCGATTATTTTCTTAAACCTATTTTCTTACAAGTAACAAAACCAATTAAAGTAACCCAAATGGGAGAATGTTGTAAAAGTTTCAGGTGGGCTTATTTTAATTGTGATTTTGATGTTGTAAAATGGACCAAGGGTTATAGTTATAGAGACAAGGAGGTATGTCCCGTTTTACGTAATCCCTGTAATTATTTATTATATGTATAACTATTTGTACCTAAAATGATCCTTACACGTAAGCCAACACGTGACAAGATGGGCCCTACACTTTGTAAGAAATAACCAATCTCTTGGTGACACGTGGCAAGGGCGTGGTATTTTTATTTTTAATGTATGTTCTTTTTTGCAGGATTTTATAGTCGTTGTTGACCTGGAATCTAAGGGTCAATTACTAGAAATCAGGATTGTAATACCCTGAACTTTTTTTTTAGAAACTAGGTAGGACCAATGTGTGTTGAGTATATATATAAAACCATTAGAAATAAATACCGAGTGAGTTTAGAGTATACAAGTGGTTTAAAAACTAGAAAATTGGGTTACAGGCCTGACTATTCGGACAGCTTTTTAAATCTGTCCGGACAGCCAGAGTAAAATGGTGCAGACCTGCCAAATAGGTAGAGGTGTTCGGACACCTCTTTAGAAAAAATAGCCGAGAATGGTTTTAAAACACTCATTTCACGATTTCTCATAAAATACCTGACCTAAACAAACCCTAAACACCATTTTCTCTCAAATTTCCTCCCTCCCATCAATCTAAGATCATCAACCAAGGTAAGATTGTCCTCTTTCAAGTTGGATTCATGACTTCTCTCTCTAGCTTACATATTCTTAAATTCCTCTCTTTGTTCTAATCTTTCGAGGTTTGAACCCAAACTCAAATCCATAAGTTCCTACATCATTTGAGGCCTAAAGGAAGCTTGAAACCCTTCCTTTTACTTGTCTCTACAACCTTGGTAAGTTTTCTTAAACCTAAAAGCTAATATCTAGAGATTGAGTGATTTGGGATTCTAGGGTTTTATGGGTTTTGTAGATTTGGGGGAAAATCTTTAAATTAGATGAAATTAATGATTTAATAGGTTGATTTAGACTTGTTTATGGTTGTATTTCTAGATTCTATTGTTGATTGGAGCAGCAAGCTTGAGTAGGTGAAGTTCAAGAACTTGGAAAGTTTTGAGTAAGAGAAGGTAATGGTTTCTTGATTTATTGGGTTAATTTGTGTTAGATTTATGAAATTGAAGTGGTTGTATATTGATTGGAGGATGGGCTTACCAAATAATAGGTTGATTGAGGCCGGAGAATTCAAGGTTGTGTATTGGTTTGCATAACTAGTTTTTAAAGTGCGAGGTAGGGAAATTCCATCATTTGCTATTCTTTTTGAATATGTTTTCCTATTAAGAATGTTTATCTTTCTCATTGTTCATTATGATTCGTTCTCGCCTTCATTGCACCTAAGGGAGAGCAACCCCACTTTGTGATTTCTTCGTTGTATGATTTGAGTTATATTGCATACCTTACTTGTTCAATCTTCCATTGAGCATGAATTACTCTTGAACATGTATCATGTAGTAGTATATATATGTAGGTTGTATATATATGCCCTCTTGTATAACCATGTTGGACATGCATTGTAGTTGCATGGTAGATGTCGGGTATGGACCTATACGTCTCCTAGTTGTGATTGATGTGAAATGTGGAATGCCGTTGGGCCGTTTAGGGTTCCTATGAGTATGGGAATGCCGGTGGGCCAAATCAAGATTCCATATGTGCTCGAAGCACCATTGGATAATGCAGTTGGGCTGTTCAGGGTCCCGATATGCATAGGGATGTCGGTGGGCCAAGTTAGGATCTCGTATGGTGTGGTTATGTACTTGTGTTTGGTGTACATGATGTTAGCTATCATATTGTTACATTTGTGCCTTTCTTTAATATTTCAGCCTTATATTATTCACTTACCCTTTATCATTCACTACTGGGCCTTTCGCTCACCCTTTTCTTTCTCCTATTCTCTCCTCGCAGGTGAGTCTAGTTCCGGTACCAGAGCTACGGATCAGGAGGAGCGTGCGTGACATGGATAGACCCCTAGAGAGTGATAGGACTAGATGGTTTTATAATTTGATTATGTTATTACTATTTTGTCATACCTATTTTCTTGGTTGAGACATATTGTGTGATATCCCTATTCGATGGCAGGATGGACGGTTGGGAGGGTGCTCCGTGTGATCGGGATTCCCGAACCGGGTTTGTGGACTTTGTGTCCTGACGATTTCTTATGCTTGCAGGATTGCTACTTGCATTGGTTGCTGATTATATATGTTGTTGTGTGTGGAGAAATTATGTGTGATTGTTAGGTGGCCTGAGGCCCTGCTTAGATTTAAGAATTGATTGATTGATGATATGATTTGTTAGATGGCCTGAGGCCCTGCTTAGACTTGAGAATTTAACTGTGATATGAATTGTTAGATGATCGGAGGCCCTGCCTATGTTGTGAATATATTTGTGATATTGCTGCGCGTTTACTCCAGGTTGGCATTTCCCATATTATGGGGAGGTACCGTCGAAATTTTCGGTGGTGTGATGATTGAATTAATTATGGTTTGATTTAGACAGTACCAAAAGTAACGCATTCCGCGTCGGGGCATTACAAGGATTGTTTGATATTTAATGTCCCAAAAGGCTACAAATAAAGGGATTTTGGTCTTAACGTTTTTCCTTTTCAAAGATGGTTTGTTGAGGAATAACCAAGATTTTAGCAAGATTATCTTATAGAGATTCTAGGCAAAATCAGAGTCTGTTAGCCCAACGTCCATGATTTTTCTCAAAAATGTTCCCAGCTAAAACATGACACTATGAAGCCAGAGTCACGTTCATCCTGCACCTAAAGGAAGAGGGCATTTTTTCACAATCTTTTGTGTAGAAGCGTCAACAGAATGACGATCTTTAGCCATGTTTTCATAATCTCAAGAACGAAGCCTATCAATCAGGAAGGTGGAAGACGCCATGATTTCCTAGAATATCTACATCCACCTTGAAGAAGAAGCACGATAAGAGAGAGATACCATTATCATTCCATTTCCAGGAGAAAGTTGCGGTTATGAAGCCCACTAACTTAGTAACTCCAACAAACAACAAGAAGATGGTTTCCCATGATTCCCCACGATAGATTACGTGTAATACCCCATTCCAATGGAAAAAAATAGAATAAAAATAAATAGGATTTAGTTTATGAAATGAATAAAATGGGAGTGAAAAGAAACTTCATATGGACATAAAAGAATATAGGAAATGACTTTTAGGACAAAAAGTAAAAAGAGAAAAAATAATAATTGAGTTTTAAAAAAAAACACAGCAAAACAAAAAAATAATAATAATATTTGAAAAAAATAAAATAAAACATAAATGCGTGAGGGCGCATCACAGCCCTCACCCGAGTCTTTCAAAAAGAAAAGTTAAAAACTTTTCTTTGTTTGCTCTAACCACCCACCCATGGCAGCCACTTTCGACGAGTTTTAGGCCAACCTCAGGGCGGCAAGGGTTTTCTTTTGGTGGAGTCACACACATACTTCAATTTTCTACAAGAAAAGAGTTGGATTGTTGAGGTAAAGTTTTGGTTTTAGGGTTTGAGCGCTAGATGGGTTTTGGGGTTTTTGGCTCAATGAGAGTTTCTTTGTTTAATAACTCCAAATTTTGGTTCTAATCTTCTTATATTACTAGATTCATGTGTGGTTCTTGAACCAATTCAAGAGGAGGATTGGAATTCTTGAGTTGGTGGAACTAACAAGGTTCAAGGTAAGGGTTATTGACTCAAATTGCTTTAATTAAGTTTGGGTTGGGATGAAAAATAATATTATGATATGATTTTAATTGTTTAACCTTAGAGAATTAAGGTAGAATATGAATTTAGTGGAAATGAGAATATTGTGGAGTATGGAATGTGGGATTTGAATGGGTTGATGAATATGGGAACTAAGTGGAGTTTATTTCATTAAATAGGTTTGTGAATTGGCGTGTAGTGTACGTTGTTTGTTGGTGAGAATTTCGAATCCACTTCGAGGTAGGGATTTCTTACCCTTTTTTATTTCAATACACTTTCAAGCAACCGATTTGCCTGAATGGTAAGCTTTGGTTTTCATCTCGATTCTTTCCAAGGGGAAACAAGCCTTGAAGGCTTACCAATATTTCTTTGCATTATTGTCAATGACAATGTTATTGGTGATTTAATTTGTTAAAAATATATGACCCTTGAAATGCTTGGTCATAAATCGGGCATTATGTAATCTTCATGCATCATGATGAATGGTTGTATTTATAATTGTTGCGTGAATGACATGAATTGTAGGAATTACATTAGATGCATGGAGTATCCCGAGGATGGACCCAGGGGTCACGTTAAGTGTTGGATGATTTGGGCATATGCATGGATGATGGTTAGGAGCCCTGTGATGGTCCTAGGCCAGAGGATTCCCGTAGCGAAATTTGTCAGTGCACACTGGTTAGTATGTGATGCTAGGCCAGGCGTGGCAGGCAATATCATTGTGGGGCTAGCAGTGAGTGGTTGCGACCACATGTGTGCCAACTTTCTCTCTAGTGGTTTGAGATTGATGGTTCTGCGATTGTGGTTTTGATTGGATGCTAGAGAGAGAAGTAGTGCAGTGGATTCTCGTCGGCTTATCGCCGCAGCCGCCGGTTTGGGTGTCATTGGTGGAGGATATGGAGGTTCAGTTGGGTTGATCGGGTGCATTAGCTTTGCACTGCATATTGTTGCATTGATTATTCGTTGTAAATTTTAGCCATACAATTGTTCCTTGTGTTCTATTATTTATCTCTACTGAGCCTTCTGTTCACCCTATCCATTTTCCTTCCCCACAGGTGAGGCAGGATCTAGCTTTCAGGCTACAGATCATTAGGAGGGCGCGTGACGGAGGTGGTCTGGACATTAGCTTATTTTGTGTATCTACGTGGCACATGCGTGTGATTCTTATATATATATATATATATATATGTATGTATGGTTATGTTTTGGTGGTGAATATGCATGGATATGGTTATATATGCATGACGTGTTGTTTTGCATTGTCACGCTTGTGTGTGCTTGTTGTAGTAAGAAGAATTATGTGTATGGTTGGACATGAATGATCGAGAGTGGTATTCTGTGATTTGTGGATGGTTGATGCTGATGATGGAATTTGTACTTAATGGTGGACCCTAAGAGTCAGTGGATTTGAATATAATAGAAGTGTTTATTTGTTGTGTCTTGATTATAGGTGGGTTTTCTCAATTTATAGGGAGATGCTGCCAAATTTTTAGTAAAGTTTATGCTGGTTTGGGATGTAACACGTGAGATGCATGTGGTTTTTTTTTATGTATTTGTCCTCTTTTTCATGATCGTGGATTGGGGCGTGACATTACGTGAAGGAAGTGCCAAAGAAACATAAGAAGGGACATCACCATGAGCGCTATAATTCTATAAAAGAAGAAAGTATAATAATCCCGCGTCAACCACATACCCAACGTCTTCAAATCTTTACTGTTTACTTGGGCAATGAAATTCCTGATATAGTCCAGCAATGTGTTGTTTTTCATTTGCTTCCATTAGAAGTTCTTTCATTCTGGTGATAGTCTTATGTTATATGTTTTTTTTCCTAAATTGACACAACACAAATTTTAAGTCATTTTTCCAGAAGATAGCCTCGAGCTAATAGTTTTGTGTTCTCTATCTACACGTAATCCGTCTAGTAATGAGGTCATACTTGGTGCAACCACACATAAAAAATCTTTGGACCGACAATAAGTCCTAGTATACCTGAACACACATCATCCATAACCCCAACCCTCCTATTTCCAATAGTAAAATTTTGGATATCTCTTGTCTAGCACAGAAGACATCGAACAGTTCACATTTTTGTTTGTAATAAATTATACCGTTTTGTTAGTGACTGTAATTTAGATGTTGTTGACTAGTTATAGACTTGTTCGATATTTTAATTTTATCGTAGATTTAATTTAGATTATTGATTTTGTTATTTTGTTATATTTTTAGAGCATCTCCAAGGGAAACATCAAATAGGGCATCAAAATCTCTAACTGCCAATTTAATGTCCCAAATCACCAAAATAGGGCTCCAACGGGAGCATCAAACCAACAATAACAAATGATTCTTCCCCTCTTTGGATGCAAAAAATGTTCTGAAGGAGAGAGAAATATAGAATATGCAAAAGGTGGAGGGAAAGTACAAATGATCGTTGGTGAAATCCATTGGAGTCCCAACGACTCTATCTCCCTGCATCTCTTTATATTCAGTCGATCTTTCTATGCTACCATCACAATCGACGCTACCATCACCATCCCTCAGTCGTTTCAGATTTCATTTTCAGATTTGGTTTCGTTTTTGGTTGAATTTTTAATTTTCACTTTTGATTGTGTCTGATATGTTTCGTCTCTTTGATTTTGGTTGGTTTTCTGATATGGGTTTTGATGGATGAGAGAGAAGGGATAGATATGGAGGTAGACGGGATGATTGGGAATGATGATTTGTTATGGCTTTTGATTTATTCATTTATTCTGTTTATATGCTTTAATTATTTCATTTATTCATTTAATTGTCTAATTTATTCATTTAATTTGTTTAATTGTTATTGATCGTTTTTGTCTTACATATTAATTATGTTTATTGTATACTTAATTGTTCTTGATCATTTTTTCTTTACCAGATGGATCCTCACTATTACGATAACTACACAAACCTCCTTAATAACAATTCACTAGTATATGAAGAAATTGATGGTTTTGATCCTGCCCAACAAGCTCAAGCTCAAACTCAATGTGATGTGGATCTTCCTCCACGCAAAGCACTAAGAACACAGAATTTTACTTGAGATGAAGATATTTTCTTATGTCCGTCTGGCTAACTACGAGCAAAGATGCCATTTATGGAATTGATCAAAGCTCTTCAAGATTTTGGAAGAGGATTTATAATCAGTTCATTACCAACAGAGGTCAAGCAATCGTACCGAAGCACCTATTAAAAATCGTTGGCGGGACATTAACGCAAAATGTGCAAACTTTATTGGATGTGTCAAACAAATTGATGATAGACACCAATCGAGGCAAACAGAGCATGGAAAGGGTAAATATTTAAAAACTTTATATTTTCCCATTGAACAATTTATTAATATATGCTAATATCTTGTTTAAATACACTTGATAGTTGAGTGAAGCTAGGGAACTTTATGCTTCAACCAATGGAGGAAAACCATTTCAATTTGATTATTGCCTTGATATACTTAAGTATGAGATGAAATAGCTTGATCCTATATCAAAGAAGAAACAATCATGTTCTCCTACCTATGACGGTACAAATGGTAATACAATTAATGTACAAGATCATAGTGAACCTTCCACCAATCAGAGTAGACCTTTGGATAGAAAAGCATCGAAAGAACAAATGAAGAGGAAGAAATGAACTTCTGAGGGCGTAAACGATGCTACAAAGTCAGTAATAGATGAGTGTTGGGAAGAGAAGATTACTCTAAAACGTGAAAAAAATGGATCAACGTGAGAGACTACTTATCGAGCATCAAAGGACGCGAAACTTTGAAGAAATGCGTCACGAGATGGAAGTAATGGCTAAATATACAAGTGGGATGGATCCAATAGTTGCAGCTTATTGGGATGGATTGAAGAAGGATATTATGATGAAGAGAGGTTTAATTTGACAAATTTGTATTAATTTATCAAATTTTAAATTATTAACCATTTAATTTATGTTGAATTGTTTTTAATATTGGAGATGGGCTACCTATATGGACTAATTTAAATGAGTTTGAAAAATGATTATCCATTTGGTTACTTGGGTTGGAGTTTATTATTTTTTCAAAAATAAAATATGGTATCAAAGTACTGTAGCAGGAATCAATGGGGTGTTTTGATGTCTCATTTTGGTATTTACCATTGCAGATGCTCTTTAGGTGACGCAACAATTTTGATATTGAAAATTTAAATAATTTTGGTATAGAGTATAGTAAATGAAAGCCATTATGGTACTCTTAGAACTTGGAAGGATTGCCTCCCTAAAGAGAGCCCTGACATCCTTAAAAGAAACTTATGCTCCGTTTAGATGAGCGGATAACATTCCGTATAATATAAAATTATCTTTTAATGAACTTATCAGGTGTTTGGACGATTTTTAAAATACTCGAAATAATATAAATTTATACAAAAGTGATTATTATACAATGCCGATCGTATAATATTAAAACACATCCAACTCGTTTTTTATTTTATATCGAGTTTTTAATATAAGAAATAACATATCAAATTACAAAAAAGACCTCCATTCTCACTTTAATTGAGATACTCCAGACATACCACCATAATATATAAGTCTAATATCAAATTATTTTCAAATATGAATATGATTAAATTATACATTAATTTATAAAGGATTAAATTATACAATGGATAGCAAAATTATAATGTTCCAAACGGAGCTTAGTGTTTTATACGTCCGCTGACTCTGGCCGTCTGTCCACGCAACCGCAACCGCAACCCATCACTACTCTCTCTCTCCCCTAATTTTCCGTCTCCTGCTATACATCTCTCTAAACCCTAGAGAACAATCAATTCCAGGTAGGGTTTAGATAGAGCCTAAGATCAAATTCGATTATCGAATTTCCGGTTCTGTTTCATTGCTCCCATCGCGAATATCCCGGAAATGGATCTCCCTAGCCTCACCGTGATCCTTCAGGCTGCTCTTAGTCCCAACCACGATGAACGCAAAGCTGCTGAGCTAAGCCTCAATCAGGTCCTCCATTTATTTCTGTTATTTATTAATTATTGCGAATTGATTGATTGATTCGCTGAGGAGATGCAGAAATGATTCTTAGTTGACGATGGAATTGAATTATGGTGTTTTATTCCGTTACTGTTCTAAAATGATGATTGGAGCTTTTTATTGTTTTGCAGTTTCAGAACACACCACAGCATCTTGTGAGACTGCTGCAGATAATTGTAGACAATAACTGCAACTTGGCTGTGCGGCAAGTTGCTAGTATTCACTTCAAGAACTTCATTGGCAAAAACTGGGCACCTCACGATCCAGGTTGGATATAATTCTTAGTATGTTGATGCGTTTGTCTGTCTCTTAGAATATTGTTCATGACGTTGCGGGAACTTTGTGGCACAGATGAGCCGCAGAAGATATCCCAGAGTGACAAAGATATGGTGAGAGATCATATTCTCGTGTTTGTTGTGCAAGTTCCTCCTCTTTTGAGGTACATATTGTCATTTTTTTTTCTCATTTCATAGACTTTTTCATTGATTATGTTGAATTACCTACAAATTTGTTGTTTTCCCTCTATGCCAGTAGGGACAAAGTTTTTTTTGTTGTGGCTGATCTTTTAATCTGTGCTGAGTAGGGTTTCTTCTTGGCACTAATATCAATGATTAATGATGGACAGGGTACAGCTTGGTGAGTGCATCAAGACTATTATCCATGCTGATTACCCGGAGCAGTGGCCACACCTTCTTGACTGGGTGAAGCATAACTTGCAGGATCAGCAAGTTTATGGAGCTTTGTTTGTGTTGCGGATTCTTGCTAGAAAATACGAGTGAGTATATGTTTTGATTGTTGCTGTGGTTAATTAAGGGAGATACTCAATATGTTATACAAACTACCTGCAAAAAGGACTTGTGTCTATGCTTGCCAGTGTTCCATTCTCAAGTCTTCAACTTGTGCCCTCTGCGATTAAGGAATAGGAATTGATGAACTTTATTCAACAAGTTTGGGTTTAACATGTAGGGCTACTAGTGGAATTTAATAGTACTAAATTTTACTAGATGGTACTTACGTCTGAGTCCATACTTACGTGCTTTTATTCTGCTATTTTTTAGGTTCAAATCAGACGAAGAGAGGGCACCAGTTCATCGCATTGTTGATGAGACATTTCATAATCTTCTCAATATATTCAACAGGCTTGTCCAGATTGTAAACCCTTCATTGGAAGTGGCTGATTTGATCAAGCTTATTTGCAAAATATTCTGGTCATCTATATATGTAAGTTGTTTCAAATATTGTTGTCATTATCTACATGACTTATGTGGAAGTTAATAGTGCATCAGTTGTATCGGTACTTTAGTCATTTTTGGACTGTGTAATATATGAGACATCATACTGGAATTTACATTCCACACAATTTGGTTTATTCTGTTATCACTTACCTTGTTTGTTTGAATGCTATAACCTATAAGTCATTGGTGTTCAAGGATTTTTATCAACTTTTAAACAATTATCTTGTGTGGGAAAATTTTCTGGAATATTGTATTTTCTCTTCTTTTCTCACTCATCATTTGTGTGCCTTTGTTGTTTTTTGTTCAGTTGGAGATCCCAAAGCAGCTTTTTGATCCAATTGTTTTCAATGCCTGGATGATTTTGTTCTTAAATGTTTTGGAGAGGCCTGTCCCCCAAGAAGGCCAGCCTATGGATCCTGAGCTCAGAAAATCATGGGGGTGGTGGAAGGTGAAAAAATGGACAGTTCACATTTTAAACAGGCTCTATACTAGGTACTTTTGCGACTTTGATTTTGGTTTTGGACGATGGGAGATTGTGATGTGTGTAGTCGTGCCGTGCCTATGACCTGTATTCTATTCTTATAGGTTTGGAGATTTGAAACTTCAAGATCCAGAGAACAAAGCTTTTGCTCAACTGTTTCAGAAGAATTATGCTGGGAAAATTTTGGAATGTCACTTGAATTTATTGAATGTGATCCGTGTTGGTGGATATTTACCTGATAGAGTCATCAACCTTATTCTTCAGTATCTAAGCAACAGGTTTGTTTAATATGATCCCATATATATATATTTCCCCAATTTGATGCCTATCGACTCTTATTGGAAGCCAATTCAATTATGAGTACTTAATAAAATTTTTGTGAGTTGTTAATTTTCCCTGCTTCGCAGGATCTAGGCCCATACTCGACTGAGTTGACTCCATCTTAAGGGTTTATTTATTGTAAAACTAGCATAAGTGATAGGAGATGGGAAAGGAGTTTTAAGTAAATGCATTCTTTTCTATTATTATTAGTTTTTTGCATATGCTCATACCTTTATTCATTTGGTAAAATTTAGTTAATGTGGACTTGTTTTTGTTTTATGGCTAAGCAAGTTCCGATATCTTGAATGACAGGCAGTTCACGCTTCTCCATTTTGGCCTCAAATGATCATTCTTATTGTTCATATGTAGCTATGACCAAGCACTCTTTCTGATATTGTTTATAGGATTAGCAATTCAATTTTATAAATAGATACCAGAGTTATAAGGTTTTAATCAACAAATGTTATCCTATTAGCCTTTGGTGGTTCGGTATTTTGATGTCATCAGCATAGTCTTTGATGCAGGAAAAATGGTAGAAAACAATACGGATTTGAATGCATAGATTAGAAGAAGGGACGATAGAATCGATTCAATGGATTCTCTAGGGTTTAAGCCCACATGAAATTATGTATTATGATTGAATAGAAGTTCTTTCTCTCATGGGAGGTTACAATTCTTAAATAGAGAAACCCTAAACCAAACCCTAAACCACTCTTAATTGGGAACAAATACTAAAAGGAAATAAAACTACACCTAATTAAAAAGATATTTGACCCCTAAAAGATACTACTTGTTTCACAAGCAATAAACTTCCTAATATACCATAATAAAATATTAATAAATAAGTAATTTCGTTTTTCTAACTAAGATAATGGTATCACTTTTAAAACTTAAATAAAACCCTATAATATTGTCCCAACAATAATACTAACTAAAATAAATGATAAATAAGATCCAAATCTAACTTAAAAGTCCTGAACTTCCAATTAAACCATAATTCAAAATCCCATGATCTTTGAATTGCTTGTTTCTTTTGATCTGCACCATAAAGGCACACGAATTTAAATCACAGTTTCAGGAAATCTTAATTTTGCCTAACTGCTGTGGTTTTTGATACTCCATCTTTTAAGAGTGTGGTCAAATGTGATTGGAAGTTTCATAGATTTTGTAAGATATCATGTTAGGATGCTTCATGGAAGTAAACTTGTAGAAGAAGATTACACAGTTAGTGTTTAAGGATATTTGGTTTATGGATTGCTGCTGCATTATTTGTATGAGAGTGTAACTTCCCTTAATGATGCTTGCTAGCGAAGTCATCAGCTCCTGTACCAAAGTATGAGGTTTGCTTGCGCTTGTCTAGTGTAATAATTTCTTTCATGACATCAGTTTAGGTGTGAGGCCTAATTTTAGGTCCTTGAGAACTTTAGTTGGGATTTCATTTTTTGGGTTTGTGATTTTTTTTTCCTTGTAATGTATCCTTTTGCTTTCTGTTTTTAGGTGTTGCCCTCCTTTTGTGCCCCCATACTAAAGTTTCTTTTGCATTCCCAGAAAAAAAGAGTCTGAAGAATCATCTTCAATCACCTTGAGTATAAGTCCTCCTTCTTGTGTTTTTTTCTTTGTCTTGTAATGTATCTTTTGCTTTCTGTTTCTTTGTGTTGCGCTCCCTTTGTGCCCCTTTACTAACGTTTCTTTTGCATCCCTTAAAAAAGTGTGAAGAATCATCTTCATCCCCTTGAGTATGAGTCCTCCTTGTGCTTCTGGCATGCTGTACCTCTTAGTTTTTCCTGGATGAGGAACTACTCACGTGTAATACCAGGAATTGGATATATAAATTATACTTATGTAGTATTGAGAGAGAAAAGCATTGCACATATGTTGTTGTACGGGATGTTTAACATGTAGAGGAGCCTTTTACCCTCAAGTTATTTTTAGTCGCTTTATATAAATGGGTACTATTTTAATATATATTTTTTGCAGTATCTCGAAGAGTAGTATGAACAGTTTGCTGCAACCTCGACTCGACGTTCTGCTGTTTGAGATAGTTTTCCCTCTAATGTGCTTCAATGATAATGATCAGAAGCTCTGGGAAGAAGATCCACATGAGTATGTAAGGAAGGGTTATGGTGGGTGATCACAACTGGCTTGATTAATGGAAGACCTAAATTAGAAAAGATGTTTCATGCATTATCTTGCTTTGTTGCAGATATTATTGAAGATTTATATAGTCCAAGGACTGCTTCCATGGATTTTGTCAGTGAGTTGGTTAAGAAGCGTGTGAAAGACAACCTTCACAAGTTTATTCAATTCATTGTGGAGATTTTTAAGAGGTAGTCTTTAACATTGACATCTTCTATAGATGGAGCATAGTTTTAGCTGTCTCCAACATTCTTCTCTGAAAATTCATGCATTTTTTTTATGGTATTTAACTATCATAATTTCTTAACTGAAGATATGATGAAGCACCAGTTGAATATAAACCCTATCGCCAAAAGGATGGTGCTTTACTGGCTATTGGGGCACTTTGTGATAAACTGAAGCAGACTGAACCATACAAATCTGAGTTAGAGCCTATGTTAGTGAAGCATGTTTTCCCTGAGTTCTGTAGTCCTGTTGGTCATCTTAGAGCCAAGGTGGTTTGCTTTCTACTGCCAATTGATTGTCGGTTATATAACTCTGCAACTTCATGAATCTTGGTGCTAAAATGTGTTCTATTGTATATCTGTCAATGTTGGCTGACTCTTGAATCAAGCAAATTTGGCATCCTTAATTATCTGTGTGCGCAGGGGGTTGCTTGCATGTATTTTAATTCTACGAGGCTTGTGAGTATATTGTTTCTCATTCAAGACACAGTAAATGAAATGAATATGAGAAATATTTTCCGTAATTGAATCATTAGTATTATTTTCTCTCTTATTTCATCAGTCCTTTATGTTATGTACTTATTTCTCAAGTTGATTTTGCATCTACAATTTTTTTTAATATCCTATACAAGGCTGAAGTGTTCTTCCATGTAAAGGCTGTTGTAATTGTCAAGCATTAGCAGTGGTAAAAGTAATCTTTTTTATGTAATCAATTCACTTAGGCAAAGTAACTCTTTTCATGTAATCAATTCACTTAATGTGGCCTAATATATAAACTCTTAGACCAGGGTCAATTTTGATAGGGTAAGAATTGGCGGGTCTATTTTCCTTCTTATTAAATTATGTACATTGTCAGTATCCTCTTGTCTTTCATCCTCATATCTGCGTTCCTCAAAAGTACTTTATGTCTTTATCCATTGGTATTTGTCAAATAAACAATTAGATCCTGCTGAATGCTACTGTGCTATGTAGGACTATTCAAGCTTGTTTGTGGAAAACATCTTTTTCCTATAGAATACTTGATTTTAGCTGCAAAATTTTATAGTGTGTGTGTGTGTGTTTTTTTTTTTTTATACACTTGAAATTTGTTTGTGGTGATAATAGGCAGCATGGGTGGCGGGGCAATATGCTCACGTTAACTTCTCAGATCCAAATAATTTCCGTAAAGCATTGCATAGTGTTGTTTCTGGTTTGCGTGATCCGGAGCTTCCTGTCCGTGTTGATTCAGTTTTTGCATTGCGATCCTTTGTTGAAGCTTGCAGAGGTAAGAAGCTGCTGATGGATGCATCTGCAGTTTCACTTTCTGTTATTGTAGCTGGGAGCTAAATAGAAATATGTTCCTTTGTTTGGTGTTAAATGGAAATATGT
This sequence comes from Tripterygium wilfordii, assembly GCF_013401445.1. Taxonomy (NCBI): domain Eukaryota; kingdom Viridiplantae; phylum Streptophyta; class Magnoliopsida; order Celastrales; family Celastraceae; genus Tripterygium; species Tripterygium wilfordii. The sequence continues at coordinate 6,537,710 of NC_052240.1, forward strand.
TCCTTTGTTTTTGTGTGGCAGATTTAAATGAGATACGCCCGATCCTTCCTCAACTACTTGATGGTATGTAAATTTTATTACTCTCAATATTATCATTGCTTCACTTAAGTTCCCTGTTTCTTTTAATTATTATTTGAAGTTCCCTGTTTGACACCTTGTAGAGCTGCCAAATTTTCCTAACCTCTATGAACTTTTTTCCCTTATGCTTTTTGTTAGTTGTTGTCCAAACAAGAGAAAATTCTAAAACTGAGCCCTTTTATCTTGATTTTGCTTATCTTCTATCCATTTATCTCATTCCAAAACACCTTGTTAATTTGTTGGTAATTTTGGACTTATGTCATCATGCTTTCATAGTTTCATGTTGTTGCTTTCCCTCCCATCTATGTGTCTATTACTCACCCTTATGTTTTACAAAATGGAGTTATATTCATGTGACTCACTCCCCTCACTCTTCAGAGTTCTTCAAACTTATGAATGAGGTTGAGAACGAGGACCTTGTTTTCACACTAGAGACTATAGTGGACAAATTTGGGGAAGAGATGGCGCCCTATGCTCTTGGATTATGCCAGAATCTGGTAGGAATTGCTTTTATTGAATTGTATGTCATCTTGTGGGATTTAAACTGTTTAACTGTTAACTATTTGTTCTTTTTTTCACCCCTCAGGCTGCTGCGTTTTGGAGGTGTATGAACACTGCTGAAGCAGATGATGAAATGGACGACCCTGGGGCTTTGGCTGCAGTTGGTTGTTTACGTGCTATAAGCACAATTCTTGAATCAGTCAGCAGACTTCCCGACCTTTTTGTCCAAATTGAGCCAACTTTGCTTCCTATAATGCGCAGGATGCTGACAACTGATGGTCAAGGTATGTGAGCAACTGATAGTGGGTGTTGTTGGTCGTTATGTTGTGCCGCCTTGCTATTTATGTGTGACGATTTGTTTCCAGCTAACCTTTTGTTTCACAGACTAGTTTTGTTAATTTCGCTTGCATATGTATGTGTGATTTCTTAATAACGATATGGTTGAACTTCAATTGTTTATGTAGACAAACTGGTCTCAAATTTAGTTTTCCTGAAAAAGGTAAAAGTACAATATCCTTACAGGGCACCATAGGGGTGCAACCTGTGTGCAAGAATATTATTGTTAAGCTATACAAAAACAAGGCACGACATTGACAACATTTGATATATACAAAGCTATACAAATACAAGGCAAGACATTGACAACATTTGATATCGTATATACTTCCATATTACAGTTTTTTCCAAAAGCAGTGACTGTTCGGCCAATTTTTGTAAAGCTGCAACTAATTCCTTTGACATTAGTTTACATTTTATAAATAATTAGTTTTTGTCATTTCTCTTAATTTCTGTTCTAAGTTCTGGAGAATTGGTAGAGCTGCCTCTTATAAGCATTGTTTTTCAGGAGAATCAAGTAATAGTTTGTCTTAATTTTGTCTCACTTCCAAGCAATTCTCCTCTGTCCCGCAGGTGCATATGAATCTCTAAGGGTTAGAAACATGTAGACTAATAGTGTTCTCGGTTCTCGGAGTAAGGAGAAATTTATGTGCCTTAAAAAAGGAGAAAGTAGTGGAATTTTTATGTTGGATGTTGGGGAATAGATTTTTCAGTTGAATAAAAGCATATTTTGTAAGCTGTTCGTGCAATTTTTTTTGCTAAGAATCATTTACACTTGTCAAAGTCAGAAGAGCATATAAAAGTGTTTTAACATGCTTTTAGACATTGGCGATCTATCATGGCCCTGATATGATTATTATAACTTTTTTATTTTTATAATCTTAGGGAATTATTGTATCTGATTGTGCTTTATGCTTTATTTCCAGTCTCCTTTGATGCTGACTTTCCTGTTATACCAATGCAGAGGTCTTTGAAGAAGTTTTGGAGATTGTTTCATATATGACATTTTTCTCTCCGACAATATCTCTGGATATGTGGTCTCTTTGGCCTTTGATGATAGATGCATTAGCAGATTGGGCTATTGACTTCTTTCCAAGTATGTTTTTAGATTTTTTTCTTATATCTGTTGTTTGTGATGGTCATAATTTCTCGTAGAACTGTTTATTTCAACCTTTTTTTAACCACGAGTAATTTGTGAATAATTTTTTTCCCTGAGAATTAGTTGATTGTTAGAATTTGGTTGCATATTTCTTTTATTAAATTTCCTTGGTTTTCGATGAGGTTAGACTGCAATACGTGCAGTGCTACTGATGCAGCGAAAATTAGAGAACAATAAAGAATCGCAAAATAGAGATTTGAACGGATATATTGGAAGAAGGGACGATAGAATCGACTCAAAGGAGTCTCTAGGGTTTAAACCCAACAGAAAATTCTGTATTTTGATTGAATAAAAGTCTAAAGTCGTCTATAGCACGAGAGGTTACAATCTTTTAAATAGAGAAACCCTAAACCACTCCTACTATGAAACCAAGACTAAAAAGAAATCAAAAAACTTCCTAAAATATCATAATAAAACACTAATAAATACTTAATCTCGTTTAAACTAACCTAGAAATTACGATAATACCATCGCTTTTAAAACTCATATAAAACCCTATAATATTAGCCTAACAATAATACTAACTTAAATAAAAGATAAATAAGACCTAAAACCAACTGAAAAAGACGTAAAATTCTAAATAAACTATGATTCAAAATCCCATGATTTTTGATCTGCATTAGGTACTCTCCATATATGCTTTCTTAAAAGTTCGTGCCTCCTTGTTTGAAATGTGCTGAATTGTAAGTAATATTGGTTGAACTGTGTTTGTGCTGTTGAAGTCAATTCAGAACCTAGGCATTTTTGTGATGCAACTAGAGGTTTGTTCAAATTACAGAGGGATTATTTTGTAAAAGAGAAAACCACTCTCCATCAAATTTTCATTCCAGATAATTAAAACTTAATCTATTGATGTTTTTGCCTTGGTGTTGGAGTGGAGAAAATAGATCTTCACTTTCTGTATTGCGTGCTAAGAATCACTTCAAGTAATTTAAGTCTGCATTTACTTGATGGACCTCACTTCCACTGCTTCCATTTGCTGATTCTCAATTTCTCATAATGATACATTCTTGAGCAGATATTCTTGTCCCTTTGGACAATTATATATCCAGGGGAACACAGCATTTTCTTAGTTGCAAGGAACCAGACTACCAACAGAGCCTATGGAATATGATTTCTTCCGTGAGTTCCTATTATTAGCTCAAGTTTCATTTTTGATCAGGTTCTGTTGCCTTGTAGCAGAATTAGAAATATCTCCGAGGACTTTATATTCCTTACATTATTATTGTTTCTGTGAATTTTTCTAGGCTGATTTACTCTACATGCTTTGTTTTTCATTTTGCAGGTCATGGCTGACAAAAATTTAGAGGACAATGATATTGAGCCTGCTCCTAAGCTCATTGAAGTAGTTTTCCAGAATTGCAGAGGTCAGGTGGATCAATGGGTGGAGTTTTGTCTGAGAATCACTGTTGAGCGGTTGCGTCGAGCGGAGAAGTCATACTTAAAATGTCTTCTCATACAAGTGGTGAGTGATAGGAACAAGCCTTTTTTTTTTTGCTGGAGATGTTAAGGTTTATTATAAATAAGGCAGTTTTCTGTTTAGTATATGTGTTACAAAATGTGAGTCAGGTGGTTAAGGCTACACAGCCTTGTTAATTTGCAGAAGTGATATCTTGTTCAATATGAGACATAGTACTGTTATGATTCTCCTTTTTTCACGCATCCTAATTTTTAACATCTTTGTGATTGCAAGTATGTAGGCATCCTGATGTAACACTTCCTATTATCTCTGCCTTATCCTTCTTCGAGGTTTATGTTCAGCTGATAGTGGCAGGTCACTCCAAGATATAGTCTGAAATTTGTGTGCTCTCCTTATATCTATGCCTTTTCAAATTCAATTACTAAAAGCAGCTTACTGCATTATGAATGGAATAAATGTGCCTTTCCTCTTGGCAGTCTTTTTCTTAGTTGTGAATTTGCATATGGACTGCCTTTGCTTGATGGAAAACAATTCATGAAAAGATGCTTTTGTGCATGGAAATTTGGTTAGTTAAAATGTTTTTACAAGTCAACTGAAAAAGAGGCTGATGTTGAGCAAAACTTATGGAAGAGAATTCTGTACATCAATTCGCTTGATTGTACGGACTTCCTATAAAGTTGTGCCGAGGGCCACAAATAGGCGTGGTTGTCCAATGGAAATCTCCTTGTGCTTCTTTTAGTGGAAAATAAAACAAAGTTTTCGAAAATTTAATTGAAGTACTTTGTTTCCAAGTTTTTTTAGAGATTTGCTAACTTTCTATGTTTCATTAATGCTTATATCACTTCTGAAATATCATATTCGCTTGAAGCTCCCATCTATAGTTGGTGAAATTTATATAATTTCTCATTATTATTTGAGCATGCTGCTTGTAAGAACTCGAGAAAATTTTCGACACATTCATGTATCTTTGGAGGCCGTTAATGACATTTTGAAATTTTTGTGCAGATTGCAGATGCTCTTTACTATAATGCAGCTTTGACTCTCAGCATATTACATAAACTTGGTGTTGCCACAGAGATCTTTAAGCTTTGGTTCCAAATGTTGCAGCAAGTGAAAAAGAGTGGTGGTCGGGCTAATTTTAAAAGGTTCCATTATTTTTTTAACAAATATGGTTCCGTTCTTGTACCCTTTCTTCCTCTCTTATTTTTTTACTCCTTGTAGCAAGTTTTTGTATATCTCCGTCCCCGTTAAAGGAAAGGACTGGTTCAGTTGTAAAATGTGATTTTTGCTCTGCAGGGAACATGATAAGAAAGTTTGCTGCTTGGGATTGACATCACTCCTTACACTCCCTGCCGATCAGGTATCGGGAGAGGCATTGGGCCGCATTTTCAATGCCACTCTTGATCTGCTAGTTGCATACAAGGATCAAGTTGCAGGTCAGTCGCTTTCTGTGTGTTTACATAACCCAAAGATACTTCTTCCTTAGTTTTTTTTTTTTTGAAAAGGTTTTGCAACCTAATATGATTCCATAATTCCAGATAAAACTGGATAAATGAAATGGAGTCCTATTAAAAGGTACTCGTGCCACCTTAAGGTGGAATACATAACCAGAAACTGCGAGAACACAACATTGAAAAACCGAAACAAAATAAGAAAATAAAAATAATGAAAGAAACCACAATCTAAACCACCAAAGTTCCCTCATTTGCAGAAGATATTTTCTCAGCATTCACAATATCTGAAACACACAAAGGAGCCTCTTCTATCCATACCCTCAAGTCATTCTCCTGAAGAGCACATTTTGCCAAGGAATGTGCAGCCATATTACCTTCTCTTCTAAGTTCTAACATGACAAACTGTCCACTTAACGAACTGTGTAAGCAACCTTCTAATCTCCAAGACAATCGCTCTCCAAGCTGTCCAATTCAACTCCCCACCTTTGATGTCTTCCACAACAACCAATGAATCTCCTTCCAAAGTCAGCTGGTAAAATCCCAGTTCAATAGCCAACTGGACTGCATGAAGAGCCCCCATCGCCTCCGCAATAATAGGATCGAGCGCAACCTGCCTCTTATATGTACTACAAGCCATAACATCACCATTACAGTCCCTAAATATAACACCTATACCAGTACAATCTCCTCTGGTATATAATGCAGCATCCCAATTAGCCTTGATAAAATCTCTTGAAGGTCTTGTCCAACTCAGCAAATTGTTCCCTCCATATATTATATTTGTCGAGATCATACCTGAGTCTACTTGTGCAGAAGCATAGTCATCTGCCAATTGAATCCCTTGATTAGCAAGTTGCGTTGGGTGTACAAAAGACCCTTCATGAACAAACTTATTCCTTCTATGCCAAATCAATCTCATGGTAATCACCATAATTGCTAACTCCCTTTGATTCAACTGCTCCTTTATAGAATCCCAAAACTGAGAAAAAGAGCAAGTAGTCAATCCAATCTTTTGCAGCCGTTTAATACTAGCACAACAGTAGACATCCCTAGCTGAAGGGCATTCCCACAAGGCATGTTTCATCTCGGCAGTCGCAAAGAGGACAATTAGAATGAGCAGCGATATGTCTATGTGCAAGAGTAGGCATACTTGGCAAAATTCCATGATACGCCCTCCATATGAACACCCTTATGGAAGGGGGAGCAAACAAAGACCAGATCGAATGCCACACTGCATATGACACATTGCCATTACAATTAGATGATGTTGCCAAATCTCTACTTCGAATTTCCATGGCCCTATGGTACCCACTTTTCACAGTATAGAGACCATTTGTAGTTCCTGTCCAGCAAATCACATCATGTATATACCTTGAGCCTAGGGATTGTTTTAAAATCATCTGAACATCATCATGCTCGAATAATTGTTCAAGTAGACTGGTATTCCACCAGCCCATATCCCAGTCAATCAAGGAACTAACATATGAATCCCTTTGAAAGCCTAAAAGCCTCCGCCAGAGGACCATAGAAGAGAGGACGTGGAAGCCAAACATTTTGCCATATCTGAACTGTAAATCCATTCCCTATTCGCCAACGCAACCCATCTTTCAACAAAGGCCGTGCTTCCAGAATACTAGCCCACAAGTATGAAGCATGTCTACCCTTTTCCACCATTAAAAAATCCCCATTACGAAAATACTTTGCCGCAATACTCTACTGGAAAGGGATTCTGGATTGGATATAATTCTCCATCCTTGTTTAGCTAACAAGGCTTCGTTAAAAGCCTCAAAATTTCGGAAACCCTTACCTCCAGCCATCTTTGAAGTACATAACTTTGTCCAAGAAAGCCCACATTGAACATTCTGGTTAGAGTTACTCCCCCACCAAACCTATCGCAACAATTGGTCAATATCATTGCATAAGCTCTTGGGCAACTTAAACAGTTGCATAGCATATGTGGGAATCACTTGTAAAACTGCCTTGACAAAAATCTCCTTCCCCGCTTGTGATAGATGACGATGTGACCAACTTGTAATTTTTTTCCTTACTTTTTCCAGCAAATAACTGAAAGCGATGCATTTTGATCTCCCCACCATGGCTGGTAGACCCAAGTATCGATCATATTGCTTTGCCTCTGCCGCCCCTATAACAGAAATCTCTGCCAAAGAGAAGAGGATGCAAATCTACTAAAATAAATACTGGCTTTGGAATAGTTTATCAATTGCCCTGAAACTCTTCCATAGGACTCCAAAATATCAAAAATACAATGCCAATCCTCAACACTTGCTCGACAAAAAAACAGACTATCATCGGCAAAAAATGAATGGCAAACTCTAATTCGGCCTCTTCCAAAGGGTATTCCTTGGAAGGAATTTCGATCATGAGTAGCCTGAAGATTAATACTCAATGCCTCGGTACATATAACAGAGTAAAGGTGAGATTCGGTACATATAACAAAGAGTAAAGGTGAGATTGGGTCTCCCTGACGAATACCTCTTGTAGGATATATGGTATTTGATAGTGTATCATTTACCAAAACCCTATAAGTAACCGTCGAAATACACTGCATAATCCATCCCTGCCACTTTTCAGAGAAACCCATTCTTGTCATCATTTCATGTAAAAATTTCCACTCCACCCGATCATACGCTTTACTCATATATAGCTTTACCGCAATATAATCTGTCCTACTACGTGCCAATGTACTCATAGTATGCAGCGCCTCATAAGCAACAATGACATAATCAGTAATGAGCCTCCCTTTGATGAAGGCTGACTGATTCCCATGGATAATCTTTTCCAAAATCAAACTCAGCCTGTTCGCTAGAATCTTGGATATTATTTTGTAAGAAACATTACAAAGACTGATTGGACGAGATTCTGTCACCCTTTCTGCACCCACCTTCTTGGGAATCAAGGCAATAGTTGTACTATTCATCGCTGTATCCATACGCCCAGATTCAAAAAAATACAAGACTGCTTCAAACACATCCTCTCCAACTGTTGCCCAATGCTGATGATAAAAACCAGCAGAGAACCCATCCAGTCCAAGGGCCTTATTGGAACTGATACATTGAACCACCTTCCATACTTCCTCCTTAGTAACTCTTTTGCCTAACATCTCATTCATATCAAAATCAACCGCTGGGGAAATAGAATCCAGAAAAGTGTAATCGATAGTAGTGGGACCTGCAGTAAAAAGATGAGAAAAATACTCCAAAAAAGCAGCCCTTACATTGTCATCCATCTCTCTCAAGATACCCTGCTCATCCATAATTTGTTCGACACGATTAAATCTCCGCCTCTGCTTCATACTACTATGAAAGAAACTAGTATTTTGGTCCCCTTCCTTCAACCAATGTTGCTTGCTCAAATGCTCAAGTACCCTCTCTTCTTCCTCTCTAATTCGATTCACCTCACATCGAACTAAGGAGATTTCTTCTTGATTATTATGGGATTCCGCTGCCAGTAAATTATCTAGCTTCTCATTCAACTTCGTAACTGTCATAGCTTGTCTCTGCCTATCTTTCACCACCCATTTTTGAAGCACCGGACCACATCTATAAAGATTCTTACGCAAATGAGACAAAGCATCACTGTCAGTACTCCTCCTAGACTTAACTATCCATTGTTGCTGAACCAACTTCTGGCACGTTTCCGTCCGACCCCAGGTAGGATCATATTTAAATTTTCTGATGGACCTCCTTCTTATAAAATGTCTAGGCTCCCAACATACATATACGCTGCAATGATTAGAGTTACTTACATTAACATGTTGCACCAAATATTGATCCCACCGTTGTAACCACCCAGGGCCGTCTCTAGCATTATGGAGGCCCTAGACAAGTTAAGGAAATTAGGCCCCCATCCCCTAAAATAATTTTTTTTATAAATCTGAAATCCAGCATATCTAATAAATTCAAAATGCAATATAATTAGTTCTTGGATACACATAAATTATCACCAATATCCAATAAATTAAGCAACTCAAACTTATAAATTTATTACATCAAATGAAATCAAATAACGCTAAACCAATTAACTCATGGGGGAGGGGCCTCACTTGTATGGTTCAGATTTGATTTGTTACATGGCAATCAAAGTTCTAGGTCAATGAATTACACTTTTTAATTTTTATATATGTGATAGCGTGTCATTTTATGTTTGGGCTAATGGGCTTGTTTTCTTAAATAGCAATATATTAAGATATTTTTTTCTTATATCAATTAGCAAGTACACTGTACTGTCTGTACACACCTAAAAAACTATATAACTTAATAAAAAGTGAGGCCCCTCCTCCATGAGAGGCCCTAGGCAACTGCCTGTCTGGCCTCCCCAAGGAGCCGGCTAAACCACCCATGATTGGCCTCTGCTCTATCCAACCTCTCTTTGATGAAGGCATTGGATTCCTTTCTCCGGTTACTCCAAGTAAACATATTCCCGTTATAACCCATATCGTGAAGCTGGCAATCCAATAGCGCTGCATTAAAATCCTGAATTTGTGTATTGTTTCTGAAACTTCCACCCACCTTTTCACATTGATTAGTAATAGCATTAAAATCTCCAACACATAGCCACGGAGAATCGGACATGCTATTAAGGAATCGTAAGAGATTCCATGAGTGTTTCCTTTGTAATGATTCAGGATGGCCATAAAAAAGAGTCAAACGCCATGGCTCTCTTCCATTGTCATCAATTAATACATGAATATGATTTGAAGAATAGGACTCAACTATAAGCCGAAATTCTTCTTTCCATAACAACATCAAAGCACCTTTCTTCCCAACAGAATCCACTACCAAACCGTGCTTAAAATTAAGCTTATTTCTAATCGAATCTATTTTTGAAGAATGAAATTTCGTTTCCATCAAGAAACACACCTGGGGAGACTTTAGTTTAACCAAATGGCTAAGTTCTTGAATTGTAGGTTGGTTCCCAAGCCCCTACAATTCCAGGCGAGCAGCCTCCGCCTCAACATTTTTTTGCGTTTTTGCAACACCTCTAACATCCTTCGGCCCTCTCTTCCCTTTACCCTTGAAGTCAGAATGAACCTCTTGCCCACCTACCAAGTCAGAATCTGTATCCAATATTATCTTGGCTCTACATTTTCAGCTAGACTTCTTAGTTTCCTGTTTTGGTGGAACCACATTTATCATCGCCTGCTGACTAGATAAATCATCAGGACTCTCACATGATGGAATATTCTTGTGAGAGTCTGGAATAAAATCCTTCAATGGGGCGACTACATTTTCGGCAACAGTATCCAGCAAATCTTTTTGAGACTTAGCCCCCACAATCAACTCCTCAATTCCACTCCTATTTTTTAGAGACATAACCCCCACATTAACTTCTTCCGTTTCCTGAATATCGGGGATTTTTTCGTTCAAAAATACCTCATCATTGGCAGTGGACCCATCATCATCAACCGCCACCTTAATTAGCGGATCACGAGATGAATTCTGTTCTGATCCGTTTCTAGACTCATCCTCCCTCATTGGACTTCTATGACTTCCGGAAGCTACGTTTTTCTGGCAAGTAGAATCAGTCTTGTTAGTGGCCTGACGTCTTTGGAATACCGGTGCCCTCATCCAACTCCCATACTTCTTCCTTAGTTTGCCTTAACATTGAGGCTAAATTACGTGGAAGATTCATGTTTTAACCTTAAAACACTTTGACCCCTCTTTGTTTTCTTTCCATTTCATAGACTGGAGCACTTCTACTTAGAGAAATGCTTCGATAATCCCTTCTGCCAATGTCCAACAGACTTGATGTATTTTAACCCTAGACATGCAGTGGAGGGAAAAATGAAGTAACTTGGTAAAAGAAAAAAAAGAATTGAGTTTGTTACTCTTCATTGTTCTAACCAAACATATCTGAAATAGATGCAATGAAACTCCATGCATCTAAAATGAAAACTGAAAGAAGATGCAATGAAACTCCAATCAGCTAAACACCAAAGGAAGTAACGGTCCTTCAAACAAAGATACCTGGAAACAATGTGGAAACAAATTTGTTAGTGAACAAAAATAGTTTGAAAATGAAAACTGAAAGAAGATAAAGAAAGGGGAACATTCAGGAACTGAGTTACAGTTGGAAACAATTGGACGATAGTCTAGTTGGTTACCTCTCCGGACTTAAGGATTAAAAGAGCGTGACGTCGAGAGTTCGAAACTAGAGCGGATATTTCCTAGGGGTTCCCTATTTCATGGGCCTTGCAGCTCACTTCTGGAGGCTTCGGCCCTCTTACCCGCATGGGCTTCAACCCAATCTAGAGCGCATGTTGTCATGGTGCGGGCAATGGCAATTAGGCCCAGGGGTCACAAAGTGGCTATTGGATTGGGACCTTCTTGGTTACCAAAAAATAAACAGAAAAGAGTTGCAGCTTGTGCTGGGTTGGGCTCCTTAAGATAGCCCAGTGTTTTTAAAAACGAAAGGCGCATGACACGACCCATCAAATGGCCAAGGCTCAAGGTTTTAATATTTATTTGTTCAATTTTTTTCTTTTGAATTTTTTTAGCCGTAAATGAACTGTTTGTCATCATAGTAGATGTAAAACATTTTATTATTTTGTTGATTTTCTGAGGGTTAACTGAATTGACAGAAGCTGCAAAAGAGGAGGCCGAAGATGACGATGATATGGATGGCTTCCAAACTGATGATGAAGATGATGATGATGGGTCAGACAAGGAAATGGGAGTTGATACGGAGGATGGCGATGAAGCTGACAGCATTAGGCTTCAAAAACATGCTGCACAGGTATGTGCACATCATTTTCTGAATCAAATACAAATGTACATGCAGCCTTGTTCCCCTTTTTTGTTGATCAAATTTAAAGTTGTCTTTCGTAAATGTGCTGACAGTATTAAAGAAGAGGTGGTTTTAAGGAAGTAACATATCTAATTTAGTGGGGATGTGCCATTTCAAAAGTACATGGTAGGGACTCCAGAGTTCTGATAAGAAGTAGATTATGAAGGAGAGAAATAGGGGAAAAAAGATGATATACTGGCGGCTTAGGCAGGGAGATAGATAGGGACTCGATGATAGTCTTTTGGGCATTGGCAACTCACACCAGAATTGAGCAGGACTCTGGCTTCATTATTCCGCATTTGAACAAGTAGAATGCCACACCATCTAAATTCTGTAATGAATTATTATTAAGGAAACTTCTTAGAAATTAAAGTGATAAACTTATCTGACTATTTTATTGATATGGCAACTTTTTTTTTCCTGCTTTCTTAAGGAAGCTTTTTTCTCGTAGGTTATGACAATAAATATTGTTATATGTCCTGGGCACTTTGTCTGCATGTTGCCATATGGCAAAGATCATATCAGATATCATACTAATTTCTTATAATTTCTTCATTTATGTATTCCGTCTTATGTATATAGCCAATGATGCCATGTTTTGATGTCACTTTATTCTGTCCATGTTATGGAGTTATGATTCCAGTTTCTTTCTGACTTGTCCGAACCAACTTTGTCTTGGACGATAAAATAAGCGTAAACAAATTGAAATTACAAACTATATTTTGGACATTGTTTCATTTGTACACTAGTGCAGTAAATAAACTATATTTTGGACATTATCAGTAGGAGAGTTGTTTGATGAGGTTTGATGTAAACCTATATTAAAGTTGGGGTTGGGGAAGTCTCAAAAAATTCCTCATCTTAACACAAGTATGCACCAAGGGTTTTTTGTTTGACCATTACTTGGATATTACAGGCAAAGGCTTTCCGGCCTAATGACAATGACGATGACGATGACGACTCAGATGATGACTACAGCGATGATGAAGAGTTTCAGTCACCTATTGATGAGGTGGATCCTTTTATTTTTTTTGTGGATGCTGTCAAAGGTAAGTGACAAGTCTTCCCTGTGTTTGCTGGAAACTGATGTCAGTTTTGTTAATAATTTGTGTCCTCTTCCTTCGTCATTTTTTGGCTTTGTTTTAATTTTCCCCTTTGTCAATGAAGCTATGCAAGCATCGGATCCATTGAGGTTTCAGACCCTTACGCAGACACTTGACTTCCATCATCAGGCACTTGCAAATGGTGTTGCCCAGCATGCTGAACGCCGGAGAGCAGAGATTGAAAAGGGAAAGATGGAAGAGGCATCCGCTGCTGCTGGTGCTTCATAACTTGGTTTAAGATGCAAGTGTGGCTCAGTTTTGCTTTGCTCTCCTGGTTCTTTGCTTTATGACATTCTTTTGGTGATGGTTTAATGAAATTCGAGAGTTGTTGCTGTCCTTTCACAGCATTTGGTCAGTAGTGAGCCCTGGAAAATGTGGCAATATGCTTGAAGCTTTGCTTGACGAAGTTCCAGTGGTGGGACGGGTGTGATTAAGAGAACTCCTGGAAATGGGTCTATTCCTAACCATGGTTTTGGTTAGTCATTGTCTGGCGAGTTGGGCCATTCTATGGCAGAGTGTGCCCGTCTTGACCAGTTGCGTCTTTCCTCATTGTGATCCCTGTTGTTTTGGTCTGTCATTTGTTGGGGTCTAAATCCCCTATTGATTTAGGAACCCATGGATCTGCTTTTGCGGTTAAAAGCAGTGAGGGTTCATGCATACATAATCCTTCCAGCCATGTATCATGGATGTAAATTGTTGGGGGTGGTTGATGGCTGTAATGATAAATTTTTGGTGATGTTAGCTGTATTATTTTTTCGTTCCTCTATTCTTTTTCATCTCCCCCGTTTCGTGGGTATAGTCCGTCTATGAATTTCAGTGGAATACTACGGAATATTGGTTTAGTGGGACTTGAAGTTTTGGGTTCAATACAGATGGCTTTCCAAGCGTAGCTTGCTGCTGATTGTAAAACGTTACATATTCTTTACAAGGTGAATTAGTGGAAAGGAATTGATTTGTATGGGTCCTGCATTTTTTTTTTTCCCTTTTTTCATTTAGTCCCATTTTTTGGCGTGGGGACAAAGTTCCCTGCATAGATAAAGCTTCCGTGAATTTAGTCTACAAAATCATCGTGTCATTAAGCTGTGGGAGTTTATCTTTCATTAACTTATGCGGGGGATGTTTTATTTGTTTTGTTCCATCATTGTTTTCGCTTTCTTGATGTATCGGACACCAGGGCAAAAGGTCAGTCAGTCAATGACTCAGCAGAATTTGCTCAGTCCTATAAGAAAAATGGCTAATTGATTTAGTAATTTATGAAAGAAGACGAATATATTTTTATCAGTTGAATGTGTTTACGTTCCGCTAAGGAACAGATGTGTGGGCCTTATATGTGTTTTTAATCAACGGCTATTCTAATGTCACATGGATTTGGGGGATTTTTAGGAGTGTAGCATTGTCCCTGTTTTTACAACAATGCGTTTTACTTTAATGTCATTTTGATATTATCATTTTTTTTCTTTAAATAATTTTCAATTTTTTTAGAATATATATTTAGAATTCGCATAAAAAGTTCTTTTCAATGAGACTCACCGTCGATAAATAATAAAGCCGATACGAAAGAGCATTGATTTTAAAAAAGAGATCTTCATGCTTTTACACATTGGTTAATCATATAGATATAGTGACTGAAAAATTCAATTTCAATAATGGTAAATCATATTAAGTATCTAAGAATGTTCATATGAAATTCCATTGCAAATGGAATATATATGATCTCTCAAACAAGTATTATCATTATTATGTGTAACGTTTTGACCCGAAATGGGTTACATTTTGGTATCGGAGCCAGGTTACGAAATATAGGATCTGTGTATGGGTCCAGGGAAGTGTGTATAGTATGTCAGTGAGTCTCCAGACCATGTCACGACCTCCACTAATTCGGTCTGTATTCTTTCTCCATAAACTCTTGTTTGAGTTTGTTATTGAATTTCATTATCTGTGGTCATGCAGATGGATACTCGTAGGACGACTCGATCTTCTCGTACTGTGGAGGCCCCTAGTGTTGAGGGCAGGCGAGGGAGACCGAGAGGCCGAGGTAGTAGGACGACGTGTACTACTAGGCATACTTTCAGTACACAGGAGTCGGTACCTGATTCTGATATAGGGACACGGGAGGAGGGGATCGTACAAGATGAGCCACATACAGGGAGTGGCCAGCATGCAAGGACCACGATTGTTCAACCAGGGCGGGTGCGGGAGACCCCAGGTGTGCAGGTGACCCTTCCTACTATTGAGGAGCCACTAGCCTCTATGGGGGACATTGTGGAGATAGTGAGGTCGCTAGCGGTACAGACTCAGATGGTTAGGGCATCAGGGGACCGTAGTGGGGCAGATTTCAGGAGTTGATATTGAGGATAGAGCTGTGCCGAAGCCTGGACGAGAGTTATATGAGATGGAGCAGCTGCGTAAGACAAATCCCCCGGAGTTTTCTGGAGAGGGGGAGGGTTTTGAGGCTGGAGAGTGGTTGCGCCAGATGAGCAGGCGATTGGAGACTTTGGCTATACCGGGCAATAGGATGATGATGTTGATTTCATATTATTTGAGGGGGTCAGCCTTTGAGTGGTGGGATTCCTTGGATCAAATGAAGAATGATTTGACTTGGGTGTCCTTTGAGATACTATTCATGCAGCGGTTCATGCCACGGTCTTTCCAGGCGGATATGGCCAAACAGTATCTTGATTTGGTGCAGACACCTGAGATGACAGTGTCACAGTATACCAAGAAGTATGAGTAGTTGTATAAGTATGGGAAGAAGTTTGTTCCAGATGATGAAAGCAAAGCTGAGAAATACCGAGATGGTCTACTTCTGAGCATTGGCAGGATGGTGATTGCTTCTAGGGTGAGGACTTATGATGAGATGGTGGATATGGCACTAGAGTTAGAGCGAGGAGAGCGCAACTCCCGTCAGTATTGGGATGTGCAGAAATGTCGTAAAGCTTCAACAATTAGTGCCAGTGGAGGAGGTAGTCAGAAGAAACCAAGGACTGAGTTTCAGGGCTTGAGGGGCCAGAAGGTTGATCAAGGCAAAGGTTCGGGACCAAGAGATGGCAAGATTGTGTGTTTCAAGTGCTGTCGGGAGGGCCATAAGAAGAATCAGTGCACCATCATGGGAGTCAAGTGTTATGGGTGCGGTATGGTTGGTCATAGGAAGCATGAGTGTCCACGAGGTGGCAGAGCTTCAGAGCAGTCACAGGCACCGGGTTTGCCACCACCAGCTCCTACTCCAGCTCTTCCTTCTACTGTTCCGTCAGGAGGAAGGGGGCGAGGTGAGGCTAAGCAGCAGATAGCATTGACTCAAGGGAGAGCATTTGCATTAGGACACCATGAGGCATCTGAGCATCCTAAATTCATTGGATGTACCTTTCTCATTTCAAATTGTTGGGCAAATGTGTTATTTGATTCAGGAGCTACGACATCATTCATTTCTACGTCCCTTGCACATGCATTGAGTTTGAAAATCTCTCCAATGAGATGAATGTTTACTGTAGACACTCCTTTTGGGCATTTCACCTCATTGTAGGGTGTAGTTCTTGATTGTGTGTACCGGTTTGGTAGTATAGCCCTAAAGGCTGATTTGTATGTCTTAGACTTCAAGGATTTTGATGAAATCCTTGGGGTAGATTGGTTAACAAAGCATCATGCATTGATGGACTTTTGGGAGAGGAAGGTCACTCTTAATGTATCGGAGGGAGGGGTGATACAGTTACACGGGTCGAAGGGTGTCCCATGTCCTCGCTTCGTGGACAACCCTTCATATCAAAATTGCAGGATCACGAGTTTGATTACATCGGCACCTAGGGGTGATGTAGCTACTCCGACACGTGTGGTAGAGGAGTACATGGATGTATTTCTAGATGAGTTACCACCGAAAAGGGAGATTGAGTTGCATCCGAATGTTAAGCCAATTTTGATTCCACCATAAACTTGACCGACACCAAAGTGTGTGTGTGTACTTACCCCAAGTGTAGGGTATCGTCAAGTAATAAACCGGTGAGTCCGGTATCGATCCACGAGGAAGCAATGCAAATTTGAAGTGAATGATATGCAAATGACTAGCTAACACTAATAAACACAATGAATATCAAATAAAAGCAAGTGAAAGAAATGGGCCGAATGACTCGGTAGCATGAGCGATTTTGGAATCAAAGTAAGCACAAAGTGGATTTAAAACAATTAATTAAAAACCTAGTCTCTAGTCCGTCCCGGTGGCTACTCGGTTCTCATACTCAAGGTATCATTGCAAACACACACAACCATACACAATGCATTGTGTGATACTATCAATCATGCATATGCAAAGAGAATTGGGATATAAGACTTCAATCCATACATGTAGGCCATCGGGTCTCTTAATCTACGATGAACGCAAAGGGATAAGCACCTAATATTATGGATTAATGTTCCCCCTTGGGGCTCGGCTTGGCTAACACCCTAGTTTCACACTCAAAGATCAATTAACCATAACTCTCCCATGCACATTCCTAAATTAACCCAAAACTCCATCATCAATACACATAATTAATAGCTATGCAATGAAAAACTCAATTAATTAAGGAAATCATGCAATGGGTTTAACAATTCTCAATCGAACACATTAGATGCAATCCCTAGACTAGACAATCCAAGAATACAATCAAATATGTCATTCCCATAGATCCAATCACACAACTATCACGAAATTAAAAGAGAGAAATCGAAGCTACGATTCTTTGAGCATACCTTGAGTAATCGAAACCTTGCACCCACCGTTCGGGATTAGAAACTAGAGAAGAGAACTACCCACTCATGATTGTTGCAATAAACATCCAATCTATTGTCATCTAAATCAGAGTTTATACAAAATCAAGAGAAAGCACCAAAAACAACAAAGAAAACTTAGAGAGAGAAACTAGATCTACACTACTCCTATGGTGGCTTCCTCTTGGAGAAGTCCATGAATAAATAGGAAGCCCACCAAATCTTAGGGTTTTCTTCTCTTTTTACAATAGAAAATACCTAACTACCCTTATAAAATCGTTTCCCATTGGTTACATACATGATTTACCCCAAATGCCCTTGAAATTTCGGTGCAGAAAATTGCAGATTCGCCGTAGGTGTCCGGACGGGTGTCCGGACAAGTGTCCGGACACTTCATGCCTCCAACTTTGTGGGTCTCTGTCTCAATTTGTGAAGAAAGTGTCCGGACGGGTACTGTGGGTGTCCGGACGGTAAGTGTCCGGACACCTTGGGAAGTGTCCCGACACCTCACAGCAAAAAGTGCCCAAAAAGTGCTCCAACTTGCCCGAACAAGGTCCGATTCCTACAAAACCAAGGGGAAACATTTGTAAGTGTGAAATTAAGCTAAAATGCAATCAAATACATTAACTAAGTGCTAGAACATCCTAATTAAAGGACATTAGAACCTCAAAATAGAGGTCCAATCAATGGCTCCAGTAGAATTAAAGGAACTGATGACTCAGTTGGAAGAGTTGCAAGACTTGGGATTTATTAGACCGAGTGTGTCCTCGTGGGGGGTACCGATATTGTTCGTAAAGAAGAAAGATGGCTCGTTGAGAATGTGTATAGACTACCGACAATTGAATAAGGTTACGATAAAGAACAAGTATCCATTGCCACGGATAAATGAGTTGTTTGATCAATTGAGAGGTGCTAGGCATTTCTCTGAGATTGACTTATGTTCGGGGTATCACCAATTGAGGATTAGGAATAAGGATATTTCAAAGACGACATTTCGGACACGATATGGACACTATGAGTTTTTAGTGATGCCATTTGGGTTGACAAACGCTCCGGCGGTGTTTATGGATTTAATGCAAAGGGTCCTTCGCCCATTCTTGGATAGATTTGTGGTTGTGTTCATTGATGATATTTTGATTTATTCTCCGACGATAGAGGAGCATGAGGAACACTTGAGTTTAGTGTTGCAAACGTTGAGGGAGAATCAATTATATGCTAAGTCGAGTAAATGTGAGTTTTGGGCTACGGAGGTGAAATAGGCCATGTGATTAAGCAAGTGGGCATTGCGGTAGATAACTGATATGGATTTAATTGCAAGCGCACAAATCACACAAGTAATAAAGAGATGAGTAAATTATCGTTTCCACTAGGGATGTGTTGGCAATAGAAATCAATGTCAAACTAGTAACAACTATGCAAATTGGGGAAACGGATATGAGATTGATTTTGTTTTTAAACTAAACTAAAGCAAAAGAACAAAGACAAATCAAACACAAGTGTGAAATCAAGGATGGAAAGCACTAGGGTACTTAAAGTCACCTCATCTATCCAATTCAATTCCCTTAGTCCCTTAATCCCTAATTCATCTCTCTATAATGACAATTGATTTTCCAACCTATTCAATGTTCTATTACTAGATACATCAAACGTATTTTCAACATAAATCCCTGTTATTCCTAACAATCGGATTAATATATCAAAAACCCATTAAGAACTATGGAAATCATTTAGCGATTGCATAAGCCACAAACCTATATTCCTATGGTTCATGCACCCTATGTCATCTATGGCTTGAGGCAACCCTAGATATCTCCTTCCGGTCTCAATCTAGGCAGCAAATCAATTGAATGATGGCCAAACATTCAAAAGCATTAATCACACCCATAGACAATCAAGAGAGAGAGAGAAATCAAGAAATAAGGAAACCAAGTTTATTGAATCTTCAAGGTTTGGTTACATTAAGACCCTAGTAAGAAATCTAGCCACTCATGGAAGCAAAATACATCATTAAACAAAGGAAATCAACCATAGAAACTAGGATAGAAAAGGAGAGAGAAAACCCCCTTGTAGACCCTCTTCTTCTCCAAGCTTCAATGGTGGCTCCAAGCTCTCCAATGGTGGTAGAATGAAAAACCATCCAAGAACTCCCCAAAACCCTATTTTTTTTGCCTTTTATACTTCCCCAAACTCTTATGTCGTTTTCAAAACAAGTTGGGGTCGTTTTGGCTTAAAAACAAGTGAATTCAGAACTTTTTCGCGAAACTGCGCGTGCTGTGAATAGTACGTCCGATCGATCGGGAATGGCTCCGATCGATCGGAAATCGGTTCTGGAGTAAAAATCTTCATTTTGCACTCTTTTCCTTCCTTTCTTGCCTTGATACCTACAATATGCAAATATAACTTTCTTAGGCAATATCAACTCTTAATCAACTCAAAATGGGATGAACTTATGTGTAAAGGATGTGCAAATGTATGTATATATTTGGCACATCAATAACTCTAAGGTTGAATCTGTGTTGAATTGGGAGAGACCTAAGAATGTTTCGGAGATTAGGAGCTTTTTGGGATTAGCGGGGTATTATAGGAGGTTTATCCAAGACTTTTCACGTGTTGCCGCACCTATGATGCAACTCACACGGAAAGGTATACCATTTGTGTGGTCGGATGAGTGTGAGAAAGCTTTTAAGGATTTGAAGGGTAGGTTGACTTCTCCACCGGTATTAGTGGTTCCGGAAAGGAGTGTAGGATACCAAGTGTATTGTGATGCTTCCGGAGTGGGGTTGGGTTGCGTGTTGATGCAAAGGGATAGGGTAGTGGAGTATGGTTTTAGATTGTTGAAGATACATGAGAAAAACTATCCGGTTCGTGATTTGGAGCTGACAGCAATTGTATTTGCCTTGAAGCAATGGAAGTATTATCTTTATGGGGAGAAATTTGAGGTCTTTTCGGATCATAAGAGTCTTAAGTATCTATTCACCCAAAGAGAGTTGAATTTGTGACAAAGGAGGTGGATGGAGTATTTAGAGGACTATGACTTTAGTTTACAATATCACCCGGGTAAGGCAAATGTGGTTGCGGATGCATTGAGTAGAAAGCATAGAGTTGCTAGTTTGTTTATACATGAGTGGGGAATTGTAGAGACAATAAGTCAATTTGGTTTGGAGTTGTAAAGTGTAGAGGAAAAGGTGTATTTGGGTAGTATGACTTCTAGACCAATGTTGATTCAAAAGGTGACGGATGCACAAAATGGGGACCCAATTTTTGATACATTTGAGGAGGACTCCGGATGGGTTCGAGGTGATGATGGAGGTCTGAGGTTAGCGGGGAGATTGATAGTGCCCGATGACAAGGAGCTACAAGAGGATATCTTGAAAGAAGCGCACCATTCTCAATTTGCTATGCATCCCAGAGGCACGAAGATGTACCAAGACTTGAGAAGAAACTTTTGGCGGAGAGGCATGAAGGCCGATGTAGCTAGATTTGTGGAAAGATGCTTGACATGTCAACAAGTGAAGGTGAAACACTAAAGGGCGGTGGGCTTGCTACAACACCTACCGGTGGCACAATGGAAATGGGAGATGATCACTATGGACTTTGTGACAGCGTTGCCGATGAACAAATCAGCTCACTTCCTACCGGTGATAGTCGATAGATTGACCAAATCAGCTCACTTCCTACCGGTGAACAAGACAGACACTTTAGAGTCATTGAGTACATTGTACGTGCAGGAGATAGTGCGACTCCATGGAGTGCCACTATCCATTGTGTCGAATCGAGAGCCTCGATTCACGGGTAGATTTTGGGGTAGTTTGCAGGAGGCCTTAGGGACACAACTGGATTTCACTATGCCATATCACCTTCAGATTGATGGACAGAGTGAGAGGACTATCCAGATTTTAGAGGATATGTTACGGGCGTGTGTGATAGATTTTGGTGGTAATTGGGAGAAATACCTACGTTTGGCAGAGTTTGTGTACAATAACTCATACCAAAGTAGTATTGGGATGGCACCATTTGAAACACTTTATGGGAGGCCTTGTAGAACACCATTATGTTGGGCGGAGGTTGGAGAGAAAGAGGTATCGGGACCCGAAATGGTGAAGGAGGCGAGAGACGGAATTGAAAAGATTAGAAAAAGGTTGATCACGGCTCAAAGTAGGCAAAAGTCCTATGCGGATAAGAGGAGAAGGCCATTGGAATTTATGGTTGACGACAAGGTATTTTTGAAGGTTAGTCCACGATGAGGCATTCAAAGGTATAGTAAGCAAGGGAAGTTGGCACCGCGGTTTGTGGGTCCTTTTGAAATTCTTGAGCTAGTTGGACCGATAGCTTATCGTTTGGCGCTTCCACCAAAATTGGCTAAAGTTCATAATGTATTCCATGTTTCCATGTTACGAAAATATTAGCCGGATCCATCACATGTTCTAGATTGGACTACATTGGAAGTGGAGGAAGATGGAAGCTACACTCTTCAACCGATAAGGATTTTGGATCGAAAGGACAAGGTCACACGATCAAGTACCATACCGTTGGTAAAGGTCTTGTGCCTGCATCATGACACGGAAGAGGCGACTTGGGAGCTTGAGTAGAAGATGAAGGAGAAATATCCGCATTTATTCACAAGTTTAGGTAGGTTTTTTTTAAATTTCGAGGATGAAATTTCTTTAAGCGGGAAAGGATGTAATAACCCGAACTTCTTTTTTTGTAGAAATAAGGTAGGACCAACATGTGTTGAGTATATAGATATATTTAAAACCATTAGAAATAAAAACCAAGTGAAATGGGAGTATATAAGTGGTTTAAAAACTGAAAATTTGGGTTACAGGTGTAACCGTCCGGACAGCTTTTAAAAGCTGTCCGGATAGCTAAAAGCTGTCCGGATAGCTTTAATAAAATGGCACAGATCTGCCAAATGGGCAGAGGTGTCCGAACGGCCTTTTAGGGTGTCCGGACACCTCTTTAAGAAAATCAACCCGAGGATGGTTTTAAACACCCATTTCGCTAATCCTCTTAACATACCCGACCTAAACAAGCCCTAAACCCCATTTTCTCTCAAATTTCCTTCCTCCCATCAACCTAAGATCATCAATCAAGGTAAGATTGTCCTATTTCAAGTTGTTTCAAGTTGGGTTCATGACTTCTCTCTCTAGCTTACATATTCTTAAATTCCTCTCTTTGTTCTAATCTTTCAAGGTTTGAACCCAAACTCAAATCCATGAGTTCCTACATCATTTGAGGCCTCAAGGAAGCTTGAATCTGTTCCTTCTACTTGTTTCTACAACCTTGGTAAGTTTTTTAAACCTAAAAGCTAGCATTTAGAGATTGGAGGATTTGGGATTCTAGGGTTTTATGGGTTTTGTAGGTTTGGGGGAAAATCTTTAAATTAGATGAAATTTATGATTTAATAGGTTGATTTAGACTTGTTTATGATTGTATTGCCAGATTCTACTGTTGATTGGAGTAGCAAGCTTGAGTAGGTGAAGTTCAAGAACTTGGGAAGTTTTTGGTAAGAGAAGGTAATGGGTTCTTGATTTATTGGATTAATTTGTGTTAGATATGTAAAATTGAAGTTGTTTGTATATTGATTGGAGGATGGGTTTACCGAATAATAGGCTGGTTGAGGCCAGGAAAAGTCATGGTTGAGTATTGATTTACATAGCTAATTTTTGGAGTGCGAGGTAGGGAAAATCCACCATTTGCTATTCTCTTGAATATGTCATTCTATTGAGAACATTTATCCTTCCCCATTGTTTATTATGATGCGTTCTCGCCTTAATTGTGCCGAAGGGAGAACAACCCCACTTTGTGTTTTCTTCGTTGTATGATTTGAGTTATATTGCATACCCTACTTGGTCAATCTTCCATTGAGCATGAATTATTCTTGAACACACATCCTGTAGTGTATATATATATATATGTAGGTTGTATGTATACCCTATTGCATAACCATGTTAGACATGCATTGTAATTGCATAGTAGATGTCGGGTATGGACCTGTATATCTCCTAGTTGTGTTAAATGTGAAATGTGGAATGCCATTGGGCCGTTCAGGATTCCTATGAGTACAGGAATGCTGGTGGGCCGAGTCAAGATTCCATATGGGTTCGAAACACCATATGATGATGCCGTTGGGCTGTTCAGGGTCGCAATATGTATAGGGATGCCGGTGGGCCAAGTTAGGATCTCGTATGGTGTGATTATTTACTTGTGTTTTGGTGTACATGATGTTAGCTATCATATTGTTGCATTTGTGCATTTCTTTAATAGTTCAGCTTTATGTTATTCACTTACTCTTTATTATTCCCTACTGGGC
Organism: Tripterygium wilfordii; assembly: GCF_013401445.1. NCBI lineage: Eukaryota > Viridiplantae > Streptophyta > Magnoliopsida > Celastrales > Celastraceae > Tripterygium > Tripterygium wilfordii. Next base: position 6,561,618 of record NC_052240.1, read on the forward strand.
CTTTCGCTCATCCTTCTTTTTCCCTTATTCCCTCCTCGTAGGTGAGTCTAGTTCCGGTACCAGGGTCGCGAATCAGGAGGAGGGTGCGTGACATGGATGGACCCCTGGAGAGTGATAGGACTATGGCAAATTCCTCGCTGGCCTTGACCTTTTGCCTGCTTCATCTGTAGATCGGATTCTCGGCATCAATAAGTCAGAGCTGGCTCGGTATTCACTCACAAAGAAGTGAATCCATAAGTCTAGCCTTTTTTCTTAGTTAAGAGTTCTTCCTTATAGGCCTTCGGGGAAGAAGATCTCTTTCTTTCTTTAGCAGTTGAGGCGTGAACAAGAAGACCAGGTTCTCGGCATCTCAGAATCAGAAGGAAGGTCTCATTCCAGTTTGATTTCCATGCCTGCTTGTGAAGTATGGAAGGATGTCAAATTGAATTCGAAGCAATGGATACTTTGTAATTCATTCATTACCGTTTGTTCTCTTATCTCTTATCTCTTAATTGAATTGCAATTAAACTCGGCCCAATCGTTTTTTACTAAAAGGATTGAGCCGAATACATTATTATGTTATTACTATGTTGTCGTACTTATTTTCCTAGTTGAGACACATTGTGTGGTATCCCTATTCGATGGTGGGATGGACGGTTGGGAGGGTGCTCCGTGTGATCGGGACTCCTGAACCGGGTTTGTGGACTTTGTGTCCTGACTATTTTCTTATGTTTGCTGGATTACTATTTGCGTTGGATGTTGAATATATATATTGTTGTGTGGAGAAATTACGTGTGACTGTTAGGTGGCCTGAGGCCCTGCTTAGATGTGAGAATTGATGGATGATATGATTTGTTAGGTGGCCTGGGGCCCTGCTTAGAATTGAGAATTTAATTGTGATATGAATTGTTTGATGGCCGGAGGCCCTGCCTAGGTTGTGAATATATTTGCCAAGTTGTTGCGTGTTACTCTAGGTTGGCATCCTCCGTATTATGAGGAGGTGCTGTCGAAATTTTCGGTGGTGTGATGATTGAATTTATTATTGGTGTGATTTAGACGGTATCAAAAGTAACGCATTCCGGGTTCGGGCGTTACATTATGCATACTAAAATTTCTTTAAATCAGTGAGATTTTCAATCATAATAGTGAAATTTATTTAAGTTTTAATCATGATAAATCATATTAAACATGTAAAAATGTTCATATGAAATTTCATAGCAAATGGAGTACATATGATTACTCAGACAAATAATGTCACTATTCTAAGAACAATGAAATTTCACTGCTATTTTTCCACAACTTTCTATCAGGATCTTCGATTTTCCATCATATATCGATTTCGTAGGATTTTCGATTCTCTACAAGACTCTTACCTATGTTGAGAGCCTCACTATTTTTTAATCCAAAAAATGACTTCTCCTTCAACTTTGACAAAAATTGAGATTCTTTTTTCTTCCACAACACCTGCAATAACAAATCAAATAATACATCCAAACCTTCTACATTTTATATCAAAACTCGTCCAGAAGTATAAATCTAAAAAACAAACCGAAGAGCTCAAAGATAAGAAGAAACAATGATATTATTTGTTTTGAAAATAGTAAAATTTCTTTAAGTTTTAATCATGATAAATCATATTAAGTATGTAAGAATGCTCATATGAAATTCATAGGAAAATGAGAACAAATAATAACTCAAACAAGTAATCTCATTACTTTATAAGAGCAGTAAAATTTATTTAAATCAGTGATATTTTCAACAATAATAGTGAAAATTTTAAGTTTCAATCATGATAAATCATATTAAGCATGTAAGAATGTTCATATGAAATTTCATAACAACAGAGTACGTATGATCGCTAAAACAAATATATCATTGTTTTATAAGAACAGTGAAATTTCTTTAGATCATTGAGATTTTCAATCAGTGAATTTTTTTGACTTTTAATCATGATAAATTATATTAAACATGTAAGAATGTTCATATGAAATTTCATAGCAAAAGAAGTACATGTGATCAATAAAACAAGTAATATCACAATTTTATAAGAAAAGTGAAATTTCACTATTGGTTTAATTCTCACAGTTTTCTAGAATTTTCTGTAAGAATCTCCGATTTCGACCATAATATATTGATTTCATAAGATTTTCGATTCCAATACTGTTGGGATTAAAAATCCTACACTGATATGACACTTGTATGATAAGTTAAACTGTTCAGTTAAAATAGTCTTGAGGTAAGCTTCTGGAAAGCTTCAGAGGTTACCAGATCTGAATCTATAGTTTGTGTTTGCTTGAACTCTATCTCTGTATTGATTTGGAACATGTTTTTATTCAGATAAAATTGATCTGGATATTATCTAATACAGGAGATGTGATAGGAACAAAGTATTGAAGTTTGATATGGACTCCTTGTGGTTTAGTTGTTGGATAAACACTAATGTCTATTAATTGGATATATATGTGTAGTTTTTATCTTAATCATATGCAGCAATTATCTTTAAGATAATCATCTGATCAACATATGAGATTATCAGAAGTGGTTCGTTGTCTATATAAAGAACATCAACATGGAGTGAAGGATTGAAGCTTTGAGAGAAAAAAACCTAGAGAGAAATATTTTGTGCTGTGAGTATGTTTTGTTTGTTTTCTTTTTCCACTCTCTTTCTTAGATGTTTTGATGAGTGATTCATATATGTATTCATTATGAGAAAGTGTGAGTTTCATGGTTGGGTGTTGCTCTGTTGATTTCTTTGACTGATCCATAAGAGGAAGAAGAGCAAGACTGCACTGTTTTGAAGTAACCTTTGCAGACTACCTGGATCTTACTTCAGTACAAAGTCTCTTGAAGGCACCAAGAGCAATTGCAAATCATCATTGGTGTGTTGATTTGGGGTTAAAGCATATGCTGAGTCAAGTTGTATGATCGAGTCATAGGTAACGATAGATTGTAAGATTTTCTTCACATAGTGGATTGCTTTGACAGGATGGTCGCTTATAGACCCGAGGTTTTCTCCCAGTCAGGGTTTCCTCGTTAAATTTGTAGTGTTCTTATTTGTTTATTTTCTGCATTGATTTCCTATTACGTTGACTAGCAATCTTGCGAAGGAAATATTGTATTCTCAATAGGGTATCGAGTAGGTGTCAACGATGGAATCCAGATCAACAACTTAGGTACCACAGTTTGATGGATCAAACTACTCATATTGGAAAGCCCGCATGAGGGCATACTTGAAGTCCATTGATGAACGAGTATGGACGTCAGTCGTGACAAGGTATAGTGTACCTGAGTCCATTGATGACAAGGGTAACAAAATTCTTAAACCTTCTAACAATTGGAATAAGGCTGGCCTTGAAAATGCAGGTTGGAACAGTAAGACAATAAATGCTTTATTTTCTGGTTTGAGTATTTCTGAGTTTTGCAGGATCACACACTGTGAGAAGGCAAAAGAAGCTTGGGATTTGTTGGAGGTGACACATGAAGGAACCAATACAGTTAAAAGATCAAAGCTTCAACAACTTACCGCTATGTTTGAAAATTTAAGGATGGAGAAGAATGAGGTATTTGATGACTTCTATGCAAAGTTGAGCGATATTGTCAATACATCATTTACTCTAGGAGAACCTATTGAATCAAGCAAAGTGGTAAGGAAGATTCTCAGATCTCTACCTTCACAATGAAGGTGGCAGTAATTGAAGAAAGCAAAGACATTGATAAAATAAAGGTAGAAGAACTAGTTGGCTCACTACAAATTTCTGAGGCACGTTTTCTAAAACCTAAAAAATCAAAAGGTGTTGCTTATCTCTCTACTAATGATTCTAATGATACTGCTAACAAAACATTTTAAGAAATTCATGAAGAACAAGAACTCCAAGGATTTGAAGAAGGAGGAATCTTCATCGTCCAAAGATGAAAAGGAAAGTAAAGATCCAAAGTCCTCTCAATGTTTTGAGTGTAAAGGATTTGGACATTTTGCTCAAGAGTGTGCAAATAGGAAAAAGAAGCCAAAGGCTTATCAGACCATTTGGAGCGATGATACAGAAGAAGAATATGATGTTGAATCAGAGGATGAAAAGGATACTCCAGTAGCCTTTCTAGTAACGTTAAGCGACCAAAGATCTGAAACAAGCTCAGAAGAAGATGATTCTGTCGTCGATATATGTGAGCTTCAAAGTGCCTATGAAGACATGGTTGAGGAAGGTATCAAGGCTACAAAGGAAAGACACACAACTATTAAAGAGAAGGAATTTCTAGTGTAAGAACTAGCTGAAGCCATAAAGGAAATCAAAGAGTTGAAGGAAGAAATAGTTGAGCTGAAAGCTTTGAAGAAACCTGATGTAACCTCTGATATATCCTACTTTACAGAGGTTGAAGCAAAAAGAAAAAACATGCTGAAAAAGGTTTGTTCTAATGTTGATGTTTGGACTTGGATACAAAATAGGTGAAAGTGCACAAACGGATGCACAAAACAAGACCCTAAAATTTATGAAGTTTGTTCTTTCCACCTCTAGGACCTTGGAGCAGGAAAATCAAAAGTGTAATATGCCAAATGTGGTGAATGCTAAAATTGGGAGAGCACCTCCTCAGTTAAGGTATGAAAATTTTTATCATTTTGGCCGCACAACTCAACCATTCCATCCTCAATCCTTCTATAGAAGACAAATTTCACAAAGGTATGACCAAGGTAGGTTCATTCCCATTTGTCATTATTGTGGAATCAAGGGACATATTTGTCCACACTGCCATAAATTGTATGGAATACCTATGTCATACATGTCTAGAAGGACTAATGTTGTGCAAATGTAGAAGGAAAATTTCTTTAACAGGTTTTACTGGTACCTGAAGATGTAACTCAGGATAGGTTACCTGAAAGGTTACCCAGAAAGCTACATGAGGCAAAACAGCCTACACAAGCACCTCAAGCTAATAAACAATGGGTCAAGAATTCAAAATCAAGGTGCATGTTTGTCCAGACAGCTTTAGCTACATTCAAGACTAATTCCTGGTACCTGGACAGTGGTTGTTCACTACACATGAGCGGTAACAAATCATTTTTCACATCTTTTGAGTCTTTCGATGGTGGAAAGGTAACTTTTGGTGATGGTAGTCAAGCTGAAGTAAAAGGTAAGGGCATGATAAGCGCTTTTGATGATTGCATCTTAAAAAATGTTATGTATGTTGAAGGTCTCAAAGCCAACTTCATCTTAAAGGCTAAGAGATATTCGGACAATTGCTATACTATCCCAACTGAAGTTGGCTTTTCATGCAATTCTTCTATTGTTTCTACCACAAACAGGCTGTGGTATGAAAGACTTGGGCACCTCAACTATCAAAACTTGAAGAAATTGTCAAATAAGGAGGTAGTACGAGGAATGCTAAGGATTGGCTCAACAAAATGTGTGTGTGGTCTATGCCAACAAGGTAAGCAAACCAAGGTACCACACAAGAAGGTAAGTATTGTAAACTCTTCAAGACTTTTTGAAATACTTCACATGGATCTGATGGGACCTACCTAAGTCGAAAGCCTCGGAGGTAAGAAGTATATTCTTGTTGTGGTAGATGACTTTTCAAGATACTCATGGGTAACGTTTTTGTGTGACAAAACTGAAACATTTGAAGCCTTCTATGATTTGTATCTACTATTGAAAAATGAAAAGAAAGATGATGGTTTTAATTTGACTAAAATTAGAACAGATCATGGAACTAAGTTTGAAAATGCTAAATTTGATGTTTTTTGTAGAAATTTTGGAATCAAGTACGAGTTCTCTGCTCCAAAGACTCCTCAGCAAAATGGTGTTGTAGAGAGAAAGAATCGGGTACTTCAAAAAATGGCAAGAACTATGATGCACGCAAAGGACGTTGCACAAAGGTTTTGGGTTGAAGCAGTAAACACTTCATGCTATATCTCAAATTGAGTTCATGTGAGATCTGAAACAAAACTCATTTGTTTTGAACTCTAGGAAGGAAAGAAGCCCACGGTGAAACACTTCAAAGTATTTGCAAGTAAGTGCTTTATCCTTTGAGATAGGGAAAGCATTGGTAAGTTTCACACTAGAAGTGACGAAGGTATTTTCATGGGATATTCCTTAAATAGTCGAGCTTATCGTGTTTTCAATACCGAAACCAAAACGATGATGGAATCAACAAATGTTGTTATACATGATGATGTGTTTGAAAGTGATGTTGGACAGGAGAATGTATTTCAGTCGACAAATGACAAGCTAAATACAAATGCTGAAAATGAATCTGAAGGTACTGATGTAATTTCATATAAGCCCAAAAATGTTAAGGATGCCCTAAATGATGAGTCATGTGTGGATGCAATGCATGAAGAATTAAATCCATTTGCACGCAATGATGTTTGGACTTTAGTTCCTAAACCAAAAAATGCAAATATCATTGAGACAAAATGGATTTTCAAGAATAAAATTGATGAACATGGTATGATTACTAGAAATCAAGCTAGATTAGTTGCACAGGGGTATACACAAGTTGAAGGGGTTGACTTTGATGAAACATATGCTCCTGTTGCTTGTTTAGAATCCATTTGCATTCTTTTGTCTATAGCAAGCTTACTTCATTTTAAGTTGTTTCAGATGGACGTAAAAAGTGTATTCTTGAATGGATTATTAAACGAAGAAGTATATGTTAAGAAACCTCAAGGTTTTGAAGATCCAATCCTTCAATCATATATGTATAAATTTAACCGTGCCTTGTATGGTTTGAAACAAGCCCTTAAGGCTTGGTATGAAAGACTCACAAATTTTCTCTTGAGTATAGGATTTACAAGAGGAACAGCTAACAAGACACTCTTTGTCACAAGAGTTTGTTGAGTTAATGAAATCTGAATTTGAGATGAGTATGATGGGTGAATTAATCTATTTTCTAGGATTTCAAGTGAAGCAATCCCAAGAAGGGATATTCATTTCTCAAACCAACTATGCAAGTAACTTGGTGAAGAAATTCGATGTAGCCTTGAGCAAACCAGCTCCAACTCCTATGAGACCGAGCACTAAGCTAAGCAAGGATACAATTGGAAAGTCTGTGGATCAGACTTTGTATAGAAGTATCATAGGAAGCTTACTTTACATGACTGCAAGTAGGCCTGATATTGCATTTAGTGTTTGTGTGTGTGCTAGGTACTAAGCAGATCCCAAGGAATCTCATCTTATGGCAGTGAAAAGGATCTTGAAGTACATCAATAGTACACTAGACTTCATAATTTTCTATTCAAAGGACACTAATGCGTCATTGGCAGGTTACTCGGATGCTAACTGGGCAGGTTACAGCGATGATTGAAAGAGCACTTCAAGTGGATGTTTCTACTTAGGAACAAACTTGGTAGCTTGGCATAGCAAAAAACAAAATGCTATCTCCTTCTCCATAGCTGAAGTAGAATACATAGCTGTATGAAGTTACTGTACTCAATTGTATTGGATGAAACAAATGCTCGTTGACTATGGATTGGAATAGGAAAGTATGACTATATTTTGTGATAATATAAGTGCTATTAACATTTCTAAAAATCCCGTTCAACATTCTAGGACTAAGCATCTTGACATTCGTCATTATTTTATTCGAGACCTTGTTGAAAGCAATATTATGAAACTTGAGTACATTGCTACTGAAAATCAATTGGCCAACATTTTTACAAAACCTCTAAACACGCAAAGGTTTTTGTAGAATAGATTTTTCAAGTAAGCTTGAGGTAACAAGTATGTGAGATATGTGATTGAATTCTCAATCGATGATTATAGCATTGATTTTTCGATGTTTCCTCCGTATATGTTTATTGTTAAATGGCTAATCCGTCCATGGAATTGAAATTATAATGTTATTAGTCATATATTGTATTTCACAAATCTCTTCTGGGGAAGTCTAATTAACATAATGTGTGAGAATTGACTTGATATGTCTATTGAACAGTTCCTTGGGAAACTTGATGCAAGCAACACAAATGAAAAGGGCTACGTCAAAGGTACGAACAAAAAAAAAAGAAAAAAAAGGTATGTCTCTTTTGAAATAAAAAGAGCTACCTAAGTGTGACTGTGAAAGCCACCATATAATCTAAGGTTTCACCTCTTGAAATAAATGGGGTAATCTTGTAAGTTGCTTGCATGTACATGAAAGTACCAAAAGATCTAGATTTGACAACCTATGAAAAGTCTATCTCTTATATTATGTTATATCTTGATCTAACCAGTATTGAGATTCACACATAGATGCACAAGAACGAATAACATGCATAAGATTTCAAGGAAATGATGAGGGAATAGTAAGAACATATCTTATGGTAAGTCTTTCTAGTCATTGTTTATTTCATTTGATTGAGTATCATAATCTACAAGTTTCATCCTTGAAACCAATTTCTCTTGATTATCTATGTTATTTGGATACTCTTTTATGTGTTGTTAATTCTCTGGGATAGCCTAGTTGTGTTTTAGGTGGGAAAATTTTTCATATAGGTTGACCAACTGAGAAGTAGCTATAGTGTAACCTCAAATGTCTACACAACCCTGACCTAAGGACATTTATGAGATTTTATCCAAACTGACAAGTGAGTTAAAGAGGTACGCTTTTCGAAAAAGGCAAGTTGCGTGGGAATGGGTGAGTTTTATTGAATAGATACATCTTTCACGGTTTCCTACAACGAGGAGTTGCTAGGGAATGTGTTTCATTGAAGAGATACATCTTTCAGTTTCTTACTCGCTCTCAAATAGCAAGTTACTGGTTTCATTTCTCTCTCCCACTCCTATTTCACCTCTATCTCTCTTTCGTTCAATTACTAAAACCCTATTTTCTCTCGAGTTCTATGGCCAAAAGAAAACGGGAGATTCCAGAGTCTTCTTCAGCAGCAACATCGCAGAGACCTCTGAAGAAGCCAAAGAAGTCAAAGAAGCCACGAGAACCACCTATGGAAAGGTTTTCCACCACTAATGCCGAAGCCTTCTTTGATGCCCACTTCGAGTCCCATGCTCTCAGTACTGAAAGAAAATTTCTTTTCTCTGAGTTAGATGACCCTGATTTGTTTCATGTCTTCGAATCTCGTTCATGGTCCCCCATTGCCGACTTCATAGGTATGGCCAATCCTCTATTAGTTAGAGAGTTTTATGCCAATTTGTTAGATAGGGAACTTGATGATAAGGAACTAGGGGTAATATTAGGGAAATTGGATGTAACACCTTACATTCAATTTTTCAAAAGCCAACATTTCTGAAATTTTGAACATTCCTATTGTCCCTGATGCTGAGTTTGATTTTTTTGACCCTCATACTGACCTACGTTTGAATGACATTCATCAATATTTATGCGAAAAAGGTTTTGAGATAGTTCATGATAAGTTGTCTCATAGGTTTCCTAGACCCAATCAGAGGCTTATGAATATGTTTGTCTGTTCAACATTATTGCCTACTGAACATCATGGTGAGTTGATCGAGAGATTGTCGTTTGCTTCATGTCATTCTCACTGGAAAAACCATTTGTTTGCCTACCCTGATTTTCAATCAAATCATGTTTGTGAAGTAAAATAGGAACCCATCCTATAAACTGCCTTATGGGGTTATTTTGACCAAGATTTTTGAGTCTGAAGGTGTGTCTTTATCACAAATTTGCTGCCACTTCGGCCTCCAATCACTACACAGACCATTGTGAGAAGTCAATCTCAAATGTCTAGAGTGTTCGATTCTCTTGCTGCTTCAGTCCCTACATTAGTTGCTCAAGAATCTGTAAAGGTTTCTGTAGAGATTTTGACTCTGACAATGCAGGTTATTTCCCTAACAACACAGGTTACCAAGTTGAACTCTCTATTTGAGAATCTCCATGCTCTGGTCACTTCCAAGGTCGAATCTGCTATGGAAGTCGTAAATTCCATTGTTTCTTTCAGGTTAACTGAACTTTCAGAATTCAAACATGTTCTTGCTTCTAATTTGGACTATGTCATGGAGCGAGTGGATTTTGGAATTGAGCGTGAAAGGATTCACCATGTTGACATGCATCACAAGTTGAAAACTTTACAAAGGGAAGTTGTTGATATTCTTCATGCTTTTCAAAATAGGGGAAGATGTTGACCCTTGTGTAACCAAAACAGGGGGAGAATTTGTTAGGGTTATGATTGATACATTGATGGTGGTTGATTATTTTGTTTGAAATGATGTTTTTTTTTAAGTCTGGCATATTGCATATGTTTGTATGCTTTGTGCAGGTTGCTCGGTTGACTATTTACAGCAGGTTGTTCCATTAAAGGGGAGTTCACCTATTAAGGGGGAGTTTCATTCAAGTGCTTTTGGTATGATACTTGGTTGTTTTATGCAGGTGTTTTGATCACACAAGCGTCAAGGGGGAGATTTTTGGGATTAAAATCCTACACTGATATGACACTTGTATGATAAGTTAAACTGTTCAGTTAAAATAGTCTTAAGGTAAGCTTTTGGTAAGCTTTTGAGGTTACCAAATCTGAATATGCAGTTTGTGTTTGCTTGAACTATTCTCTGTATTGATTTGGAACAAGTTTTTATTCAGATAAAATTGATCTAGATATTATCTAATACAGGAGATGTAATAGGAACAAAGTATTGAAGTTTGATATGGACTCCTTGTGGTTTAGTTGTTGGATAAATACTAATGTCTATTAATTAGATATATATGTGTTGGTTTTTATCTTAATCATGTGTATCAATTATCTTCAAGATAATCATCTGACCAGCATATGAGATTATCAGAAGTGATTTATGGTGTCTATATAAAGCGCATCAACATGGAGTGAAGGATCGAAGCCTTGAAAGAGAAAAACCTAGAGAGAAATATTCTCTTCTTCGAGTATGTTTTGTTTGTTTTTCCACTCTCTTAGATATTTTGATGAGTGATTCATATCCGTATTCATTATGAGAGAGTGTGAGTTTCATGGTTGGGTGCTGCTCTATTGATTTCTCTGACTGATCCATAAGAGGAAAAAGAAGAGCAAGACTACATTGTTTCGAAGTAACCTACGCAGGCTACCTGGATCTTACTTCAGTACAAAGTCTCTTGGAGGCGCCAAGAGCAATTGCAAATCATCATTGGTGTGTTGATTTGGGGTTAAAGCATACGCTGAGTCAAGTTGTATGATCTAGTCTTAGGTAACGATAGATTGTAAGCTTTTCTTCACATAGTGGATTGCTTTGATAAGATGATCGCTCATAGACCTGAGGTTTTCTCCCAGCCAGGGTTTCCTCGTTAAATTTGTGGTGTTCTTATTTGTTTATTTTCCGCATTGTTTCCTATTACGTTGACTAATAATCTTGGGAAAGGAATATTGTATTCTCAAATACACTCTTTCTTCCTTCAATCTCTCTTTCCCCTTCAAATTGTATAAAAACTCTTTTTTCTTCGACAACACCTACAACATATCTATAATACATCAAAATATGTACAATATATTCAGATTCATCTACAAGTGCAGATCTAGAAAAAAAAACCCGAAAAACTCATAGGAGACAAAAAACGAAGAGAGAGACTAGTTGATTTATTCAATTAAATAGTGGACCTAATGGTATATTGTAAAACCCCAAACTTTCAATGGGGGTATAAATGAACTTGAATGGAAATCTTTGTGGATAAATAAATAAATTAAAGGAAATAGAAGAAAAAAATAATAACTTCAGAGAACTTAAGGGCATAGTTGGCATTATAAGAAAATACCTAAACCTAAGGTGTACGGTATATATATACTTGTCTACTCACTTAATAATAAAAACACCTAAACCCACCCTTTTGTCAGCCACACAAACCCAACCATCTTAGAAAGTCCACAACCTTGGGAAGTTGTCACTGGAGGTGACCAAGATTTGGTAAGCTCTATGGTTCCCTATCATTCTCCTATTTTTCTCTGTTAGTTTGAATTGGTTTGAGTTGTAATGGAGTCTTGGCATTGGTTGATGAATTAGTGACACCAAGGAGTTGGGATTGCGAAGAATTTGAGATCTGAGGAAGGTTAAATTGTTGGATGACTGGTACCACGATTTAGGTGACCTTCCCTCTTGTTTTCTTTCTCTCCAAATCCATGGTCAACAATGGCTTGTGCATATGGGGTTAATGGGATGGGATCTGGGTAGCCTAAAGGTGATCCCTGATATGCCTAAGGGTAAAAGTATATGAGAACCCACCCACGGCAGCCATGCTGCCACCACCGGGTGGGAGTGCACTAGTGAGAGACTCATAATACATGACTCTGTTGCAAACTAGTGATAGGCCTATCGCCTTTGATCTAGGTAAGTAGTAATTTAGCCATGCGTGATGTGGGGCCATGACGATGTGGTCTAACTTTATCCCATGGGCTGGTCCATAATATGAACTTGGCCTAGGTGGAATTTAATGAATATATGTGTGACAAATTGAAACTGGGCCCATTAGTTAAAAATAAAATATAAATGGGACCCAATTGTCATAATGTACGCTGATATTTTTATAGGAGATCGAGAAGACATTGTAGATGATTAAAATTTTGTGCGCCGCTATCAAGGTAGGGGTTCTTCCTCTCTTTGACCTCTTATACCCGATTTTCTTCATTTTATATAAATTCTGAGATTTTATTCCCCTCACTTTATACGTGCTGGATAAATTCCTTGATGTCATTTACACAAGGAATTGCTAGTTTCCTATCATATTTGATTTGACTCGTGTTGTTCTTGTTTCTCGAGTTGTTGATTTGGATTCCTTGTATGACATGTAGAGGTGTTCCATTTATTGGCCTTGAGTGCTCGATACTTTGTATTTTGAAAATTCTGTGATATATTTTCTTGCGTGTCAAATACCCATTTCATTAAATCATCGTTTGTTGTCTATTCGTTGATTCCTAATTCTTCGTACACGATTATGTTTTCTTACGGCATATTGATAGTCATGCACTATTTGGATAGTGTGGTGAAAGATATTGATTTTGTTTAGGACTCTTCGTAGAGCCTTACATTAAATTGCTAGAACATTAATGGATTCTGAATTATTTTCGGGTGCATGGGAAATTATTGAAATTACATGCATCATGATGTGGTTGATTGTGTGTTGAGTGGATTGGATTGTGACTGAGAGTTGTATTTGAGGATATGGTGGTATTATTGTGGTTGGATGGTTGTGGTCACAACACACCATCAGGAGATGTGATCACTGTCTGGGATTATATATCCCCTTTCTGTTACCGCGTGATTATACTGGCTATTTGGATGCCACGACCTCTGATGGTGGTTCCGGACTGTCGTGTGCTGTGTGATGGTAGTGGATGGTTTGGTGTCACAGTATCCAATGGTGGTTCCGGATGACTCTGTACACGGGATGTTGTGTTAGGCGATTGTATGTGTATATATATATATATATATTTGTGCATATCGGATGGTGACTGTGGCATGATTCATAATTACACTATCTCTGTATCTTTTGCACCGCCAGGAGTTTATTAGTATTTTCTGGTCTAGTTTTCTCTCTCTCCTATCGGGATTATTATTGTGCTTGCCCACTCGGGTATCCATTTCTTGGGTATTCGGGTTCTTATCGGGTATTATATCCCTACTGGGCTTTATAGCTCAACCTCTTTTCTTTGATTTGCTTTCAGGTGAGTATGCAAATGGAGGCCAGCATCACGAGCCGTGAGGGACATGCCATGGATAACAGTTAGTGGGTGGATGGGTAGTGTTTGGCATTTAATTTTAAAGACTTTTGCATGTTTTGAAATTTTAGACTTATTAATGTCCTAAGTGTTTTTTTTTGGAGTTGGATTTTATGTTGAATTTGCAATAAATGAATTTTTTTGGACAACTTTGGATAGAGTTTTGTACGTTTGGTTTATTTTAGTAATTTTGCAAACCCCCTTCGGGATGGGTCATTACATATATTATCTACCTATGAGGGACTTGCTGGTATATCTCCCTTAAATTTAAATTAATTTTAATAATAAATCATCATCATCAATATAGCATTTATCCCAAAAGTTTGGGATCGACTACATGAGTCTATGAGAACATCACCATGAATCCATCACATGTATTTTCTTTCTCCATTCACTTCTATCATGGATCAAACAATTATTCACTAATATTAAATTAATATCATTTCTTATTACTTCAAGCTACGTATTTTTAGGTCTACCTCGGTGCCTCCAACTCTCTCCTATACAAATTCTCTCAATACTCCTTACCACTACACCGCTATCTCTATGTTGAACATGTCCATACCATCTTAAACGATTTTCTCTTAACTTATCTTCAATAAGTATTACTCCTATCACGTTTCTTCGCCTTTAGGTATAGGGCCCTTCAACTCGCCAAGTACCTCTTTTGCTACTTGTATGATACAAGTCATCTCTCCCCACATACAGTTTGTTTCCCTAAATAAACCTCAATTTACGTTAGTAAGTAATTTTTCCCTAAAATCTATATACTTATCCCTTTTTACATTCCACCACCTAATTTTATGTTTTCGTGTTACTTTACTTCTAAACCCTTTCTTAAAACAAATGTTAGCTATTACCATTCTATGTTGTGAAGTTTTGCTCTCTTCCGGGATCACTTTACAATCCTTACAAAGTTCTCTATCTAACTTTCGCATAAGAATGAAATCTATTTGACTAAAATTATGTCCACTCTTAAATATAATTAAATGTGACTCTCCCTTCTTAAACCAAGTGTTTACTAGACACAAGTCATATGACACGACAAACTCTAAAATAATTTCTTCAATCTCATTTCTATCCCCAAACCTATACCCTCCGCGTACACTATCCAAGTTTTCACTATCTCTACCTACATGTCCGTTTAGGTCTCCTCCTAAGAATATTTTCTCTCTATTTGGAATGCCTTGGACAATCGCATCAAGGTACTCCCAAAATTATTTCTTGATATTTTCATCTAATCCTATTTGTGGGGTATAAGCACTAATGACATTAATTAACTCCTCCCCTGGCACTCGTTTGGACAATAAAATCCTATCGCCTTTTCGTTTTATCTCCACAATATTTTCTTTTAGTTCGTTATCTATTATTATACCTACAATACCATTTCTATTTCTATCAATTTCAGTGTTCCATAATTTATAACCTGTGTTTTTAGTCTCTCTAGATTTTTCAGCAACCCATATAATCTCTTGGAGACACATTATGTTAACCTTACGTCTTATCATGGTGTCAACTAGTTCAGTTAATCTCCCTATAAGTGACCATATTTTCCAAGTGCCTATCCTAATCCTATGATTATAGACTAGCTTTTTTACTGCCCTTGTCTGTCCACATTGGGGAAACCCTTGCCCATTCTCACTACATCCAGACATCGATGCGGTGCGTCGCTTACAGGGGATGCCCTAGCATGCCCTTGCTCATTTATCACTACACTTGGGGCCTAATGTAGAGCGGGAGTATGGAGGCATGCCTGTGCCGACCCTCATTCATTTTTCGATGCACCCAGTGCTGATGCAACTTGTCATAAGTAGGGAATGCCCTAATGACATTCTCATTTAGACTCATATTCCGAGGCATATGGTCGGGTTACCCAGGCCCGATGTAATTTTGGGCCTGGGTTGGACTCGACTGGACCTAGATTCGCGAGCCAAATGATGACCTCTACACACGTTATATTATGAATACAAACATTATTTATCACATAAATATTTTTTTTTAAAAGATGATCTAATTTTGTTGGGGGAGATGGTAATTTCAAGAAAAGAATATGGAGGAGCACTTGTCAATCTTAAGGCTTAACAGAGAAATAATGAAAGGGTGATTAAATGCTAACACGGAAACAAAGCATCATTCGATAGACAAGTAATCAAAGATTGCAAAAGAAGGAGAGAGACAAAAAATATGTAATTATATTGAGGGTAGATGATAATTTCAAGAAGAGAAGATGGAGCACCTGTCAATCCAATTTTTAACACTCTAGATTCATTGAAATTCATTTTTGCCCATTGGACTTTCTTATTCATTGAATTACATCTCCACACTAAAAGTTGGGGTTTTACAGTTTCACCATGTATTTATAATTACAAGTGTATATAACAATTACAAATGTGCCCTGTTATACAATTACCATATAACTTATACATAAGTTTACTAACATATAGAATGAACAATGTCGGCTTACCCTTACTAGGGTTTCACCATGTATTTATAATTACAAATGTATATAACAATTTCAAATGTGTCCTGTTATACAATTACCACATAACCTATACATAAGTTTACTAACATCTCTTACTTTTCACTTCTTTATCTCTCCTCACTTTTTTTTCTCTTTCTCTCTCCTCACTCCTCTCTTTCTCTCTCCTCATTCCACATTTTTTTTCTCTCTCCTCTCTCTCCTCTCTATCTTCACTTTTTTCTCTCATCCTCTCTCTCTGACAATATCTCTTCTTCTTTTGATCATGAAATCAAGTAAAAAAAAGTTAAACTTCTCTAACTTTTAATAACTTTAATTTATTATTTTAAATAACAATTAATTGATTAATATTAATTATAACTAATCTATTGTTTTAAATGGAATTAAATTATTATTTTAAATAGAAGTAGTTTATATTAATAGAATAAACAAAGGAAAGAGAAAGAAATATTACTTTAATGTAATAGAGAATGTGATAGAGAATCTGTAAAATAAGAGGAAGTGACATTTTGTCTATATTTTAGGGAATTTGTTAAGGAAAACTGATGCATGTGCTCTAAAACATCAATTCAAGCACAGCCTTAAGAGATTCTCTAAATCTAGAGTAAAAGAATATTTTTCATAGATTTACAATTTCTCTAAACAGTACCACAATGCAGCAAATACTTTAAATCATTTAAATATTAATTTCTACAATTATCATAAGATAAAATCCTACCATATTTAAATAATAATCAATTAATAATATTTCCCTAAAACTAAATATATCATATAAATAATTTAATAATCAAACTATTTAATTTTTTTGTTGGTTTTTGTGTCACATAGATGTTTGTAAATGATTCCAACGGAAAAAGAGAAACAAATATGTCCACACGCAAAATGAAAAGCAAAAAAAAAAATGAAAGCAAAAATCATTTGAAAATAATACCTCATTTGCAAATTGCAAGGAAAACCAAAAAAAGAAAAGGATATTATTAAAATAATCTACCAATATGCTACAGTCCCCTCTAACTTTGCAGTATTAGAGCATCCACAATGGTGGACACTCCATTCTCCTCATTTGTTTGTGCAACTACTATTTTTTCATGTGCAACATTTGGTTTGGTGCACAATGGAGCATACTTAAAAATTGAAACCACACTACATCTTCTCTCTCTTTTCCCATCTCTTTCTCTCCATCTTGCTCTTAGGTGGCCTCAAGTCATTGGTTACATGGGTCCCATAATTTATACTATTAGTCAATTAAGTGGTGCTCTAAAGATGGAGCATGGACAAATTTTAGAGATGTTTTCAAGTGTTATGTTTTGTCCATTGTGTGCATGTAATGCTTAACTTATCAAGAAAGTCACATTTCAAGTGCTTGAAATACCTCCCATTGTGGATGCTCACTGCAACTTGTAAAGTTGCAGTATGTAAATGAATGTTGTTTTTTGAACAAAAATATTGTAAATATTCAGTACCATTGGTGTTAGGTTAAGTTCAAATAGGTCACTCAAAGATAGGACAGTTTGTAATTAGGTCACACAAAGATAAAATTTTTAAATTGGGTCACTCAATATTTCAAAATTTAAGTAATTAGGCCACTCTAATCCAATTCTGATCAAAATTTGTATTTGCTTTTATATTTCACTGTGACAAATTAATGACATGTCAACAAATTTCGACAATCGTTATGGTTGCTCTTACACGCGCTTCTCCAACACCGTGTCACGTTTATTCTCTCTTGTTTAGTTGCATAGATTTCTTTATCGAAAAAGGATTTAAAAAGAACCTTAGACAACATAATCCTCTCTTGACCTTCTATCACCCTATGTGATAGCGTTAAACCCACGCTTCCTATTGGATTAAGACATCTCCAACAATTTTGTATTATATTTAAATAAAATATTTATCCAGTGTTCTTAGGGCATTAGATAAATGACATAAAACCACTCTAAAAAACATCTTATTGAAAGTTTGGAGTTAGGATTGATCACTGATGTGAGCATATTTTTGCATGTTTATATCACTGATATTCTGTCACTTTAATCATTTTATTGGTTGATGAGGTTGATTTGTGATGAGATTTTATGACGATAACTTCAATGGGATGATGTTAAGAAAATGTGCTTTAAATTGGAAATTACAGAATTTTGGTGCTTAAGACCTTCTTGGATATTTTGCAGGACATTCGGAGAAGGAGCTGGCAGAATAAATTGCAGTCTTCAACCGATTTTTAGAGGACATTTCAAGCTGTTTGGGAAGTGCTGGTTCACATTAATTGGAGTACGATGGAACTCTGAACATTACCCCAAAGTCAGGGCTGGAAATCTTATGAGAAGTAGGATTTTATGTTGCGGACCGGGTCTTTAGAAGCCCAGAACTGGAGCATATGAGGTCCAAATCGAGTGATTCAAAAGCCCATAAATAATTACACGTTCGGAGCTACAACTTTGATGAAGAAGTTCACGTCTGAATATGCTCAGAATCTCCCAGAACCAGTTGCAAGATCGTGACAGATTTCTGTTTCCTAAAATAATTAAGGAAACAGAGTGATTTTAGGAGTCTTAAACTAGGGCTTCTTAGGAGATATGGGAGGTAAATAATTATATATAATGGGACGGCAGAACTAAGAAAGGCACATAGGGAGAGAGAGCCATATGCAATCCATAGAACGTAGGTTTCTCTCCACACTATGAGCGGCTAGTTTATTTCTTTGGTTCAAGGGATATGACTCCAATTCATGAGAATTTGAGACTTGGTTTGTCATATTTAAATTCATTATGGATTCGAACATCTGTAGTTCTTTATTATATTCGTGAACGATTACATGAATTAATTGATTGAGATGCATATTGATTGATATTTCATGTGATTAAATGCTATATTGAGTACATGATACGTAATTGTTGTGTTGCTTGATTAAAAGTAGCGATTGGGCAACGTGATTATGATCCAAGTTTTCATCGTTTGCACAAGGGAATTACAGGATGAATTAAATAGTTTTCGCTTGTTAAACTATTGTTCAGTCTTAGTTTCTTCCAAAAATCCAATGCTGTTATTGATAGGAAGAGGATTGCTTAATACCACTTTAGTTGATAACAAGAATTAACTTGAGTGCTGAGCTCATGTTAATAACAGAAGGGAGGTAAGGGTTTATCTATCGTACAGATAGATTTAGCTAAGTGTTCGATAAAGATTGTGTATCTTAGAAGTCTATGATAAATCCATGAATTGGTTGCTCAATATCCTTTGATCCGAAGTTTGTTAATTCTTGTTTCCCGTAAGTATTGTTGTGTTTACATTCTAGTTTAGTTGAATTAAAATTAAATCTCCCCCTATTTCAATTAGCGTGTTAAGAACTATGAATTAATCACTTGATCCCTGAGGATCGACCCTTATTCATCACTTTTACCAGTTAAGGTTTCAGAGTAAGGTAATTATTTTTGGTTACGCTCGGCACGCATCAAAATTTGGCGCCATTGCCGGGGAACAACTGTGATTGAATTTTGTGTTGTTAATGTTTTTATTTTTATTTTTTTAGGTTTATGAACAGGTCGTCTCACATTGGTGAACTAGAATACGATCCAGAACATGAAAGAACAGTTCGTAGATTGAGGAGGGAAACCCGACAAGCTCAAGCATTATCTCCTCCGTCAACATGCACTCCCTCCGGAATCAACATAGCGATAGATTTACACTCTCAAAGCTCATATAGTGAATCTGAATCGGAAG
Source organism: Tripterygium wilfordii (assembly GCF_013401445.1). Classification (NCBI taxonomy): domain Eukaryota; kingdom Viridiplantae; phylum Streptophyta; class Magnoliopsida; order Celastrales; family Celastraceae; genus Tripterygium; species Tripterygium wilfordii. Next base: position 6,581,426 of record NC_052240.1, read on the forward strand.
AGGAAGACATGGCTGCAAACGATAGGACTCTTAAGCAATTGGCTACACCTGCCTTGAATCAACAACCTTTATGCATTGAATTTCCTGCATTCGGTGCTGCCTTTGAGTTGAAGTCAGGACTAATTCATCTTTTGCCTACTTTTCGTGGTCTAGCAGGTGAAGATCCGCACAAGCATCTTAAGGAATTTCATGTGGTGTGTTCTAGCTTGAGGCCGCAAAACATCACCGAAGAACACGTGAAATTACGAGCTTTTCCTTTTTCCTTAGCAGATTCGGCCAAAGATTGGTTGTATGATCTTCCTTCGGGGTCCATTAATTCTTGGAATGAGATGAAGTGTTCTTTCCTAGAGAAATTTTTTCCTGCATCACGAGCTGCTAGCATAAGGAAAGACATATGTGGTATTCACCAACTGAATGAAGAAACTTTATACGAGTATTGGGAGTGTTTCAAAAAGTTGTGTGCAAGCTGCCCATATCATCAAATTCCCGAGCAGCTCTTGATACAATATTTCTATGAGGGGTCGAGGAAGAGATACTCAAGGACATAGGAGAGGAAAAAACCAGAAGTTCAGCAGCAATCTTGGTGGGGATAATCATCTTAGCAGTTGTACTAACAAACGCAGCAGCGAAAAGCTTAGGGTAGAAGTCGAGTAGAGGAAAGAGTTACCAGATTGAGAGAGCCACCTATAATGTTAGGAAAGAGAAAAGAGCTACTAGTTCCAATGAATTCTTATCGGTCTTTAACACCAACTCCTTTTATGAGCTCTTCTTAAACCATAGAGAAGGGAACTAAGTAACCTAAGCATAAAGAAAAGGTAGATGGAGATGGCGACTAAGCCGAAGCACCGGAGCGAGGAACGCTAACTACACTCTTTGAATCTGTTACTAAGCCTGTGTTTGAGCTCTATGCCTTTGCCTTTGCGCGATAAGGCTTTCTTGGCTAACCCTAGATCTATTAAAGAAGGGAAAAAGAAACTGATGAGCGCTATTGCTCGGTTAGCATTAAGTGAGAGGGCACTGATGGACTTACCAGTCTTGATCGTTACAAAGGACGATGCTACCACATCGAGCCCGTTACGACATGCTCTTTTTTCCATTCATTCCTTTTTGGATCAGTCGCGCTCTTCCCAACTCTACGGATAGTGTGGACGAATCCATTTTTTCATATAGAAATATTTGAATATCAATCTCATCGATCTCATAAGTATCATTCCATCAATCGAATCACTTTTTCGAGAAATACGAAACATCTAAGTCATACAAGTTAATGCCAATGGATAGGAACATGATTGATGCTGCCAGTGGTGGAACACTAATGGACAAAACACCAGCAGCTGCAAGAACTTTGATTGCAAACATGGCAGCGAATTCATAGCAATTCGGGGCACGTATGGAGCATCCAGCCAAGCAAGTTAGTGAGGTAAGTACTTCTAACATTGAACGTCAAATTTTTGACTTGACTACTTTGGTGAAACAAATGGCTATAGGATCTTTACAAGCAGCAAAAGTATGTGGCTTTTGTACGATGGTTGGGCATCCGACGGATATGTGTCCCACTTTGCAAGAGGAGGACTCAACACAGCAAGCTAATGCCGTAGGAGGTTTTCCAGGGCAGCCTCAACGGAAATTTGACCCATACCCCAACACATATACCTCAGGATTTAAACATCCAAATTTGAGTTATGGCAATCCAGCAGCTGCTCCGAATAGTTTTCAGTTTCCTTATCCAGCTAGACAACAACAAGGGACAGAACCTCCAAATTCAGGGATGGCACTTGATGAAATCTTTAGAGCATTGGCTAATAATACTCAACAATTTCAACAGGAAACAAGGAGTAGCGTTCAAAATCTGGAGAAACAAATTAGCCAATTGGCTACGGCAGTGAGCAATCTTGAGGCTCAAGGATCCGGGAAGTTACCGTCTCAAACAATTGTGAATCCTCGAGAAAATGCAAGTGCTGTCACATTGTGAAGTGGGACAAAAACCGCTGATTCCAATCAACATCCTATGGTTTCAGCCCAGAAAAAGGAAGAGGAGAGGGAGGCCGACAATGACATTAAAGATTCTTCTAAGGTAACTTCTCAACCCACTATGCCGAATTCTTCTAATACTATTCTTGTTCCTTTTCCTAGTAGGTTGTCCAAGTCTAGGAAAGAGCAACAGGAGAAAGATATCCTAGAGATCTTCAAAAAAGTTGAAGTAAACATCCCATTGGGATGCCATCAAACAAGTTCCAAAATATGCAAAATTTCTCAAGGAATTGTGTACTACGAAGAGGAAATTAAGGAGTGACGAGAAGGTCAAGGTGGGGGAGAATGTGTTAGCCATGATCCAGCGTAAGCTACCTCCAAAAAAAAAAGATCCAGGAATGTTTACAATTCCATGTGTGATTGGTAACAAAAAAATTGAACGTGTCATGCTAGATTTAGGTGCATCTATAAATGTCATGCCACACTCAATTTATACATCGTTGAATTTGGGTCCATTGAAAGAAACAATAGTGATTATTCAGTTAGCCAACCGTTCTAATGCATACCCTGACGGGGTAGTTGAAGATGTTTTGGTGCAGGTTGACGAGTTGATTTTTCCGGCTGATTTTTACATCCTCCATATGGAAGATGGAGGGTCTCCAAATCCTGCTCTGATTTTGTTAGGAAGACCCTTTCTCAAAACAGCAAAGACAAAAATTGATGTTCACGATGGTACCCTCACCATAGAGTTTGACGGGGAAGTTGTGAAATTTAATATATTTAATGCTATGAGATACCCCAATGACACTCACTCTTTATTTTGTGTTGATTTGATTGAGGTACTCGTGCAGGAAGCTTTTGAATTAACGGATGAAGATGAGTTGGGCACAGTTATTGCACAAGACTTAGGAAAAATCGATACAATTTCACCTCTGAATTCGGCATTGGAGGAGACAATTATGGCACTGGAATCGTTACCTCCAGTTCCTAAGAGGTTTGAATCGTCCAAAATAGAATTACCACTCTCCCATTCTAAGTTGTTACCTTCTATTGTGCAGACACCCACTTTGGAGCTGAAGCCTCTTCCGAGACACCTAAAATATGTCCATTTGGGAGACAACAATACACTGCCAGTCATCATTGCTCACGGTTTGATGACACTGCAAGAAGAAAGACTAATTCGAGTGTTACGGGATCATATCACAGTAATCGGTTGGACCTTAGCCGACATTAAAGGCATCAGTCCATCGATGTGTATGCATCGGATTTTATTGGAAGCATGGTCCAAGCCAAGTCGAGAAGCCCAACGGAGATTGAACCCAATCATGAAGGAAGTGGTCATGAATGAGATCTTTATGCTTTTGGACGCAGGAATCATCTACCCGATTTCAGACAGTGCGTGGGTAAGTCCAGTATAGGTAGTACCAAAAAAATCAAGAATGACAGTGATCAAGAACCAAAACAACGAGCTCATTCCTACAAGAGTACAGAGCGGGTGGAGAATGTGTATTGACTACCGCAAACTGAACGCTGTGACAAGGAAAGATCATTTTTCTCTTCCATTCATTGACCAGATGTTGGAACGATTGGCAGGTAAGTCTTTCTATTGTTTCCTTGATGGTTATTCCGGTTATAATCAAGTTGTCATTGCACCTGAAGATCAAGAAAAAACCACATTCATATGCCCATTCGGGACATTTGCATTTAGAAGAATGCCATTCAGACTTTGTAATGCTCCAGGAACATTTCAAAGATGCATGATGAGTATTGTTTTTGAATTAATAGAAAATTGCATTGAAGTGTTCATGGATGACTTTACTGTTTACGGTGATTCGTTTGACACTTGTTTGGATAATCTTGAAAAATGTCCTAACAATGTACGAGAAGGGTATCGAAGTTGATAAAGCTAAAATTGATTTAATCATACACTTACCATATCCTAACAATGTACGAGAGGTGCGGTCTTTTTGTGGCCATGCAGGTTTTTATTGCAGGTTTATTAAGGACTTCTCAAAGATTTCTTTGCCATTATCTAGACTTTTACAAAAAGAAGTTCCTTTCGAGTTCACCCAAGAATGCAAGGAGGTTTTTGATAAGCTGAAAACCGCATTGACGACCACTCCCATAATTCAGCCTCCTGATTGGACGCTACCTTTCGAGATTATGTGTGATGCCAGTAACTACGCGGTAGGAGCGGTATTAGGACAACGATTTGACAAGTAAGCTCATGTGATCTATTATGCCTCCAGAACACTCAACCCGGCGCAGTGCAATTATTCCACCACTGAGAAAGAGCTTCTAGCCATTGTATTTGCATTAGACAAATTTCGATCTTATTTGCTTGGTTCTAAAGTGATTGTATTTTCTGATCATGCAGCTTTGAAGCATCTACTAGCCAAGAAGGAATCGAAACCGAGACTGATTAGATGGACTCTTCTTTTGCAAGAATTTGATATTGAGATCAAAGACAAGAAAGGAGCTGAGAAACTTGTTGCTGACCATTTGAGCCGATTGAGAAGGGAAGAAGATGCTGAGCCTTTGCATGAATTTTTCCCTGATGAACATTTGTTTGCCGTCAAAGAGATGCTCCCTTGGTATGTTGATTTGGTAAATTACTTGGTTGCAAGAATTTTACCTGATGATATGACTAGGGCCAAGAGAGATAAAGTTAAGAGTGAAGCAAAATATTATGTGTGGGATGACCCATACTTGTGGAAAATGTGTTCGGATCAAATTATTAGGCGGTGTGTGCCTGATTCAAAATTTTTTTCTGTCCTCACATTCTGCCATACATATGCTTGTGGAGGTCATTTTGGCCCCAAGAGAATAGCGAAGAAAGTTTTAGATAGCAGATTTTATTGGCCTACATTATTCCATGATGCTTACGTGATGTGCAAGAATTGTGAGCCGTGCCAAAAGACAGGCAGCTTGACTCATCGGAACGAGATGGTACAAACACCCATTCTTGCGTGTGAGATTTTTGATATCTGGGGTATCGATTTTACGGGTCCATTTCCATCATCTTTTGGATTTGCCTATATTTTACTTGCTGTAGATTATGTGTCTAAATGGGTGGAAAAAAAGGCCACTAAGACTGACGATTCCAAATCTATTTCAGGTTTGATCAAAACTAACATCTTTGGCAGATTCGGCATTCCACGGGCAATGATCAGCGATGAAGGAAGTCACTTTTGTAACCGCACGATTGACGCATTGCTAAAAAAATATGGGGTCTTTCATAAAACCTCCACTCCATATCACCCCCAAACAAATGGACAAGCTGAAGTATCCAACAGAGAAGTCAAACCCATTTTGGAGAAGATGGTCAAGCCCAATAGGAAGGATTGGAGCATAAGGCTTGACGATGCTTTATGGGCATACCGAACAGCATATAAGACACCACTCGGGATGTCTCCTTATCAGCTAGTTTTTAGGAAAACGTGTCATCTTCCCGTCGAGTTAGAGCACAAGACATTTTGGGCAGCAAAAGCTGCAATATGGACTTGGAGGCAACCGGCCAAGAGAGAAAGTTACAACTCCAAGAATTGGAAGAGCTACGATTGGAAGCCTATGAAAACTCCAGAATTTAAAAGGAAAAGACCAAAGCCATTCATAACAAGATGATTGTTAGGAAGCAATTTGTGGTTGGCCAAAAAGTTTTGCTTTATAACTCACGCTTAAAGCTTCTGCTAGGTAAGTTACGTTCTCGTTGGCTTAGCCCTTTTGTTGTTACTAATGTGTTTCCTCATGGTGAGTCAAAAGTTTCGACACTAACAAGGTATTCAAGGTTAATGGGCATCGGCTAAAACCATTTTATGACGGGTTTCAAGAGCACACTGTGGAGGATATCCCATTGCACAATCTGGTTTCTACCCACTAAGGAGTGTGGCTGCGTCGAGCTTAACGACGTAATCCAAATGCGCTGCTTGGGAGGCAACCCAAGGATGACCGTTTGGTCACAATTAGTTATGTTATCTTTCTCTATCACTTTAGCATAATTTCATCTATTGTCTTTCAATAAATGTCGTTTCTTTACAGTGAGGGCACTGTAAACCTCAAGTGTGGGGGAGACTATCATGTGCTAATAACCTGTGTGTAAATAAACTTGGGATTAGGCTTAAACTCATTAAAATACAGCATGCATAGGGGTTCACAACCTCAACTTGGACCTAGCAATGTCTTGTGAATTTTTGATAGGCATACTTAGTTCTTAGTAACTGATTGAGGCAGTATTTCTTGTGAGGATATGTAGACTGACAACCTAGCAGCGAAGAAGGATTACGCAGCAAACTTTTAACCCTTTTTCCTCCTTAGGCCAGTCCTATATCTGGGTTTAAGTAAATAGGGAAAGGTCATCACTTTGGTAGGATGGAGCATAAGATGCACCTACCAAACCGGCAAAACAATTAAAGTAGGATGGAGCATAAAATGCACTCAATGATAAAAAAAATGGTACTTCTACAGTAAGATGGAGCATAACATGCACTTACTGCAGTCAGAAAAAGAAAGGGAAAAAAAATCTTGATTGTGAATCCTTATTTTACTACCTGGATTGTAGTGGCAGGGAGCAAAAGGAAGGGGTGAGTTGTGCAGGAATTGGTCATGTTAGGTTGGAAGTCCCATGACTGATCAAGTTACTTGTGACATGAAGTGAAAAGAGATAAGTATACTTGACTTAAGTTTAATGGGCATTGCCAGTGTTCTGAGATGGGTATGTGGCCTTGTATTTTTGCATGGGTGCGTTTTACTCGAGGACGAGTAAAAGTTAAGTGTGGGAGATTTGATGTGAGCATATTTGTGCATGTTTATATCACTGATATCTGTCACTTTAATTATTTTATTGGTTGATGAGGTTGATTTGTGATGAGATTTTATGAAGATAACTTCAATGGGATGATGTTAAGAAAATGTGCTTTAAATTGGAAATTACAGAATTTTGGTGCTTAAGACCTTCTTGGATATTTTGTAGGACATTTGGAGAAGGAGCTGGCAGAATAAATTGTAGTCTTCAACGGACTTTTAGAGGACATTTCAAGCTGTTTGGGAAGTGCTGGTTCACATTAATTGGAGTACGATGGAACTCTGAACATGACCCCAAAGTTAGGGCTGGAAGTCTTATGAGAAGCAGGATTTTATGCTGCGGACCGGGTCTTTAGAAGCCCAGAACTGGAGCATATGAGGTCCAAATCGAGTGATTCAAAAGCCCATAAATAATGACACATTCTTAGCTACAACTTTGATGAAGAAGTTCACGTCTGAATATGCTCAGAATCTCCCAGAATCCAGTTGCGAGATCGTGACAGATTTCTGTTTCCTAAAATAATTAAGGAAACGGAGTGATTTTAGGAGTCTTAAACTAGGGCTTCTTAGGAGATGTGGGAGGTAACTAATTATATATAATGGGACGGCAGAACTAAGAGAGACACACAGGGAGAGAGAGCCATACGCAATCCATAGAACGTACGTTTCTCTCCACACTATGAGCGGCTAGTTTATTTCTTTGGTTCAAGGGATTTGACTCCAATTCATGAGATTTTGAGACTTGGTTTGTTATATTTAAATTCATTTTGGATTCGAACATCTGTAGTTCTTTATTATATTCGTGAACGATTACATGAATTAATTGATTAAGATGCATATTGATTGATATTTCATGTGATTAAATGCTATATTGAGTACATGATACGTAATTGTTGTGTTGCTTGATTAAAAGTAGCGATTGGGCAATGTGATTATGATCCAAGTTTTCATCGTTTGCACAAGAGAATTACAGGATGAATTAAATAGTTTTCGCTTGTTAAACTATTTTTCAGTCTTAGTTTCTTCCAAAAATCCAATGTTGTTACTGATAGGAAGAGGATTGCTTAATACCACTTCAGTTGATAACAAGAATTAACTTGAGTGTTGAGCTCATGTTAATAACAGAAGGGAGGTAAGGGTTTATTTGTCGTACAGATAGATTTAGCTAAGTGTTCGATAAAGATTGTGTATCTTAGAAGTCTATGATAAATCCATGAATTGGTTGCTCAATATCCTTTGATCCGAAGTTTGTTAATTCTTATTTCCCGTAAGTATTGTTGTGTTTACATTCTAGTTTAGTTGAATTAAAATTAAATTAAATCTCCCCCTATTTCAATTAGCGCGATAAGAACTGTGAATTAATCACTTGGTCCCTGAGGATCGACCCTTATTCATCACTTTTACCAGTTAAGGTTTTAGAGTAAGGTAATTATTTTTGGTTGCGCTCGGCACGCATCAATCACATATCACATGTAGTGCTAAATTGTTAACCATTTCCTTTAGGGCACTTGTTAAAAAGACTCATATTAAATTAATACTTTGCAACAATAAATTAATTATTAATGTATATAAAAAAGTTAAGATTTCAAGTTCATAAATAATATACCATCCAAGACTCAAGAGCGGCTGAGCTAGGTAGCTTGGAGGCCATTTATTATCCTTTTTAGTGGGTCATCAGAAAATTAAGGATACAACGGCGCCCATTTATTGTCTCAAATATGCTAGCTCAAACATGGAGGAATGGAGTGATATTTGTCCACATGTTGGCTTTTGGGTGGACCCCAGAACACACACATTTACAAATTTATACCATTGTAACAATACATTTTGTTGCCCCAGTCATATTAGCAAAATATAATCCTCAATATAATCACATCAATAAAACATAAATTTTCATATATTACTCATGTCCAAAGCAAAAAACCATTATTGTCATTGCTCTTAGTAAGTATGGTTCAACATTTCATATTAACATCGATCACTTGTCAATGTATACGACAGGAAATGATTCAAATATTCATAATTTACATAGACGATTTTAAATTTTTAAATATTCAATAACTCTCGAGTGAGTGAGTTGGTTGGAGTTGAATTATTTGTAGTTCGATATCTTAGTAAAATAATTTACTTTAACACATAATTTACTTTAACACCTACAACTTGTCAAAATTTTTGGAAATGTGAATTGATCCAAGCACTTATAGTTTGTTAGGACCAAAAGTTCAAAAAAAAAAAATTGACTCATGCAAGACAAGATTATGTAAAACAAAATAACTAGATGAAATTGAATTTTTGGAAATGTGAATTGATCCAAGAACTTATAGTTTGTTAGGACCAAAAGTTCAAAAAAAAAAAAATTGACTCATGCAAGACAAGATTATGTAAAACAAAATAACTAGATGAAATTGTTAAACAGAGTTCAACATCAGCTAGATGTGGGATTCTCATCTAATTTATAAGATGAAACCTCAACACTTGGGACTTGAGAGCCTTTTGAAGAACAAAACTCACATGAGCCTTTAACCCAATGTGGGACAATACATTAAGTGTTGTTGGGCCAAGCTTTTTTCATCGATCCATTCTTCAAATCATCACATAGTATCGTAACATTTGCTCGATCCTCAAGATCTCCATCTGATGGCGTTTGGGTTACTCGTGGGCCTTTCGGATATGGACCTCCCACAAGGTGAGGGGTAGGTATCACATGCTGAACTGTAACCCGTATAGTTCAGTTGTTGGGCCTCGCATAATCGAGCCCACAAGTGCAGGGGAGTGTTAAGAGAGTCCCGTATCGATTAGATGTAGGATTTTCACCCAAATTATAAGATGGAACCCAACCTCAAAACAATTGAGGGCCCTTTTAGGAATAAAACCCACATGGGCCTTTGACCCAATTTGAGACAATATCTCAAGTACTGTTGGGCCTAACTTTTCTTCTCTACCCATTCTTCAAATTATCACACAAACAACTATGTAAAACAAACAAAGAAATTAAAAATCATGCAAGACTATATTATCAGAATAGTGAAAAAAACCAAAAAAGAAAAAAACTGGCCGGAAAGAAATCGAGAGAGGGAGCTGAGGGGGTAAAGGCAGCGTCATGGCTGCTGCGAAACCATTTTTTCCCGGGAGAGGAATCCTCCTGCCTATCAATGGACGGAATGAGAGAGATGTTAGATCTCTTCATTTTTTATTGGACGCCTCCACCCACAGATCCAATGAATGGGTCAAGAGAGAACAACTGTTGATGGAGCATAAATTTTTTATGTTGGAGTGGTCATGACATACAAGGTAGAAATTAGAGATTGTCTTAATTCGCCTAGGAGAGTATGTGAGAGAGGAGGTATGCCCTAAATTAAGGGCAAAATAGGTGAATCGTTGGATGGATTTTTAAAGTCCAATGATTCACAGTATGTAGCTGACATTAGTATTATACTCTTAAAATGTGTTTGGATTGAGGAATTTAGTGAAAGGGAAGATGAGAAATTGATTTCTTTATAATTCTCTTATTTGGATAGTTTAAAAAAATTAAAGGGAGAGATTTCAAGAGGATTGGAGGAAAATTTCATCAATTTTTTTGTCAAAATACAAATACTTCCTCCTAAAATAGGATCATTTGTAGGGAAGAGAGGTTGAATTAAAATATTTATAAGTTAAAAATCTAGTTTACCTTTGTGCATAACCCTTTAACATAAAAATAAGGGACTTTTGGAGGCCGGTACACCAGATTATACTTAATTGTAAAAAAGTGCAGTCACTAAAACATCCTTTTAAAAAAGTACACTGGGATCATCTTTTACCAAAATAACCTCAAATTTGATTTTCTCTCTCCACGAATTGCGATACAATAGTGATACTTTTAAATAGAAGATCCAATTTAGTGTTCAATTTATATCTTTTGCTTATAAAATGATGATATAAATGTTAGAATGTAAATTTGATTGCATTACATGTCTTTCTAGTTCAATTATGTCATTTTAGTGGATTTTTGGTGTTGGTGATACTATAGTGATACATCTCTGCAGCTGTAAATGTTTATCCAAAACGAGCAAGAGATGTACAAACCAAGAAAAGAAAACCAAGAAAGGAAAAGTGATTAGGAAGAAGAAGTGTGCATATTGGTTCAATTACATCATTTTAATGAATTTTTGGTGTTGGTGATACTATAGTGATACATCTCTGCACTTGTAAATGTTTTTCCAAAACAAATAAGAGAGGTAACCAAGAAAAGAAAATCAAGAAAGGAAAAGTAATTAGGAAGATGAAGTATGCATACTAGTTTCATTGTATCATTTTAGTGATTTTTTGGTGTTGGTGATACTATGGTGATACTATAGTGATACTATAGTGATACATCTCTGCAAAAAACGAACCAGAGTTCAGATCTGCAAAAAAACAAAGCACAGCCCAGATTGAACAACGAAACATCGTCCAGATCTGTCAAAAACAAGGCAGAGCAACTCGACGCAGTCCAGATTGAGCAACGACGAAGAAGGCGATGAAGAGAGGAGAAACTCGACCAAAAACGGAGAAGAAGGCAACGAAAAACAAATTCAGATCGAGAACAAGAAGAAGAAGAAGAAGAAGAAGAAGAAGAAGAAGAGAAAGAAGTAGATAACTTTTAGTAGAGAAGAAGGAGAGAAAGAGAGGAAGTTGGATAGTTGGAGGGAGAAGAAGAAGAAGAAGGATGAGGAGGAGGGTATTGTAGGTATAAACTAAAAAATATCTTAAGTCAGATGACCAAATTACCCTTAAATTGTACTTTTTTACAATTTTAAAAATGTCCATGACCTTTTTACAATTAAGTTGTCTAAAGTGTTCTTATTGCCAATTGTCCGTAAAAATAAAGATAAATTAGTAAATTAAACAAATTTCTTTCATTTATTGTTTTTTTATGATGGCTATCCAAACAAAACAAATAACTTATATTTTTTTTATTATCCAAACATGAGATTGAGAAAATTATTTTACCTTTCATTCTCTTCCATCTATTTTTCCAAATCTCTCAATCCAAACACAACCATTGGACTCCCTCAATCAAAAAAATTTAAGCCATACAAAAAGCACGGATTATTTCAATAAAAAAAATCTTAAAATACTCTAGCAGTCCAAAGGGATCCATTCGAACTCTCAGTTCCTTCCACATCGTCATCCCCTCACCCTTGTTTGGGAGTATTTTGCTTCTCCTTTTGTCTTTACAAGGGAAGAGAAGACCCTCTCACAGTTGTGTCATTTGTGTCTCGTTTCATCATCCCCACACACGGTGTGGAAAAGTGATTTGTGTCAGAGTTAGTTGTACTCACCTTTGCCATCGATATATTCATTCGTCTCTCTCTTCAAACCCACATCCACATACGCCATGAATCCAAAGGTTGTCTCGAAGACCAAAAATTCCACCAAGATCATGTTTGCTCGTTTGTTTCTCCAATCGATCATGACAATGAAGAAGACCAATGTAAGAACTAATTCTGATCATGAGGAATCGCGAAGGCGCAGCCTGATAATAGATACGGCTGCGTATTTATCAATGGCTCGAGTAGTCGGATGGAAGAGGACGTGGAGCCGTTCCATTATTTTCAAGATCAGAAATAGAGCGATTCGCAAAAAAGGATCTGTGAAGAAGAAGAGGAGGAGACGCGTTGGTCGAATTCATCAGAAGAATAGATTGTTCAAAATTGAGAAGCTTCGAAAGCCGGTGCCAGGAGGAGAAGCCATGGATGTTTGTGGGTTGTTGGATGAAACTGTGCATTACACAAAGAGTCTTTCTACCCAGGTTAAGGAGATGCAAACTATTGCTAACAACTTGTCTAAATATACATATAATACATCCATGCTTTCTTTCCTTTCAATCATCTAAAAAATAGACTCTTTTTCTTTTTTTTTTCCTGTTTCAATCGCTATTTCCGATTACTAACCAGGAAATCTCAATAAACAAGATAAAAAGAGTGATTTTTTTTCTTCTGCAAAATAAAGGAAGAAAGCAAATAAAAGGATATCCAAATTATAATGATGAACGTTGGCAGCATGCTTAACACATACAAGTTGGACAGAAATTGGGGTTTCTAGTGAGTAGTGACGGACGGATGAGTAACGCTTAAATATATGTTCAAAATTTTAAAAGATAGAGTACTCATCAGACAATCAAAATCGATGTAGGACATGTTTCATATTATTTACTTAATTATTAGGAATTTTTATTACGATGTTATTAAGAGTTTTATTTTTATAAATTAATAGGAATTTTAATCAAATAAGTATTTCTAATTTTATTATTAGTTTTTTTGGTAATTTATATCTATCAGGGTTTTATAGTTTTAGTATTTTTTAGGGTTGTAGCCGTCTTTGATAGGGCTATTATGGTAACAGTAAATTATTCATTCGTATATTGTTACAGACACATTGGTTATCGAATATCACAAAATACTGGTATACCATTATCAATATTTCGGTATGGTAAATTTACCGCTGAATTCGGTACCGATAACGGTAATCAAAGTTCAAAATCAGAAAATTTACCTATTACCGACAGATATATTAATATTATTTTTAATTTTAATTTCATTTAATTATAATCATTAGATTGATCAACTCTAATCTAGACCGTTGATGATTTTTAGGGTTTCTTTCAAGAGATGATAGATGGTATTACAAGCCCAGCAACCATAAGCACTCAGCACGAAATTTTAAAAAATAAAACAAAGAATTCTTAAACAGCAGCGAAGGCTCAAAAATATGTCAACACGATGCATCTTTAGTGCATACAAATTCTGAAAAAAGGCTGTTATTGACCATAATGCGGAGGCTGACCTGGAGTTGAAGATTCACCTGGTTGAAAATTAGGCCGAATTCCCAGCTGAGGCATTCTCATGGAAGTCTCAGCAGGAGAAATTGGGCTGCTTTGTGAGAGGGGAGAGGAACCAAGAGGTGTTGCCACATGACCATATGCAGGAACTGGAGAGGTGGGATATGTTTGACCAGGATAAGTGCTAGGAGCTGACACAAAGCCTGGTCTGGCTGCCTGCGGGTTTGGATCCCAAGATGGAACCTGCGAGTGGGGAACTTGAGATTGTACTGCAGCTTTAGCAGCATTCTCACTTGACTGGTGCATTGGAGAAGCCTGAGATGCCTGCCAAGCTGCTGGGCCAGTAGGGAGGCCAGAAGCTTGCTGTGCTGCAAGCAAACTAACATGTAAAAAAATGAGAAATGTATCTCTTAGTGGCACTTAGTGGGAGAGTGTTTGTTGCTCTGTGATCATAGATTTGCAGTAGCTAATTAGGGTTCATTTCAAGAGACGTATTTTTCTTTTTTTCTTTTCTTTTTTTTTTTTTTTTTTAGGAGATAGGTTTCAGAATTGGTAAATTTACCAATTATCAGTTCATCATTACTGATTGATTGGTATATCAACTCTACCGATAACGGTAGTGGTAGCATTTTTTGAGTTATCGAAGGGATCGGTATGGTAACGGTATTCCGTGTGATAATGGTAACCGTTACCATAACAACCCTAGTCTTTGGTAGAGGAGATGAATTCTGAAATAAAATAAGTATTTTGTGGCTTTTCTCAATTTTCTTGGTGGATTCCAAGTTATGTTGATTTAGTCGCGAACTAGCCAATCGATCCATATTTCTGCACTGCATCGGTTGGTATCGAAGCAGGATTTCGCCTCTCAAGATGGCTAACAACAAAGGAGGAAGAAACCATATAGTTGTTGGATGAGGGTGAATGATTTTCGAGAGGTATTAGAGGAGATTAAAGTTATGCTTAATCAACTCAAAGTCAACCAGCATCAACAAATCAACGACTATGACAATCGTGATGTTACACGAAACCAACCTTTTTGATCCATATGTTTTGAAGTAAAAAAGGTACAAGATTCATGTTCGTAAGTACAACAATGATATTCCTTACTTGAAAAGGGTCAAATTCGAGATTATTTGAATTTTGGATGTTTGATTCGGAAAAATATTCGTATTATATGGATATCATGAAAGAGAAGAATGTCAAAATTGCTTAGTGAAAGATATAGCATATTGGTGGGATGAAATACAATTTAACAGAATTCGACAATGCAAGGATAAAATTCGATCTTGGCCTAGAATACTATTGCTCAAAGTCTTATAGAGATGGCGAATTATTCGAAACAAATCAATAAATTTTTCAGGTTCAAGAAGTTATCATTGATCCAATTTCACAAGTACATGAGGAACATCCAATTCGTGAAGAAGTTTTAAAATTGAAGAGTATGATAATTATATATGTGGAGAACAAATCACAACATGTACGAGCATTTAGCTAATAAAGGAGTTTATATTGTTGAAATTCAAGAAGAAAATCTTGAACTGGATAAGAGAGTTTGTAGAGGTCATTGGCACTATTGCTTTTGAAAGTAAAGTCAAGTTTTGTATGAGGAAGATTCAAGTTCAATGGAGTTTTATGCGGTTCAAGAATCTCACAATCAGATTCTCATTTCTACAAACGGTGAGGTCGAATTTGTTGATTTTATTCGGAGTGAAAATTATAATTTCGGCATTAGTTCCTTAATATTGAAGATTGTCAAAAAGTTGATGTTAAGAACTAAGAGTTTGGACTTTCCTCATTTATGAAATTCGTTGCAATCATGAGTATGTTGAACAAACTGTGCTCTTCAAAATACTTGTTTCTTTGGGATGAAATAGTACAAATTCAACCAATGGACTCAAAGACTTCAAAAGATCAATTCTCTTTGAGTATCTTGGTGAAGAAAACTCTTTTTAGTCAAATCTTAACTCGAGGGCGAGTTATTTCTCAAGCAAAAATAATAAAGATCCCAATAATAATCATCCCAAAAACATCCTAGTAGTGTGTGACATGCATTGATTGGGTGTGGTTTTCAATGAGTCCCTTGCTATGATGTCACTATACCCAATGAATGCATGCCACATACTACTGGAATGCTTCTGGGATGGTTATTACTGGGATCCCTAGCATTGTTGTTTCTCAAGTGGAGGAGATTGATGTAGGACACATTTCATATTATTTACTTAATTATTAGGAATTTTTATTATGGTGTTATTAAGAGTTTTATTTTTTAGAAATTAACAGGAATTTTAGTCAAATTAGTATTTCTAATTTTATTATTAATACTTTTTGGTAATTTTATGTCTACTAGGGTTTTATAGTATTACTATTTATAGGGTTATAGCGGTCTTCGGCAGAGGAGGCGAATTTTGAAATAAAATAAGTATTTTTGAGGTTTTTCTCAATTTTCTTGGTGGATTTCAAGTTATGTTGGCATAGTCGTGAACTAACCAATCGATTCGTACTTCCGCACTACCTCACAAATAGTCCTACATGTTCAAAATTTTAAAAGATAGAGTACTTATCAGACAACCAAACAATCCTTATTAATTAAGCTATGCATTGAAAACAAAAAAAAAAGCTTTTTGTTAGAATAGTAACAATAATATTCCACTTATAATGCGGAAAATAACTTTAAAGGATCGAACTTGTGTACTATTATTTGCCATATCGATGGATGAAGATGATGCTCTAAGAATAACCTTAACACACTTCTTCTCTCTGTTTCTCTTTTAGCACTCAAACTTTAATGATGAAAAAAGTATTTAAACTCAATAACGTATTGAACATGCTCTTTAATAGAGGAGAGAAAAGGGTTAAGATAAGAATAAGAGATAACCACTAAGAGTAACCACCCATCATGGTTACTTGATTTTATCTTTCAAATTAATTGGTAACTTAACTATCTTTAATGATAAGTTTAAGTTAAACTAAAACATTAAAGAGATAAAAGGTTAGTAAACCACAAATAAATAAGAACGTTTTCATTCTCTCACTTTGTCCACTAAACTGATTATGTTTAAAACCAAAATAATTTTGACTCACTTGGCCTTTATCAGAAAACTTAAGACATGTGATCACGAATTTTTACTTTAACAAATATAGTTGATAAACAAATTAAAATGATATTATAATATTATAATTAGTTTAGGTTAATAATATGAGTCATAGCGGTCATTTAACTTACATGTCATTCTTCATTCCATGTACTACAATATTGACAACCTTCACTAACACAATATTTTTAATTTGTCTTGTTAAGACATTTACTATTAATCGATGCAAAGACAATATGTACATATGCATAATTGGATAACATAAAAGACAAAAACATTATAAATGCACATGTTTAAACTTATAATCACTTTAAATCCAAGAAAAGAATAGCAATCATAGATTGCCTAAAAGATCCATCCTAATAACATGTTCTTTGTAGGCCTTGGGAGGTAACCCCTTTGGCCAATGGGTTGGCAATCATTAAAGTGGTGCTAGTATTTTCAATTGACACTTATTGTTTCTGGGCTCTTTCTCTAACAATCAAGTACGTTAATTCTATATGCTTTGTACCATTAGAGTACTTTTAATTCTTAAAGAATAAAACTGTTGCGGTGTTGTCACAAAATATCTTCAGCAGCTTGGCAATTGAGTCAATAACACCAAGTCCTGAGGTAAAGTTCCGCAGCCACAAAGCATGACTCGTAGCCTCAAAACATGCTGTGAACTCAACGTCCATTGTAGATGAAGCAATGATTGATTGTTTGACACTTTTTCAAGAAATTGCTCCATCAGCTACCCTAAATACAAAACCTGATGTAGATTTCTTACTGTCTATATAGCCAGCAAGATTCGCATATGAGTAACCAATTACTTCAAGTTGTTTTAACCTCCTCTATGTGAGTATATAATATTTTGTCCCTTGTAATACCTCATAAATTTTTTTTGTTGCCTTCTAGTGCTCAATTCCTGGATTACTTTGGTATCTACCTAGCGTTACCACTGCAAAACTAATATCCAGCCTCGTACATCTATGCGCATACATTAAACTCCCAACAACAGATGCGTAAGGATATTTCTTCCTATATTCTCTTTTCGAATCATTTTTTGGGCACTAATTTTCATTGAATTTGTCATCTTTGGCAATATGAGCATCGTTACCTGAACAACATTGCGTGTTGTATCTTTCCATGACTCAATCACTATAATCGTTCTGAGATAATCCTAGCAATACTTGAGATCGATCCCTAAAGATCTCTATGCCAATGCCATAGGATGCCTCACCCATATCAACCATCTTAAAATTCTTGGCAAGATAATTCTTAGTTTCATACAATAAATCGAGGTCATTACTGGCTAACAAAATATCATCCACCTATAGAACTAAAAAGATAAACTTACTCCCACTAAATTGTAGATATAGACATTGATCAACAACGTTTTCCTTAAATCTAAAAGAAGTGATGGTATCATTAAACTTAATATACCATTGTTTGAAAGCTTGTTTAAGTCCATAAATGGATTTCTTTAATTTGCAAGCCATATGTTCAGCTCATTCTTTTACAAAACCTTCAGACCGTTTAATATAGAGATATCTTCATTCGAATTGCCATTCAAAAAAGAGGTTTTCACATCCGTTTGATGTAACTCTAAATCATAATGAGCTACAATTGCCAAAATGATTCTAAAGGAATCTTTCTTAAAAACAAGAGAGAAGTTTCCGTATAATCAATACCTTCCTTCTGAGTAAAGCCCTTGGCAACGAGTCAGGCTTTATATTGTTAGATACCTTTGCATCATGTTTGGTCTTGTAGACCCATTTACAACCAACTTTCTTGCATTTTGTAGGTAATTCGACGATATCCCATAAACCATTCTCTTCCATTGACTTTAACTCATCATTCATGGCATCTATCCATTTTCTAGAATCATCACTTTCTCTCTGAGATATTCTCAGAACTGTCAGTTGTGGTGGTTCTACAAAACTTTCATTGGTGATATTCTCATAAAGTGGTGAAACATTTACATTTTGTTGTTCAACTTCCTCAACTCGTTGAGTAGACTAAGGAGTCACCATGCTTAAAGATACGATAATATTTTGAGATGTTTAGGGTAATGAGATATTTTCCCTTACTTCTTCAAGACTCATTTTTCGTAATTCACCACTCACACTAATTCTGACCATTCTTTAGGAACCTGGCATTTCTAAATTCTAGCTTCCGCTGGGCAACCCCAAATATGTAAGTGTCTTAAACTAGATTTCCTACCAGTCTATACACAAGTCAAAATCAATGAAATCTAGTTTTTCCAAAATTTTATTTTTCACTAATCTTTCGATTCTTTCCCTAGAGATATGCCCCATACGTTTATGCCACAAGATTGATGATTTATCATTAATTCTACTACGTTTTGAACCGACATCTGAATGCAAGGCCATTAAAGATTGTGCAAACTCATGATTCAAAGAAACTTTATATAAATCATCATATAAAGTACCAAAACAAATTGTTGTTGAATTAAACATCAAATTGACTGTTCCACAACTAAAATAAACTGAATATCTAGAAACATCTAATCTAGATAATGAATTAAATTCCTAGAAATACAGGGCACATATAAAGTGTCTTCAAGATTCATCTCATGATCCGTTTCTAGGAGTAGGCGATAAATTCTAATAGCTATCACTTCCACCTTGAAATGGTTCCCCATACAGATGAATCAAGCACTTTCCCTCGGTTTTCGACTTGTAAGGAATACCTGCGTTGTTTAGTCATATGCATCGTAACACCATAGTCAATCCACCAAGTATTAGAAGGAACTTCAATACGATGTGATTCATAACATAAAAAAGCAATATTCTTACCTTTCTTTTCGAACCAAGTTTTGTCCTTCTTCACATGTCCTTTCTTGACACAGAAGTAACACTTGACAATGAATTTTCCTTACTACTTTTGATTAGCTTTTCCAGATGCATTATTTTTCTTTGGTGGATTTGATTTACCTTTCCATTTCTTCTTAGTAGCTTCTTGAGTTACCAGCAATGCGGAATGATTTTCCTCCTATTTCAACTTTATCTCCTCTTGATTGCACATGTTTGTCAGTTTATTCAAGCTCCAATTATCCTTATTGGTGTTATAATGGATCTTGAATGGACCAAACTGAGTAGGAAGTGAATTCAAAATGAATTGAACTAAAAAGGAATCACTTATATGCATTCTCAAAAAAATTTGGTTTTGCAGCTTTATCTTCCATCTCGATAATGTGCTACTGAACTCCCTTACTACCGTTATACTTCTTGGTAGTTAGTTCCGCCATAAGTGTGCCTACTAATGACTTATCTGCTGATTTGAAATGATCCTGAACTAAAGCAAAAAATCCCTTAGCATTTTCTATCTGCGATAGAGAGGTTTAGATATTTTTTGGTATAGTCATCCTCGTAAGCATCAAACCGAGCGTGTTAGATTTCTCCCAAGCCTTCATTTCAATTACTTCTTCCTCAGTACTATCAGTGATTGCCTTAGGTTTGTGCATCAGAAGAGCCAAATCCAATAAACCTAGTGTAAAGTTGACTTGTTCATGGCACTTAGAGAAATTTGTCCCATTTAGAATCGAAATGCTAGAAGCATGAGAATGCAACATGGTGGGAATAGATACTGTAATATCCTGGTCTAATTTTACACTATTCATAGTATCTTCTCGTGGTGGTTGAGGTGGAGGGAACCTCTGTGTTGGTGAACCAGTATTTGAAGGAGTAAAAATTAAATTGTGATAAAATTATAAAAATATTTTTAATAAATGGGGAATTTTAAAGGAAAATTTTTAAAGTAAGAATTACTTAAATCGGATTTAAATTTGATTTGTTATGAATTTTTGAAGTTAATTATAACAATTTAGTTAGGGGCGTTTTTGACAGATGGGTGTTTTGGTAAGTCAAAGATATTATAAAAGAAAAATTAAAATGAAAAAAAAACTTACGCAGTTTTTTTCCTGTTCTTCCTCTTCTCTCGCGTGTATTTGTTCTTTACTATTCATTTTCCGAGTCCGATGACGGTGAGCGACACCACCGGTATCAAAAGAAGCGTATTGACGAGACGAGTATAACCCAACTTGAATCACGTCGATCGGAGTTGTGGTTAGGGAGATATCGGAGTTTGAAGTTCCGATTTTTCTTTTGGTCGATCCGGCCGATTCCGGCAACGGTTTGGTTTGTTTCAGGTACCTATGAGTTCATC
Organism: Tripterygium wilfordii; assembly: GCF_013401445.1. NCBI lineage: Eukaryota > Viridiplantae > Streptophyta > Magnoliopsida > Celastrales > Celastraceae > Tripterygium > Tripterygium wilfordii. The sequence continues at coordinate 6,602,261 of NC_052240.1, forward strand.
TCATCGAGTTCTTTAATTTGATATAAGATTTGGCAGGTTTGGGTGGTCGGATCGCCGGCGATGGGGTTAAATGGGTTTCCGGCGAGTTGACCGAGTCAGGCCGAGTTGAGTCGGTTGACCGGCGCGTTGACTCGGTTGACCGGTGAGTTGACTCGGCTGGGTACTATTTGACCCGGTCGGGTACTATTTGACCCGGTTACTATTTGACCCGGTTACTATTTGACCGAGTTTACATATATCGTGTTTTTCGGTGTAGACGGTGGTCACGGTTGAGATTCGGAGCGGGTTAACTTTTGGAGTTAGGGGTTGTCTGGGACGCGTGCTTGGTTTTAGCACTCTGATTTCCAGGTAGGGGTTTCCTTACTCTTGCATGTGACTTTAGAGTTCCGGTTTACGGACTCTGGTGATATTATGGTTTTGTCGGTTTCCGGGGGTGGAAATACGACCTATTTTGCATGTTGATTTATATTCCCTGTTATATATATCACTGTTGGTATGTTTTCTGAGAGTGAGGTGATTGGAGGTGTTGGATGTGGATGTGGATATTGATGTGGATGTGGATGTGGATTGTGGGCCCATATAGGCGCCCAAATGATCAGATATGGATTTCTGATGGATGATATATATACATATACAGACCGGATATATACCGGTGGACCGTCTGAGATGGGGTGCATCACAGGGGACGCCCTCTGGTGTAGGCTATGCTATCGGGATACCCGATCCTCATCCAGTTTCGGTGTGGACCTGGATTGGGAGACACCCTACGGGGATTAGGGTGGGTCCAGGGGTGTGATGGATTGTTGGAGATTGATGTGGTGATTACAGTGTTGGATAGCCTTATCGGCTACCATTTCACTTGATTGGATTGGTGTATGGATTTCTGGAGACCAGTGTTGGTGGTTCCAGTGTTGCTTAGCCTTATCGGCTATTGTGCTATTTGGTTGACTTACTGATGGATGTATATTTCCTGTATTGCATACTATGCGTTTCATTTCTGGATTTATCATTATTATTTATGGATATTGGTGTTTCCTCTCTACGCCCTACTGAGCTTTGTGGCTCACCCCTCTTCTTTATCCCCTTTCAGGTGAGTTGGATGTAGGTGATGGCGGTCAGCAGCGGGATGCGTGAGCTGGTGTGTAGCCTTGGGCTGACTCTTAGTGGGTGTGGGAACTTTTTGTATTGTATTTGTATATACTATACGGTTTGGTATCGGGTAGATATGTTTTATTATTTCGCTGTTGTATATGTACACAGGTGGATGTACTTGGTGGATAGTATGGTGGTTCTTCTTATTATTATTATTATTATTATGTCTGTTGGGTTTAGCAGAGATTTGGGATCTGGTTCGGGGGATGGGGTGTCCCCTGCCGGTCACGTCCCTGTGATATAGATACACCTCGGTGTATCTTAGGAGAGAGGGGCGTGACAGATACTGAAACAAAAATTATGCTCACAAATAAGGTTTTGAGTCAATCTTTAATATAGAATTAAATTCTAAAAAGATGGATCATTTATATCACTTTGGTTTACTTTTGCGAAAAAATCTTAGCATATATAATATCCACTCTACAAGTGCAACACATTAATCACCTATTAGGTCTGATATAATTGTACTACCTTAAAATTAGTTGTGTCACCTTTGGATGTATACTACAACTATTAAAAATTATATCACCCTATCCAGTACATACCAGTTAAAAATAACTTTCCTTTGGAATAGTCTCAATCTCCTAATTATGCAATGCCATTGAAAATATTATTGTCTTTCATGTCACCCTTAATGACTAACCTTTAATGTAGTTTTCCATTTATAAATTTCTTAACTTAGGCCACTTTGGTGACTACTAACAGCATCTCCAAGGGAGACATCAAATGGGGTATCAAAACCCATAACTACCAATTTGATGCCCCAAATCACGAAAACTTACCTCCAATGGAAGCATCAAATTGGTGATAAAAAATGGTTCTCCACTTCCCTAGATGTAAAATTGGTTCTGGAGGAGAGAGAAATAGATAAGATGCAAATGATGGAGGGAAAAGGACATAGAGCCGTTGGAGGAACAACGGCTATATCTTTTTTCTCTTTATATGCAATCGACTCTTTACGAAACTATCATCACAATCCCTTCCCGTCAATGTGCTTGGGTCATCTCATCTCCTTTCCTCAAAGTTTTATGGGTTTTTTCTGATCTGGTTTCGTTTCTCTTGGTTAAGATTCTATGGTTTCTGAGTTGGTTTGGTTGCTTTATCTGATATACTTTTGTTCCGATCCGTAGTTGATGATGTTCTAATCAAAGATAAGTGGATCTAATTGTTTTATTGATTTATTTTTTATATTCCGAAATGGCGAGAGATGCTCTTATATTGTTTCTTTCTTGTTTAATTGTTTCCTTCTTGTTTTATTCTTCTTGTTTAATTGCTCCCTTTTAGATTAATTGATTATTTTTAATTATTTTTTAGATGGATCCTCAATATTACGGTAATTACATGGACCTCCTTAATAGCAATTCATCGATTTTTGAAGAAGTTGATGTCCAACAAGCTCAAAGTCAGTATGATGTGGATCTTCCACTACGCAAAACACAAAGGACATGAAATTTTACTCAAGATAAGGATATTTTTATTGTGTTCGCCTGGCTAAATACGAGCAAAGATGCAATCCATGAAGTCGATCAAAGCTCTACAAGATTTTGGAAGAGGATTTATAATCAGTTCATTACCAACGGAGGAAAACCTTTTCAATTTGATCATTGTCTTGATATACTTAAGCATGAGATGAAATGGCTTGATACTATATCAAATAAGAAACAATCATATTCTTCTACCTATGATGGTACGGATGGTGATACAAGTAATGTACAAGATCATAGTCAACGTTCCACCAATCAGAGTAGACCTTTGGGTAGAAAAGCATCAAAAGAACAAATGAAGAGGAAGAAAGGAAACACTAATGGCTTAAGCCATGCTACAAAGCTAGTAACAGATGAGCGTTGGGAAGAGAAGATCGCTCTAGAACGTGAAAAAATGATCAACGCGAGAGACTACTAGCAGAGCATCAAAGGACGTGAAACTTTGAAGAAATGCATCACGGGATGGAAGTAATGGCTAAAGACACAGATGGGATGGATTCAATAGTTGCAGCTTATTGGGATGGGTTGAAGAAGGATATTATGATGAAGAGAGGTTTAATTTGACAGTATTAATTTATAGTTAGTTTGAAAAATGCTTGTGTTGGGTTGTAATTTATCAAATTTTAAATTATTAATCATTTAATTTTTGTTGAATTGTTTTTAATATTGGAGATGAGCTACCTATATGGATTAATTTAAATGGGTTTGAAAAATGCATATCCATTTGGTTATTTGGGTTGGAGTTGATTATTTTTTCAAAAATCAAATGAGGTATCAAAGTACTGTAGCAAGAATCAAATGGGTGTTTTGATGTTTCATTTTGATGTTTACCCTTGGAGATGCTCTAAGTTAATAAACCGTATAAAAATAAAACCAACCAATAATATTCTCTTAACTTTTATTTGAGTTATTCCAGATAATACTCAAAATATTCATACTTCAATATATATACATGCATAATTGAAACAAATAAATAATAATGCATTATGGTAAACGATTGCATATATTCGTTCATGAACAAATCCACAAAATCAAATATTAATTCAACTGGGTCATGATTAATAAATCAAATTAATCTAAGGGTACAAATAATAATTGAAAGTCAAAAGATTCAGTTAAAACTTACTGGTAAACCGATTCTGACCAATCAAATAGAAGATGTATCATAAATGAGCTAGAAGAAATATTAAAACAAATGAGTTCATAAAAACTTAAATATTTCCAAGACATAATAAAAGCCTTAAGAAATGAGCCCATACTTATGTGATGTATGGTGAACATCCTGATGGGGATACTGATAGAGACATAATCCAGAGACGTGGAATTTTTAGAAAATGAATTCTCAAGCATTGGTGATATTCGCAAAGAATTAGAATTGTATGAGTTACTGTAATATCCCGACCCAAAAATATCTAAGATTGGCTAAATTTAAAAATAAAAAATACAATAAATAAATAAAAACAAAAAAATAAGAAATTATAAAAGAAATGGTTAGTTCAAGCATAAGGACAAAACTGTAATTCTAAAAATTTAGAGGACACGTTAGTCATTTATTAAATTTAAAAAAAAAAAAAGAAGAGAGAATCGGCCCCCCTCTCTCTTTCCTTCCTTCCTTCCTTCTTTTCTTCTTTCTTCTTTCTTTTGTGTTTGCTCTCACTTTTTTCTACTATCCACCAACCAGCAACTGCCGCCTCCCACCAGCCACTTTTTCTGCCAGTTCTGGTCGTCGACCAGCCACCATTTTCGGGTAACATTCATTCAAGCTTTTAGTTTACCCATTTAGCTCCAAATCAAGGTATTTAAGTCAAACTTTTTTTACTCTCCTTAGTTGCTAGAAATTGGGTTTTAACACATCAAAATCTTGTTATTTAGATGCAATTGAAGGAATCTACACTTGGGTAAGATCTCTACAACCTTGTATTTGAATTTTGGGGTTAGATTTGGTGAAGATTAATCTTAGGGTTTTATGGGTTTAAGGATAATCTTTGAATATGATGAAATTAGTGATTAAATAGATTGACTTAGACTTATTTATGATTGTATCTCTAGATTCCATCGTTGATTGGAGTTGCAAGCTTGGTCAAGTGAGGTTCAAGAACTTGGAAAGTCTTGGGTTAAGAAAAGGTACGGATTTCTTGATTTATTGGATTGTTTTGTGTTAGTTATGTGAAATTAAAGTTACTGGTATGTTGATTCAAGAATGGGCTTACTGAATAATAGGTTGATTATGGTCGGAGAATTCAAGGTTGAGTATTAGCTTTACATGCTAGTCCTTAGAGTACGAGGTAGGGAGATTCCACCCTTTCCATTTCCAATGACTATACTTCTTCTATTAAGAGCGTTTATTCTCCTCATTGGTCATTATTTTCGTTCTCGCTTTAATTGTGCCTAAGGGAAAACAACCCTATTGTATGATTACTTTGTTGTATGAAATGAGAGATATTGCTTACACTACATGTTCAATCTTCTATTGAACGATTGAACATGAGTTATTCTCGAACATGCATCATGTAGTAGTATATATGTAGGATTGTTTGTATACATTATTGTATAACCATGTTGGACATGCATTGTAGTTGCAAGGTGGATGTTGGGTAAGGACCCGTACATCTCCTAGGTATGGTTGGTGTGAAATATGGAATTCCGTTGGGCTATTTAGGGTTCTGATGAGTACGGGAACACCGGTGGAACGGGTCAGGATTCCATATGTACTTGGTGCATCATACGGTGATGTCATTGGGCTGTTCAGGATCCCGTTGAGTACAGGGATTCTGGTGGGTCAAGTTAGGATCCCGTATGGTACTATGGTGTTATTATTTACTTGTGTTTTGGTGTACATGATGTTAGATATAATATTGTTGCATTTGTACTTTCTTTGATAATTTAGCTCTAATATCGATTATTCATTCTATATTATTTCTTACTGGGCCTTTCGCTCATCCTTTTCCTTTTCTTTTCCCCCCACAGGTGAGTCTAGTTCTGGTACTAGGGTTGCGGACCAGGAGGAACGTGTGTGACATGGATAGGCCCTAAAGAGTGATAGTGTAATACCTCGAACTTCCTTTCTTTTAGAAATTAGGTAGGACCATGTGTTGAATATATATATATATATAATCATTAGAAATTAATACCAAGTGATTTGGGCGTGTACGAGTGGTTTTAAAACTGAAATTTTTTACTACAGAGGTAACCGTACGGATAGTTTTCAAAACCCGTCCGGACAGTTATAGAAGAAACTGAAACAGAGTGAGTTTTAGGCATAGGTGTCCACACACCTACAGAGGTGTCCGGACACCTCCCTAACTCTGCACCCCGAAATTGGTTTAAAACACCCATTGTCACGATTTCTTTCAAAATACCCGACCTAAACAAACCCTAAACCTCATTTTCTCTCAAATTTCCTCCCTCCCATCAATCTAAGATCATCAACCAAGGTAAGATTACCCTCTTTCAAGTTCTTTCAAGTTGGATTCCTAATTTCTCTCTAGCTTACATATTCTTAAATCCCTCTCTTTGTTCTAATCTTTCAAGTTTTGAACCCAACCTCAAATCCATGGGTTCCCACATCATTTGAGGCCTAAAGGAAGCTTGAATCCCTTCCCTCTACTTGTTTGTACAACCTTGGTAAGTTTCTTAAACCTAAAAGCTAGTATTTAAAGATTGGGTGATTTGGGATTCTAGGGTTTCATGGGTTTTGTAGATTTGGGGGAAATTCTTTAAATTAGATGAAATTAGTGATCTAATAGGTTGATTTAGACTTGTTTATGGTTGTATTGCTAGATTCCATTGTGGATTGGAGTAGCAAGCTTGAGTAGGTGAAGTTCAAGAATTTGGGAAGTTTTGGGTAAGAGAAGGTAATGAGTTCTTGATTTATTGGATTAATTTGTGTTAGATATGTGCAACTGAAGTTGTTTGTATATTGATTGAAGGATGGGTTTATCGAATAATAGGTTGGTTGAGGCCGGGAAAAGTCAAGGTTGAGTATTGATTACATAGCTAATTTTTGGAGTGCGAGGTAGGGAAATTCCACCTTTGTTATTCTCTTGATTATGTTAACCTATTACAAATGTTGCTTTTTCCCAATGTTCATTATAAATTGGTTCTCGCCTTAATTGCACCTAAGGGGAACAACCCCACTTTGTGATATCCTGATTGTATGATTTGAATTATATTGCATACCCTAGTTGTTCAATCTTCCATTGAGCATGAATTACTCTTGAACATGCACCATGTAGTAGTATATATATATATATATATATATATAGGATGTATAAATACCTGATTGCATAACCATGTTGGACACGCATTGTAGTTGCATGGTAGATGTCGAGTATGAACCCGTATATCTCCTAGTTGTGATTGATGTGAAATGTGGAATGTCGTTGGGCCGTTCAGGTTTCCCATGAGTACGGGAATGCCGGTGGGCTGGATCAGGATTCTATATGTGCTCGAAACACCATGCGATGATGTCGTTGGGCTGTTCAAGGTCCCGATATGTATAGGGATGTCGGTGGGCCAAGTTAGGATCTCATATGGTGTGATTATTTACTTGTGTTGGTGTACATGATGTTAGCTATCATATTGTTGCATTTGTGCCTTTCTTTAAGATTTCAGCTTTATGTTATTCACTTACTCTTTATTATTCCGTACTGGGCCTTTTGCTCACCCTTTTCTATCTCTTATTCCCTCCTCGCAGATGAGTCTAGTTCTGGTACCAGGGGTGCGGTTCTGGTACCAAGGGTGCGGATCAGGAGGAGGGTGCGTGACATGGATGGACCCCTGGAGAGTGATAGGACTAGATAGTTCTAAATTTTGATATATGTTATTACTATTTTGTCGTATCTATGTTTCTTAGTTGAGACATTGTGTGATATCCCTATCCGATGATGGGATGGATGGTGGGGAGGGTACTCCGTGTGATCGGGACTCCCGAACCGGGTTTGTGGACTTCGTGTCCTGACGATTTCTTATGTTTGCTGGATTGCTATTTGTGCTGGATGTTGATTATATATGTTGTTGTATGGAGAAATTATGTGTGACTGTTAGGTGGCCTGAGGCCCTGCTTAGATGTGAGAATTGATTGATGCTATGATTATTAGGTGGCCTGAGGCCCTGCTTAGAATTGAGAATTTAAATTGTGATATGAATTGTTAGATGGCCGGTGACCCTGCCTAGGTTGTGAATATATTTGTGAAATTGCTGCGTGTTACTCCAAGTTGGCATCCTCCGTATTATGGGGAGGTGTTGTCGAAATTTTTGGGTGATCTAATGATTGAATTAATTAGGAGATTGATTAAGAGGATACCAAAAGTAACGCATCCCGGGTCGGGGCGTTACATTTTGGTATCGTAGCCAGGTTACGAAATATAGGATCTATGTATGGGTCTAGAGAAGTGCGGATAGTGTGTTAGTGAGTCTCCAGGCCATGTCACGACCTCCAATGATTCGGTATGTATTCTTTCTCCATAAACTCTTATTTCAGTTTGTTGTTGAATTGCATTATGTGTGGTGATGCAGATGGATACCCGTAGGACGACTCGATCTTCTCGTACTGCGGAGGCCCCTAGTGTCAAGTCAAGCGAGGGAGGCCGATAGGCCGAGTTAAGGGCCAAGGTGGTAGGACGACACGTACTACTAGGTGTACTTCCAGTACACAGGAGTCAGTACTTGATTCTGATACAGGGACACCGGAGGAGGGGATTATATAGGATGAGCCACATACAGGGAGTGGCCAACATATGAGTACCACGGTTGTTCCACCAGGGTAGGCGCGGGAAACCCTAGGTGTGCAGGTGACACTCCCTACTATTGAGGAGCCACCAACATCTATGAGGGACATCGTGGAGATAGTGAGGTCACTAGCTCAAGTGGTACAGACTCAGATGGTTAGGGCACCAGTGAACCGTTGTGAGGGACAGATTTCAGGAGCTGATATTGAGGATAGAGCTGTGTCGAGGCCTGGACGAGAGTTATATGATATGGAGCATGTAATACCCCAAACTTCTTTTCTTTTAGAAAATAAGTAGAATCATCATGTGTTGAGTATAGAGATATGTATAAAATCATTAGAAATTAATACCGAGTGATTTGGGGGGTGTACGAGGGGTTTAAAACTGAAATTTTTTTGATTACAGGGGTAACCGTCCGGACAGTTTTTAAAAAACCGTCCGGACAGATACAGAAGAAAACTGAACAGAGGGGTTTTTAGGCATAGGTGTCCAGACACCTACAAAGGTGTCCGGACACTTCCTAAAATCTTCAACCCGAGATTGTTTAAAAACACCCATTTTCACGGTTTCTTTCAAAATACCCGACCTAAACAAACCCTAAACCCCATTTTCTCTCAAATTTCCTCCCTCCCATCAATCTAAGATCATCAATCAAGGTAAAATTACTCTATTTCAAGTTGTTTCAAGTTGGATTCCTAACTTCTCTCTCTAGCTTACACATTCTTAAATTTCTCTCTTTGTTCTAATCTTTCAAGGTTTGAACCCAAACTCAAACCCATGGGTTCCTACTTCATTTAAGGCCTAAAGAAAGCTTAAATCCCTTCTCTCTACTTGTTTCTACAACCTTCGTAAGTTTCTTAAACCTAAAGGTTAGTATCTAAAGATTTGGGGGATTTGGGATTCTAGGGTTTATGGGTTTTGTGGATTTGGGGGAAATTCTCTAAACTAGATGAAATTAGTGATATAATAGGTTGATTTACACTTGTTTATGGTTATATTGCTAGATCCTATTGTCGATTGGAGTAGTAAGCTTGAGTAGGTGAAGTTCAAGAATTTGGGAAGTTTTGGGTAAGAGAAGGTAAGGAGTTCTTGATTTATTGAATTAATTTGTATTGGATATGTGCAATTGAAGTTGTTTTTATATTGATTGGAGAATGGGTTTACCGAATAATAGGTTGGTTGAGGTCGGGAAAAGTCAAGGTTGAGTATTGATTTACATAGCTAATTTTTGGAGTGCGAGGTAGGGAAATTCCATCCTTTGTTATTCTCTTTGAATATGTATTCCTATTGGGAACATTTTTTTGTCTCCATTGCTCATTATGATGCATTCTCGCCTTAATTGTGCCTAAGGGAGAATAACCCCACTTTGTGATTTATTTATTATATGATTTGAATTATATTGCATACCCCGCATGTTCAATCTTCCATTGAGCATGAATTACTCTTGAACATGCATCATGTAGTAGTATATGTATATATATAGGTTGTAGGTTACCTATTGCATAACAATGTTGGACATGCATTGTAATTGCATGGAAGATGTCGGGTATGGACCCGTATATCTCCTAGTTGTGATTGATGTGAAATGTGGAATGTCGTTGGGCCGTTCAGGGTTCCCATGACTACGGGAATGTCGGTGGGCCGGATCAGGATTTCATATGTGCTTGAACACCATGTGATGATGCCTTTGGGCTGTTCAGGGTCCCAATATGTGTAGGGATGCCGGTGGGCCAAGTTAGGATCTCTTATGGTGTAGTTATCTACTTGTGTTTTATGTACATGATGTTAGCTATCATATTGTTTCATTTGTGCCTTTATTTAATATTTCAGCCTTATTTATTCAATTACTCCTTATTATTCCCTACTGGGCCTTTCGCTCACCCTTTTCTTTCTCCTATTCCCTCCTCACAGGTGAGTCTAGTACCGGTACCAGGGTCGCAGATCAGAAGGAGGGTGAGTGACATGGATGGACCACTGGAGGGTGATAGGACTAAATAGTTCTAAACTTGATATATGTTATTATTTTGTCGTAATTATGTTACCTTGTCGAGATATTATGCGATGTCCCTGTTCGATTACGGGATGGACGGTAGGGAGGGTACTCCGTGTGATCGGGACTCCCGAACCGGGTTTGTGGACTTCGAGTCCTAACGATTCTTATGTTTTCAGAATTGCTATTTGTGCTGGATATTGACTATATATGTTGTTGTGTGGAGAAATTATGTGTGACTGTTAGGTGGCCTGAGGCCTTGCTGAGATGTGAGAATTTTTTTGATGCTATGATTGTTAGGTGGCCTGAGGCCCTGCTTAGAATTGAGAATTTAAACTGTGATGTCCTTGTTAGATGGCTGGAGGCCCTGCCTTGGTTGTGAATATGTTTGTGAAATTGTTGCATGTCACTCCAGGTTGGCATCCTCTGTATTATGGGGAGGTGCGGTCGAATTGTTTTTTTTTGGAGGTTTGATGATTGAACTTCTTGTAGTTCAATTTATATAGTACCAAAAGTAACGTATTCCGGGTCGGGGCGTTACATTTTGGTATCGGAGCGAGGTTACGAATTGTAGGATCTGTGTATGGGTCTAGAGAAGTGTAAATAGTTTGTTAGTGAGTCTCCAGGCCATCTCACGACCTCCACTGATTCGGTATGTATTCTTCTCCATAAACTCTTATTTGTGTTTGTTGTTGAATTGTATTATCTGTGGTGATGCAGATGGATACCCACAGGACGACTCGATCTTCTCATACTGCGGAGGCCCCTAGTGTCGAGGGCAGGCGAGGGAGACCAAGAGGCCGAGTTAAGGGCCGGGGTGGTAGGACAACACGCACTACTAGGCATACTTCTAGTACACAGGAGTTGGTACCTGATTCGGATATAGGGGCATGAAAGGGGGGGATTGTACAGGATGAGCCACATACAGGGAGTGGTCAACATGTGAGGGCCACGGTTGTTCCACCAGGGCAGGTGCCGGAGACGCCAGGAGTGCAAGTGACCCTTCCTACTGTTGAGGAGCCACCAGCTCAGGTAGTACAGACTCAGATGGTTAGGGCACCGGTGGACCGCAGTGAGGGGCAGATTTCAGGAGTTGATATTGGGGATAGAGATGTATCGAGACCTGGACGAGAATTATATGAGATGGAGCAGCTGCGTAAGACAAATCCCCCGGAGTTTTCTAGAGAGGGGGAGGGCTTTGAAGCTAGGGAGTGGTTGCGCAAAATGAGCAGGCGATTGGAGACTTTAGCTATACCGGACAATAGGAGGATGATGTTGATCTCGTATTATTTGAGGGGGGCAGATTTTGAGTGGTGGGATTCCTTGGATCAAAGGAAGAATGATTTGACTTGGGTGTCCTTTGAGTTACTATTCACTCAACGATTCGTGCCACGGTCTTTCCAGGTGGATAAGGCCAAACAGTATCTTGATTTGGTGCAGACACCCGAGATGACAGTGTCACAATATACCAAGAAGTATGAGGAGTTGTACAAGTATGAGAAGAAGTATGCTCCAGATGATGAGAGCAAAGCTGAGAAATACCTAGATGGTCTACTTCCGAGCATTGGCAGGATGGTGATTGCTTCTAGGGTGAGGACTTATGATGAGACGGTGGATATGGCACTAGAGTTAGAGCGAGGAGAGCGCAACTACCGCCAGTATTGAGATGTGCAGAAGGGTCGCAAAGCTTCAACAATTAGTGGTAGTGGGGGAGGTAGCCAGAAGAAACCAAGGACTGAGTTTCCGGGCTTGAGGGGCCAGAAGGTTGATCAAGGCAAAGGTTCGGGGCCAAGGGATGGTAAGATTGTGTGTTTCAAGTACGGCAAGAAGGGCCATAAGAAGAATCAGTGCCCTATCATGGGAGTAAAGTGTTATGGGTGTGGTATGGTTGGTCATAGGAAAAATGAGTGCCCACGAGGTGGCAGAGCTTCAGAGCAGTCACAGCCACCGGGTTTGCCACCATCAGCTCCTACTCCAGCTCCTACTCCAGCTCTTCCTTCTACTGTTTCGTCAGGAGGAAGTGGGCGGGGTGGGGCTAAGCAGCAGACATCATTGACTCATGGGAGAGCATTTGCATTAGGACACCATGAAGCATCTGAGCATCCTAACTTCGTTGGAGGTACCTTTCTCATTTCAAATTGTTGGGCAAAGGTGTTATTTGATTCAGGAGCTACGACACCATTCATTTCTACATCCCTTGCTCATGCATTGAGTTTGAAAATCTCTCCAATTAGGCGAATGTTTACGGTAGACACTCCTTTTGGGCATTTCACCTCATTGGAGGGTGTAGTTATTGATTGTGTGTGCCGGTTTGGTAGTGTAGCTCTAAAGGCTGATTTATATGTCTTAGACTTCAAGGATTTTGATACAATCCTTGGAGTAGATTGGTTAACCAAGCATCATGCATTGATGGACTTTTGGGAAAGGAAAGTCACTCTTAATGTACCAGAATGAGGGGTGATACAGTTACACAGGTCGAAGGGTGTTCCATGTCCTCACTTCATGGAAAATCCTTCATATCAAAATTGTAAGATCACGAGTTTGATTACGTCGGCACCTAGGAGTGATGTAGCTACTCCGACCTGTGTGGTAGAGGAGTACATGGATGTATTTCCAAATGAATTACTCGGATTACCACCGGAGAGAGAGATTGATTTTTACTATTTAATTGCATCCAAATGTTAAGCCAATTTCGATTCCACCATATCGAATGGCTCCGGCCGAATTGAAGGAGTTAATGACTCAGTTGGAAGAGTTGCAAGACTTGGGGTTTATTAGACCAAGTGTGTCTCCATGGGGAGCACCAGTATTGTTTGTAATGAAGAAAGATGGCTCATTGAGGATGTGTATAGATTATCGGCAATTGAATAAGGTTACGGTAAAGAACAAGTATCCGTTGCCACGGATAAATGATTTGTTTGATCAATTGAGAGGTGCTAAGCATTTCTCTAAGATTGATTTACGTTCGGGGTACCACCAATTGAGGATTAGAAATGAGGATATTTCAAAGACGGCATTTAGGACACGATATGGGCACTATGAGTTTTTAGTGATGCCCTTTGGGTTGACAAATGCTCCGGCGGTGTTTATGGATTTGATGCAAAGGGTCCTTCGTCCATTTTTGGATAGATTTGTGGTTGTGTTTATTGATGATATTTTGATTTATTCTCCGACGGTAGAGGAGCATGAGGAACACTTGAGGTTAGTGTTGCAAATGTTGAGGGAGAATCAATTATATGCTAAGTTGAGTAAATGTGAGTTTTGGGCTACGGAGGTGAAATTCTTAGGCCATGTAATTAAGCAATAGAGCATTGCGGTAGATGACTCTAAGGTTGAATCCGTGTTGAATTGGGAGAGACCTAAGAATGTTTCGGAGATTAGGAGCTTCTTGGGATTAGCGGGGTATTATAGGAGGTTTATCCAAGACATTTTGAGTGTCGCCGCACCTATGATGCAACTTACACGGAAAGGTACACCATTTGTGTGGTAGGATGAGTGTGAGAAAGCCTTTAAGGAGTTAAAGGGTAGGTTGACATCCCCACCGGTATTAGTGGTTCCGGAGAGGAGTGTAGGTTACCAAGTGTATTGTGATGCTTCAGGAGTGGGGTTGGGTTGTGTGTTGATGCAAAGAGATAGGGTAGTAGAGTATGGTTCTAGATTGTTGAAGATACATGAGAAAAACTATCCGGTTCATGATTTGGAGTTGACGGCAATTGTATTTGCCTTGAAGCAATGGAGGTATTATCTTTATGGGGAAAAATTTGAGGTATTTTCGGATCATAAGAGTCTTAAGTATCTATTCACCCAAAGAGAGTTGAATTTGCGACAAATGAGGTGGATGGAGTATTTAGAGGACTATGACTTTAGTTTACAATATCACCCGGGTAAGGCAAATGTGGTTGCGGATGCATTGAGTAGAAAGCATAGAGTTGCTAGTTTGTTTATACATGAGTGGGGAATTATAGAGACAATAAGTCAATTTGGTTTGGAATTGCAAATTGTAGAGGAAAGGGTGTATTTGGGTAGTATGACTTCTAGACCAATGTTGATTCAAAAGGTGATGGATGCACAAAATGGGGACCCGATTTTTGATACATTTGAGGAGGACTCCGGATGGGTCTGGGGTGATGATGGAGGTGTTAGGTTTGCGGGGAGATTGATAGTACCCGATGACAAGGAGCTACAAGAGGAGATTTTGAAAGAAGCACACCATTCTCAATTTGCTATGATCCCGGAGGCACGAAGATGTACCAAGACTTGAGAAGAAACTTTTGGTGGAGAGGCATGAAGGCTAATGTAGCTAGATTTGTGGCAAGATGTTTGACATGTCAACAAGTGAAGGCGGAACACCAAAGGCCGACAGGTCTGTTACAACCTCTACCGGTAGCACAATGGAAATGGGAGATGATCACTATGGACTTTGTGACGGCGTTGCCGATGACACCTAAACAAAAGGATACCGTTTGGGTGATAGTTGATAGATTGACCAAATCATCTCACTTCCTACCAGTGAACAAGACGGACACTTTGGATTCATTGAGTACATTGTACGTGCAGGAAATAGTGCGACTTCACGGAGTGCCACTATCCATTGTGTCGGATCGAGACCCGCGATTCACGGGTAGATTTTGGGGTAGTTTGCAAGAGGCTTTAGGGACACAGCTGGATTTCACTACGCCATATCATCCGTAGAGTGATGGACAAAGTGAGAGGACAATCCAGATTTTAGAGGATATGTTACGTGCTTGTGTGGTAGATTTTGGTGGTAATTGGGAGAAATACCTACATTTGGCAGAGTTTGTGTACAACAACTCATACCAGAGTAGCATCGAGATGGCACCATTTGAAGCACTTTATGGAAGGCCTTGTAGGTCACCATTGTGTTGGGCGGAGGTTGGAGAGAAAGTAGTATCGAGACCCGAAATGGTGAAGGAGGCGAGAGACGGAATTGAAAAGATTAGAAAAAGGTTGATCACGGCTCAAACTAGGCAAAATTCCTATGCGGATAAGAGGAGAAGGCCATTGGAATTTGCGGTTGGGGACAAGGTATTTTTGAAAGTTAGTCGACGACGTGGCATTCAAAGGTATAGCAAGCAAGGAAAGTTGGCACCACGGTTTGTGGGTCTTTTTGAAATTCTTGAGCTAGTTGGACCGGTAGCCTATCGGTTAGCGCTTCCACCAAAATTGGCTAAAGTTCATAATGTGTTTCATGTTTCCATGTTACGAAAATATGAGCCGGATCCATCCCATGTTTTAGATTGGACTACATTAGAAGTGGAGGAAGATGGAAGCTACACTCTTCAACCGATGAGGATTTTAGATCGAAAGGACAAGGTCACACGATCAAGTACCATACCGTTGGTAAAGGTCTTGTGGATACATCACGACAAAGAAGAGGCGACTTGGGAGCTTGAGTCGAAAATGAAGGAGAAATATCCACATTTATTCACAAGCCTAGGTACGTTTTAAATTTCGGGGACGAAATTTATTTAAGGGGGAGAGGATGTAATAACCCAAACTTCTTTTCTTTTAGAAAATAAGTAGAATCATCATGTGTTGAGTATAGAGATATGTATAAAATCATTAGAAATTAATACCGAGTGATTTGGGGGGTGTACAACGGGTTTAAAACTGAAATTTTTTTGATTACAGGGGTAACCGTCCGGACAGATACAAAAGAAAAGTGAACAGAGGGGTTTTTAGGCATAGGTGTCCGGACACCTATAGAGGTGTCCGGACACTTCCTAAAATCTTCAACCCGAGATTGTTTAAAAACACCCATTTTCGTGATTTCTTTCAAAATACCCGACCTAAACAAACCCTAAACCCCATTTTCTCTCAAATTTCCTCCCTCCCATCAATCTAAGATCATCAATCAAGGTAAGATTACTCTCTTTCAAGTTGTTTCAAGTTGGATTCCTAACTTCTCTCCCTAGCTTACACATTCTTAAATTTCTCTCTTTGTTCTAATCTTTCAAGGTTTGAACCCAAACTCAAACCCATGGGTTCCTACATCATTTCAGGCCTAAAGGAAGCTTAAATCCCTTCTCTCTACTTGTTTCTACAACCTTGGTAAGTTTCTTAAACCTAAAGGTTAGTATCTAAAGATTTGGGGGATTTGGGATTCTAGGGTTTATGGGTTTTGTGGATTTGGGGGAAATTCTCTAAACTAGATGAAATTAGTGATATAATAGGTTGATTTACACTTGTTTATGGTTGTATTGCTAGATCCTATTGTCGATTGGAGTAGTAAGCTTGAGTAGGTGAAGTTCAAGATTTTGGGAAGTTTTGGGTAAGAGAAGGTAAGGAGTTCTTGATTTATTGAATTAATTTGTATTGGATATGTGCAATTGAAGTTGTTTTTACATTGATTGGAGGATAGGTTTACCGAATAATAGGTTGGTTGAGGCCGGGAAAAGTCAAGGTTGAGTATTGATTTACATAGCTAATTTTTGGAGTGCGAGGTAGGGAAATTCCATCCTTTGTTATTCTCTTTGAATATGTATTCCTATTGGGAACATTTATTTTTCTCCATTGCTCATTATGATGCATTCTCGCCTTAATTGTGCCTAAGGGAGAATAACCCCACTTTGTGATTTATTTATTATATGATTTGAATTATATTGCATACCCCGCTTGTTTAATCTTCCATTGAGCATGAATTACTCTTGATCATGCATCATGTAGTAGTATATGTATATATATAGGTTGTAGGTTACCTATTGCATAACCATGTTGGACATGCATTGTAATTGCATGGAAGATGTCGGGTATGGACCCGTATATCTCCTAGTTGTGATTGATGTGAAATGTGGAATGCCGTTGGGCCGTTCAGGGTTCCCATGACTACGGGAATGCCGGTGGGCCGGATCAGGATTTCATATATGCTTGAACACCATATGATGATGCCGTTGGGCTGTTCAGGGTCCCAATATGTGTAGGGATGCCGGTGTGCCAAGTTAGGATCTCATATAGTGTAGTTATCTACTTGTGTTTGATGTACATGATGTTAGCTATCATATTGTTGCATTTGTGCATTTATTTAATATTTCAGCCTTATTTATTCAATTACTCCTTATTATTCCCTACTAGGCCTTTCGCTCACCCTTTTCTTTCTCCTATTCCCTCCTCGCAGGTGAGTCTAGTGCCGGTACCAGGGTCACGGATCAGGAGGAGGGTGCGTGACATGGATGGACCCCTGGAGGGTGATAGGACTAAATAGTTCTAAACTTGATATATGTTATTATTTTGTCGTAATTATGTTACCTTGTCGAGACATTGTGTGATGTCCCTGTTCGATGACGGGATGGACG